>NC_090296.1:148833653-149136684 GCF_039906515.1 Pseudorca crassidens | reverse complement strand
TTGGGTACGGGCTGTGGAGGCTCCTGGGGACATGTCCTATATGCTGAGTGGGAACCAAAGCCTAAATTTGTGTTGTCAGCCTGAGCTCAGCATAGCTGGTGACTGCAGGAAGATGCTAGACATTTGGAAGAGGCAGGGAGCAAACACTGTGGGTTTCCCAGGGGGTAGCTATACACCCGGCGTTGCCTGTTATGGAAAGTAATCATTCAGGGTCGTGGCTTTCCCCTAGCAAAATTTGGGAGACTTCAGTTCCTTGTGTCGTGTTTTAAGTAAATCTTACGTAATGCCTAAAACAACATGAGTGCTTACTAAATATTACTGTCATCCTTCAGGGACTGACTCATTTTTGCTAGTTTGCAGTGAAGAGGTCGTTTCTGCTCCTGTCCAGATCCCCAAGAAGATGATGAACTTGGAGTGGATTGTCTATCCATTGGAATGATAACTATATCTGAGATCTAGTTTTAATTTGTTCAGAAACAGCCTTTGGCCAGAATCACATTCCATTCAAAGCAAGATATGCCTCCAGATCCCTGAGCCTGGGTATTGTTTTAGTTTTTTTTTTTTTTTTTAACGACCATTTTTAAAGTCTTTATTGAATTTGTTAGAACATTGCTTCTGTTTTATGTTTTGTTTTTTTGGGCCACAAGGCTTGTGGGATCTTAACTCCCCGATCAGGGATCAAACCCACACCCCCTGCATTGGAAGGCGAAGTCTTAACCACTGGACCGCCAGGGAAGTCCCCTGGGTATTGTTAATGTTCCCAAAGAGATAAACAGTTTTACTTACTTTGGGGAGCTCAGAATCTCACTGACAACATAGGACATGCCACAAAACGGTTCATCACATACAACCTCGTGTTGACCTGGTGCACAAGTGAATGGCTCAGGAAAGAAAACCCCACAGGTAGACTGGGGTGGTTGGGAAAAGTGTCTGAAGGCGGTAGGACTTGAATGGACCTGAAGGGCCCCAGGGTTTTCTAGGTTGTGGGGAGGAGTGAGGACAGTCCAGACAGGGGCTCAGGGGCTGTGATGAGGCAGTGGGGAGTCTAATCGCAGGAGCGGAAGATTTACTTGGAGAGAAAAGAAAGGGTTGGAATAGTAAGATGGGGCCACGTTGTGGAGGTTACTCTAAGGACATGGGTTTTTATCCCAGGGCTGGTGATTTGCCGAAGGGTTTGATGAGCAAAGTAACACAACAAAAGTTTTTTGGAAGATCTACCTGATGGGAAGTTACAGGATGGATTGGCGTGGGGAGTGACATGAGTGTGGCAGCTTGTATAGATAGAACCGGGGAGAAAGCAGGTCTGGGAGAGCAGAGGAGAAGTCAGAAATGGGACTTGATTAGGCCTGGAGATTCCCAGGTTCTGCCCTGGGAAGAAGGGAGAGGCCAGGATGGAAGCTGCTAAGTGCAAGCAGTTAGCAGGAGTCAGAGTGAGCGGTGGGTGGAAACGAGGTCAGTGGTCAGGAACTAGGATACCCACCCCCTCACCAGCCATATAAAATGATACACAGACACCAAAAGGATAGGACAGGAGAGGTGAGTAGTTTGAGCAGTCAGGGACCCACTGGAGCAGGTACGCACCATGGGGATGGACAGTCAGTGGTGGTGAGGATTCCAGGAAGACCTCTGAGGAACAGACCCTGGGTACCAGTGGGGATGTTCATCATGGGGCAGTGCTCATTCTTACACGGAACCGACAGGCAGCTCCTGATCAACTGACCACAAGATGCCACCACAGAGCAACAAAAATGGTGTCAGAAACGTGATCCTCTGGAAACCGTCTCCAAGATAGAAGTGACAGGGCTTAGTGACAAAGTCTGTGTGAGAGGCAAAGACTGAAGTTCATCCTAACTCTTAAGCCTGTGAGGTAGAGGGTAGAGCGATAGGTAGAAATGGAAAGATGTGGGGAGAGACTAGGAAGAGTCCAGTCTGGGAGGTGTTGAGTGTGCAGTGCTGGGATACTCAGGGAGAAATATCAACAGAAAGGAGAGGGGCCGGGGGCTGGAGCAGAGGCGAGATATCGGGAGTGAATCAGCACATTGTAGAAACCCTCGCCACCCATGTATTCCGTTAACACGTATTTATTGCACGATTACTATAGAACAGACGCTGTGCTATGCTAGGGTCTGGCACTGGGAGAGTTCAACAAGGGACTACATAGGAAAAGATTCCAGAGGAGGGTGAGGACTGACCTTTGAGGGATGCCCAGGTAAGTGTGGGAGAAGAGAGAGGAGTGAGCAAAGGAAACAGAAGAGCGAGAAGAAGAATCTGGCCAGTGTGATACTGGGGCAGCCACAGGCGAAGAACATTTAAAGAATGGCATGGTCGTCTATAGCTAAAGTTGACTGAGCACCGCTCCCTGACGCAGAAACACTTCACCCTTCACACCATCCCTTGAAAGGCAGCAGAGCCTTCGCTGACCACCAAACCCACCACCCACCTGGGAGCCCTCTCTAATCCTGACCCCCAGGGTCCCACATAACAACTCACGTGGCGTGCCTTAGTTACTGCGCTGCATTTTGAGTTTTCTAGTATGTGTTTATCAGAACCCACCCTGACTTTTGCCCCCTTCACTCTGGGTCATCCAAGTATTTCTACGAATTTACAGGTGAGCTGTTGCTTGAGTTTTCTCTTTACTAAAGTCTTTTCCTCTGTGGGCGTTTTCTTCCTCCTTTTTAAACTGCTGGTGTCACATACGTGTTCTGCAGATTTTTTTTTTAAATTTTTATTGGAGTGTAGTTGCTTTACAATGTTGTATTAGTTTCTGCTGTACAGCAAAATGAATCAGCTCTACGTATATATATATATATCCCCTCTTTTTTTAAATTTCCTTCCCATTTAGGTCACCACAGAGCACTGAGTAGAGTTCCCTGTGCTATACAGCAGGTTCTCATTAGTTATCTATCTTATACATAGTAGTGTGTATATGTCAATTCCCATCTCCCAATTCATCCCCCCCCTCCCCCCTTGGAGTCCATACATTTGTTCTCTGTGCCTGTCTCTATTTTTGCTTGGAAATAAGTTCATCTGTACCATTTTTCTAGATTCCACGTGTGAGCAATATTATACGATATTTGTTTTTCTCTTTCTGACTTACTTTACTCTTGTGACAGTCTCTAGGTCCATCCGCGCCTCTGCAGATGACTCCTTTGGGCTCTACCAGCTCCCTGTCTGACTTCTGAAACCCTGCTGCCCAGTCTGTGCCTAGGTTTGCTTTTGTTTATTTTGTTTTCTGGTCCTACCTATCCCACACATGCAGACTTCCTGATTCCGCTGCCTAACCAACCCCTAGATACAGCGTCCAACAGCTTTCACCCCCTCCACCTCCTCAGACCTGTAGCTCATCCTGACCTCAGTACTTAGCTCTGGGACTCTTCCCTGCTGGTCTTCCCTGTGCAGCACCATATGCTATGTCTCGAGCTCCTTAGAGAGAAAAAATGTTAGTTCCAAGACCTAATGGGTTCTGAGCCCTCTCAGGCTCATCTGTAGACTCTGATGAGAAGCATCATGAATTCCATCTTCTAGGCTGTACAGTAAGTCCCCTACATACAAACGAGTTCAGTTCTGAGAGCGCGTTCATAAATCCAATTTGTTCATAAGTCCAACAAAGTTAGCCTAGGTACCCAACTAACACAGTCGGCTCTATAGTACTGTACTGGAATAGGTTTATGATACTTTTCACGCAAATAATACATAAAAGACAAACAAAAAATAAACATTTTTAATCTTACAGTACAGTACCTTGAAAAGTACAGTAGTACCAGCTACATCACCGTTGCTTTTACGCTTGACTCTGGACATCCTGGGCTTGAAATAAAGAAACTGTGCTACTGGAATCTGTACAGTACCCTACAGTAAAGTACACAGAAGCACAGCCACTTGCAAAGGATGCACGCATGTGACAATATACACCAGACACGTGAACTAACGTATGTGATTGGTTCGCATCTTTGAAAGCTCGCAACTTGAGGGTTCATATGTAGGGGACTTAAGGTACTTGGTGCTCTGGCCGTTTGGGTAGAGCCGTGGTCTCCGTGGTGGGAAGAGGATCCATCCACCGCCTGCCCCACCCCCACCCCTTCTCCTCTGGCAGTTCTTCTCACCTAAGTCTGGGGGCTGGGGATTGATAAAAGCAGGATGGTCAGGAGGTCCAGGATTCTGGGGGTTGTAACACTGGGAATTGAAGACCAGATGGACTGTGCTTGGGTATGGGACTTACAGAATCAGAATTCTAGCCTGGGAGAAATTTGAGGGATTAGAGCTTATGATCGAGTCAAAGAAGGGCTAAGGAACGGTACTCAAGAGGAGACTCTTAGAGATGGAGACCTTTGTTTTGTACGATATTGATGTTTAAGATGCTGTGAAACTAGGGCCTCTTCATTGGCAGCCTTGGAATTCTGATCATTAGTATCAGGACCGCCAGACCCAATTATAGCTCTTGTATAGATACCTGTCTCAGCCGTTCCATATAGCCGCACGCCAAGGGTCAGATCTGAGTGTCGGGACCTGCCGTGGGTCCCCAGGGCCGGCTGTGGTAGTCCTAGACGTACCCCAGCAGGAGACGATGATGCACTAACTTGAGACTCTGCTATAAGATGAATGCATTGAATCTCACTGGCTAAGAATGGCTTTTCCCTAGAGATCCATGTGCAGACAACACCTACTTACATATTTAAGTCAGGCCTGCAGATTGCATGAGGAGGTCCAGGGAGAGTCTGCCTACAACGTGTGTCTGTCTGACATGCAAATATAGCTGTAGTTGACTCATAGCAAATGAAGGCCTTTGTCCACATGGCTTTTACCCTGGCCTGACCTTGAATCTCTTGCCTCATCTGCTGTGACATCCTGTGTCCTAATGACTCAGAATTAGACCTGGCTTCTGCTTGTCTCCCCATACTTTTGTATACATTCCTTGCCTCCCCAACTGGACTATAAGCTCCTTCTGCACCCCCAGAGGTTCCATGCCTAGTCCAAAAGAGGTGCTCAGTAACTACTTTTTTGAATGCATTATTTAAAAAAAATAGGTGACATCTTCCAGGTGTAGAAATGAATCCACAGTTTGCATAATCAACAAGCTAATCGGTCACTGCCAGAAGTAAGTTTAGATCTTTAGCTGAATTTGTCATGTCACCGTCCACTCCTTTTCATAATTTGTCTTCATCCTGACTTTGGTCACTGGATTGGCAACAGAGGGGAATATAGTTTTTAGAATTCTACCTGACGACTGAGTTATTGAGAAGGTTTTGAGGGGAGAAAATAACGAATTTGGTTTTAGACACGTTGAGTTTGGAATTTATCCATCACAGATAACAGTATTAAATTGATAGCCTCCCCACTCACTTGACCTTGGACAAGTTACTTAACTTTTACTATCAAGTTCCTCAGATATAAAACGGGGACAAGAATATCCCCCTCCCAGGATCACTGGAAGATGGAATGAGGCGTGAGGTCAGGGCCAGCACTGAGAACCAAGGCGGGTGCAAGGGACATTGTATTTGATCCACCTCCCTTCCCTTCAGGCAGGGGGGCATTCTGCTCTGTCTCAGGACAAAGGCCAGGGCTGGAAGTAAATATTTGAGAATCGCCAGCAGAGAGTTAATAGTTGAGGCCTGGGATTCAGTGAAATCATTTGGAGACAACATGTAAGAGTGCAATAGGAAGGGGACTTCCCTAGCGGTCCAGTGGTTAAGACTCAGCGCTTCCACTGCAGGGGGCACGGGTTCGATCCCTGGTCGGGGAACTAAGATCCCGCATGCTGTGTGGTGCGGCCACATAAAATTTAAAATAAAACAAAAGCAAAAAAAAAAAAAAAAGAATGCAGTAGGAAGTCTACAGCAGGAGGAGTGGAGTCAGGGAAGGGGCCAAGCCCGCTGGTGGTGGGGACGGGGGAGGAACTAAGAGCGGCTCAATGTCTCAGAGGCCCAGGAATGGAGTTGAAGAAGAAAGGCATCATTCTTAGCGTGAACTGCCGAGGAGAAGTCAAATTGGATGAGGGGGCTTCCCTGGCGGCGCAGTGGTTGAGAGTCCGCCTGCCGATGCAGGGCACACGGGTTCGTGCCCCGGTCCGGGAAGATCCCACATGCCGCGGAGCGGCTGGGCCCGTGAGCCATGGCCGCTGAGCCTGCGCGTCCGGAGCCTGTGCTCCGCAACGGGAAAGGCCGCAGCGGTGAGAGGCCCGCGTACCACCAAAAAAAAAAAAAAAATTGGATGAGGAGGGGGAAAAAGCGGTTGGACCCGGCATTTCTGATAGCAGCTTTCGGGACATTGTGGGAGGAGAGGGTGGGTTTCAGGGGCCTTTGTTAGGGTTGAGGATGCAGTAGGGAAGCAGAGGCAAGAGATGGGGCCATCACTTAAAGGATGAAGCACCCGTGAAGACAGGCCCTTTCTTAGATTCAGAGACTTGGAGACATGTGGTGCGTTGGGAATAAGACTGGAATTCGGCGTGGGTGGGGATGAAATTCTCAAAGTCCTGGGAGGGTGGGAATCCAGCGCTCAGGTGGAAGGTTAGCCCTGGGATGGAAAAGCAGTGCCTCTTCCAGACACGCCAGGGAGCAGGGGGAAACAGCAGAGGAAGGAGAGCTGGTAGGCGTAGGACGGGAGGGACGGCGTCCTTGTCTCCTGATTGAAGTCACCCACCCAGCGACTAGTGTGTTTGTAGCTGAGCAATGCAGAAGTTCACTTGTAAAAGCCTGCCTTGGGGATTGGACGCATTGAAGAAAACATTGTTTGTAGGCCGTTGCTGCTGTTCCTCCCGTCCCTGTGTCTTGCCCACAAAGGTGGTACGAGCGAGAAGAAATCACTTTTAATGTTTTGCTATCGTCGTACCCGAAAATAGCAAATTCTAAGTAAAAATGCAGAAAATCCTGCCTGCCTGTGTGTCATGTCTGCCTGCTACAAAACTGTCCTGTTCCAGGTTGGGAGGGTTTAACATCTGTTTTACTTTAGGATAAAGGTTTTGGACTTTGGGATTGTTGACGTTTTTGAAGAAAATACTTTGCACTTAAATCCTGCTCTTTTGTGAAAAGCTGTGGTCTTTAAATGACCTGTATTTCACACAGACTTAGTAATAGATTCCCTTTACCATCTCTCTTTTTATCCTTTATCTTTTAATTGAATTTGAGAGCTAAAAGGTCTGTAGGATCTGGTCTGACCCTTTTTACTCAGTATCAAACAATGGTTAGTTTGAGGAATCCACAAACCCGCTGGAATTTCTACGTATGGAAGATTTCTAAGTAAGGGGAATTTACATTTTTAAAAAGTCCCAAGAAATTCAGATACTTCTCACTTTGGAACCGTTGGTATAGAGGTCATCAGTCTTCTGGCTTTTTTTTTTGTCAAAAACAACACCCTAGTGGTACCATGAAAAGGACCCTCCACTTCAACATCCTCATCTGCAGGCGGCGGGTGTTGGAACAGAGGCCTCTTAGAGTTTTCCCGAAAATCTTCCATACCTTCAAAGAATTAGCCCCCATCCCCACCTCCTAGGCATCTCATGTGTTGTCAGACAGTATAATAAACAGTCTAATAAACGGAAAAACAGTGGAAAAGTCCTCAATGTAATACTGACGAATCTGAACACTTCACTAGCATGTTACAGTTTTCAAAGCCTTTTCAAATACAGACACTGTAAAGAAAGCTTGCTGACTCCATGCAAAAAGGTCCGGCAATACCGTTTCCTTTATTTATTTATTTTAACAAATCACTACCTAATAATTACCCGAATTAGAAATGAAATTTTGAAAGAAGAAACATTACCATTATTATCATTTTAATATATTACTTTCAAGTCCCTTTTCCATATATAGATTTTGTTGGAAGGAACATAGTTGTGACCCTGTTTTCTGTAGGCTGCTTTTTATGGAACATTTCAACATGAGTTTTCCCCACATTAGCTCTTGAGACATAATTTTTAATGGCCTCATGTTTCCTTAGGAGATTTGTTTTTAGCACAAAATCTATCATGAGTTGTAACAGTTTTGAGGAGGGTTGTCTCCATATCTGAAATATCTGGCGAACTTTTTAAAAATATTTTTTGTTGCGAAATATAACAGATAGAAGTAGCCAGATAGAAATGTTCATAAGATGTATATATCTGGATTAATGAACTGTAAAAGGAACACGCGTGACAAGACACAGACTATAGGGACTTCCCTGGCGGTCCAGTGGTTAAGACTCCATGCTTCCACTGCAGGGGGCGAGGGTTTGAGCCCTGGTCAGGGAACTAGGATCCAGCATGCCGAGTGGCGTAGCAAAAAAAAAAAAAAAAAAAAAAGACATAGACTATAACCAGCGATTCATAAGCCCCCCAAAATGACATGCTTCTTCCCAGCCATTACCCGTTCCCCTCCCCCATCCTTAACCGCTATCCTGGTTTTTAGGGCTTCACGTCCTTGCTTTTCTTTCAGTTAAGTATCCCTAGACAGTAAAGTTTAATTCGGGTGGGTTTAAGTTTTTTGCACATGGTGTTGTACAGCATGTGTTCTTTTGTGTCTGTCCCTTCTGATTAACAGCAAGCCTTTAAGATTCATCAGCGTTGCCCTGTGATATTCTGTGGCACGACTTCACCCCCATCCACTTATCCGCCCTCCTGTTGACACCCCTTAGGGTTGTCTCCAACCGCTCACAAATGGTCTTGAAGACATTTCTAATCTGTGGTGAATATACCTGGGAGTAGAATTGCTAGGTCACTGTGTACGTGTTATTATGTCTTCACCTTTACTTTTTGTAAAGGGCTTCTATCAACTTAACAACCCCATCAGGAGTGAATGAAAGTTCCTGTGGTCACATTTTTGTCAACACTTGATATTGTCAACTTTTAAATTTTTGTTAGTACCACATTGTGGTTTTCATTGGTGAAATTTCATTTCGTTTTTACTAATGAAGTTGAGTTTCCCTCCCTCCCTCCCTTTCTTCCCTCCCTGCCATTTAGATTTCTTCTTTTATGAAATGCCCATTTTGTAAAATGCTGCTTTTCTGTATTTGGTCATTTTTTTCCCCCACTGATGTGTTCTTTATATTTTGTAGATGTGAGCCCTTTGTTGGTTATACGTGTGGCAAATATCTTTTCCCACTTGCCTTTTTACTTTCTTACTGATGTCTTCTGATGACCGGATGTTCTTTGTTTTAATGTCATGCCAGTTGTCATATTTTCCCCTATTTAATGGCTACTGTTTTACGTGATGAAGTTTTCCAGTGAAAATGTTGAGTTGCAAAGTGTTTGTTGTCATTAAGGCTACGAATGTCTGTGTGTCCAAGGTGGAATTTGTTGAGATTGGTACTGGGTGTGTCAGGCTTCTCCATAAGGCGTTTCAAGATCATGATCTCAGAGGATGGACAGATTCAGGGCCCTCAAGAGAAAAGGCTGTTCCAGTAACCACACACCCACCTCTGCTCCTTGAGCCTGTGCCCATTTC
Organism: Pseudorca crassidens; assembly: GCF_039906515.1. Taxonomy (NCBI): domain Eukaryota; kingdom Metazoa; phylum Chordata; class Mammalia; order Artiodactyla; family Delphinidae; genus Pseudorca; species Pseudorca crassidens. Next base: position 149,127,271 of record NC_090296.1, on the reverse strand, counting down.
TCCTTTATTTATTCAGTGTGGCCCCCAAGGTCCATGGAGCAGGATATAAAACACAGTATCAAGATACTGAGAAAAAAACCCGTCAGAATGGCCATCATCAAAAAATCTACAAACAGGGGCTTCCCTGGTGGCGCAGTGGTTGAGAGTCCGCCTGCTGATGCAGGGGACGCGGGTTCATGCCCCAGTCCAGGAAGATCCCACATGCCGCGGGGCAGCTGGGCCCGTGAGCCCTGGCCGCTGAGCCTGCGCGTCCGGAGCCTGTGCTCCGCAACGGGAGAGGCCACGACAGTGAGAGGCCCGCGTACCGCAAAAAAAAAAAAAAAAAAGTCTACAAACAATCAATGCTGGAGAAGGTGTGAAGAAAAGGGAACCCTCTTACACTGTTGGTGGGAATGTAAACTAATATAGCCACTATGGAGAACAGTATGGAGGTCCCTTAAAAAACTAAAAATAGAACTACCATATGACCCAGCAATCCACTACTTGGCATATACCTTGAGAAAACCATAATTCAAAAAGAGTCATGTACCACAGTGTTCATTGCAGCACTATTTACAATAGCCAGGACATGGAAGCAACCTAAGTGTCCATTGACAGATGAATGGATAAAGAAGATGTGGCACGTATGTACAATGGAATATTACCCAGCCATAAAAAAAACGAAATTGAGTTATTTGTAGTGAGATGGATGGACCTAGAGTCTGTCATACAGAGTGAAGTAAGTCAGAAAGAGAAAAACAAATACCATATGCTAACACATATATATGGAATCTAAAAAAAAAAAGTTCTGAAGAACCTAGAGGCAGGACAGGAATAAAGATGCAGACATAGGGAATGAATTTGAGGCCACAGGGAGGGGGAAGGGTAGGCTGGGACAAAGTGAGAGAGTGGCATGGGCATATATACACTACCAAATGTAAAATACATAGCTAGTGGGAAGCAGCCACATAGCACAGGGAGATCAGCTCGGTGCTTTGTGACCACCTAGAGGGGTGGGATAGGGAGGGTGGGAGGGAGACGCAAGAGGGAGGGGATATGGGGATATATGTATGCACATAGCTGATTCACTATGTTATACAGCAATTATACTCCAATAAAGATGTTAAAAAAAAAAAGATGCTGAGAAAATAGGTTCGACTATAACGATAATACTCATTACTGGGATAGGTTATCCTATGTGATTTTCATCATTCCGCAAATTTGATCAAAGAAGGTAAGGGCGAGTCTGATGCCATTTCAATATGGAAGTCTTCTGCTTTATTTTTGATTTTTAGTATTAATCATCTCTTAATCCTCTGTCCTTCAGTAACTGCATTCAGTTTTCATTTTCCTCTTCCTCTTCCTTTTTTGGTTTATGATCTATTTGTTTATCATTAATAGCAAAATATCCTGCCACGGGACGGCCACTGTGGAAAGAGCCTACACTTCACATGTGAGGTTTGGAGGTGCTCTTACCTTCAGTTACCTTCTGACCTCCACACCCCACCGCATGCAGCATCCCATGGCCCTCGTGCTTTGGGATGTCATAGCCTACTTTTGATGCAAATTGTGGGGGGAGAAGGAGACCCCTAATCTTATTTTATTTTTATTTTTATTTTTTTTGCGGTACGCGGGCCTCTCACTGTCGTGGCCTCTCCCGTTGCGGAGCACAGGCTCCGGACGCGCAGGCTCAGCGGCATGGCTCACAGGCCCAGCCGCTCCGCGGCATGTGGGATCTTCCCGGACCGGGGCACAAACCCGTGTGCCCTGCATCGGCAGGCGGACTCTCAACCACTGCGCCACCAGGGAAGCCCAACCGTTTTTTAATAACCTGTTCTTCCAACTGAACTGAAGCCCAGGCAAGAACGTCAGACAAAACGTGCATCTTGGGAGCCCCCTCCACAGGCACAGTTGTATTAGATGGTGTCAAAGTTCAAAGGGCTGGGGCCACACAGAAACTTCCCTTTAGAAAGAGAGGGTGCATCCTCGTTCTGCGCAGGTGATTTCCTACCTGTGTCTGGGGAGGAGAGCACCTCTCTTTTGTTGGTTGGTTTGTCTTCGATTTTTACATTCCTGTTTCCTCTTCCCTGTAGGATTCTTAATAGTCCCTTACCTGCTCCCTTTTTATGCTCTGTCATGCCCTGCGTGCTGCAGGAAGATGAATCTTCACGAAGCACAGCCTTGTTCCTGTCCCCTTGACCTGAACGTCTCCAGTGGCCCCTCACCTCCTCCAGGACAAGCTCTACCTCCTTATCTTCCCCCTGATGGCCTGCCCAGCCTCGCCTCAGCCCTCCAGCCCCCCAAGCTGCTCCCTGGACTCCACCCCGGCCCTGTGTGACTTCATGCTGCTTACCGACGGTCCTTTTTATCCGCACGTGTTCAGCTCCTGTCCGCCCCTCTCGGCACAGCCCAGATGTCGCCTCTCTATAAAGCACAGAACAGCACTTACCAGCCAGAAATAGCCATTCCCTCCCCAGATTCCTTCCTAAGGGCCCCCATTTTCCTGTGAAGTTTGAGGGAGCCTGAGGGGGAGGCAGCTCAGTGAAATCCTGCCACCCGCCTCAGCTCTAGACTGACAGTTCTTTTCCCTGAAGGCTGTTATCAGAAAGCATGTCCTAGGGATAAACCATAATGGAAAAGTATATTTTAAAAAAAGAATGTATAGGACTTCCCTGGTGGTGCAGTGGTTGAGAATCTGCCTGCCAATGCAGGGGACACGGGTTCGAGCCCTGGTCTGGGAAGATCCCACATGCCGCGGAGCGGCTGGGCCCGTGCGCCACGACTACTTGAGCCTGTGCTCTAGAGCCCGTGAGCCACAACTCCTGAAGCCCGTGCACCTAGAGTCCGTGCTCCGCAGCAAGAGAAGCCGTTGCAATGAGAAGGACGTGCGTTGCAAGGAAGAGTAGCCCCCGCTCGCCGCAACTAGAGAAAGCCCCAGCACAGCAACGAAGACCCAATGCAGCCAAAAATAAACAAATAAATAAATATTTTTTTAAAATTAAAAAAAATGTATATGCGTATAACTGAGTCACTTTGCTGTATAGTAGACGTTGGCACATTATAAATCAACTACTTCAATTAAAAATAATAATGTAATAATAATAAAAAACTACATTACCCAGCAAAAAAAAAAAAAGAAAAGAAAGCACGTCCTACTGCCCTGTAAACTACAGTAGGTATTTATGCAAAGAAGTTGGAATCGTTGGGTTATAGCCTTCAACTTCAGCAGATAATATCACATTATCTTCCCAAGGGCTCATGCCAATTTATATTCCTGCAGCAATGTCACAGACTTCCACTTTTCCATGTCCTTGCTATATCCCTTGACATTGTCTGACTTTTTAGTTTTTGCCTTTTAGGTGTAAAAAAATAAATTGTGGATTTAATTTGCATGTTCACATACTAACGAGGTTGAGCATCACATCTTTTTTTTTTAAGTTTTTAAAATTTTTTTATTTATCATTATTTATTTTTGGCTGTGTTGGGTCTTCATTGCTGCGCACGGGCTTTCTCCAGTTGCGGCGAGCGGGGGCTACTCTTTGTTGAGGTGCGCGGGCTTCTCACTGCGGTGGCCTCTCCTATTGCGGAGCACGGGCTCCACGTGCGTGGGCCTCACCAGTTGTGGCACGGCGGGCTTGGTAGTTGTGGCTCGTGGGCTCCAGAGCGCAGGCTCAGCAGTTGTGGCGCATGGGCCCAGCTGCTCCGCAGCATGTGGGATCTTCCCGGACCAGGGCCCAAACCTGTGTCCCCTCCATTGGCAGGCGGATTCTTAACCACTGCGCCACCGGGGAAGCTCAAGCATCACACCTTTTTACGTGTTTATTAGGCATCATGTTTTCTTTTCTGCGATATGTCTTCCTTTCTTTGGTCTGTCTTTTTCTTCTTTATTTCTACGTACCCTTAATATATTCTGGATATCCTTTGTAGGTTCATATGTAGCGTACCTGTATTCCTGGGATTCGTCTGTTTTGTTCCTCCATCACATCTGGGATGCTCGTCCTTCTACTTGGGCCAGGGTAGCTCACCATCACGTCTCCTCCCCACCGACGGGAAGGGGAGGGCGTGGAGCCTTCCGTTTAAAGTTATGGCCTGCAGGTTGTCCATGTCACTTTTGCTCACAGCCCACGCCCAAAGCTTAGTCGTCTGCACACCAGGCTGCCAGACAGGCCAGGAAATGAAGCCTGTATTCCACGCAGCTGTTTACCCAGCTAAACCTTGGCGGACAGTGGAGGAGGAGACCATTGATGGATTGAAAGACTCGGAAGGGTTAAACCCCAAGGAGAGGCTATAGAAAATATATTTGCCTTTAAATTAATTGTCTCCCAGTACCTTTTCCTGATGATAAATGTTCATTTCTTTTGTATTTTATTAAAACCTCATTTCAAGGACTCTAATAATATTATGATCTAGCAAACATGCTTCTGTTTTTATTTCAGAAATACATTTAGGATGGTCAGAGAAACTCAGGAGGGGAGAGTAGGAAATGAAATGACTCTGGGAACACTGAAGTGAAGTTTATGATGCATTCATGTAGTTAATTTCTAGAAAAAAATGGCATGTTTATTATTTTTGCAAAAATTGTGGAGGACAGAATCTCAGTCACTTAGTCCTGAGATAGGCCCCTAACATTTTTGTGGCGTTCACATCCATCTTCAGCTATAGGGTACCCGTGAGATGATGTGGTTCTAAACTGGCAGGTGTGGGAGTTTTGTGAGTTCATGATACTGTGGTGTTGGTCTCACTCTCTTTTTCTTTCACACATCAGCTAACGGCCCGTGCCCTCTGATTTCTCCAGGTATGGCGTAAGCCCCGAGAACATCATCCTGTATGGTCAGAGCATTGGGACTGTCCCCACGGTAGACCTGGCCTCCAGGTACGAGTGTGCAGCCGTAATTCTCCATTCGCCTCTGATGTCTGGATTGCGCGTGGCTTTTCCCGATACCAGGAAAACGTACTGCTTTGATGCTTTCCCCAGGTAAGCTCACTCCTGCCCAACAAGTGCTAAGGCGTCCGGTGACCCAGCTTCACATCAGATGCCACCGTTAATTGTGGGCTACTAATAAATGTCTCCTGAATGCAGCCGGACGTCAGCCCCTGTGCTGCGCTCCTCAGGGAACGTGGAGGTGGATATGACATGTACACCAGCCGGAAACCTGGTCCTCTGGGCTGGACTCATTTGTAAAACAATCTACCAGATGATGTATAAGGACCTTGCTTGTACCGATATCCAGGATTAATTGGTTTAGCTGGACGTGCAGGATAAAAAAAAAAGTGCCCACATGTCTTAAAGGAACATCTAGTCCAGTGTTCTTTCATTCGCTCAGATGGACATGTATTGCTGAATCATGAGAGCTAAGTGCAAAATCTGTGATGAGGCCATTAGCATGGTCTAGACACTCAAAGAAAAACCGCAAGCATCCCCAATTTTGAAATTTCTGTTACGTTTTCAGTCAGGCCGATAGGTAGGAGAAAAAGTGACGTGAGCTATTTGCAAGCTGGTAATGGGCTGCAGGGACCGTGTAAGTGGATGGTCCTTCCCTCCCCTCCCCACCGCCCCAGACCAGTGCGACCACTCATTCCTCCTGCCGCCCACTTGTGCCTGAAGACCCCCTCCCCTGCAGAGGGGCCGGCACCCTCCGCTGGAAGCGTGTGCATGAGAGCCCACAGCCGGGCCCCCTCCTGCCGGCGCCCCAGGGGCAGCAGAGCCCCTGCCGCCCCAGTCCCTGCTGTCTTCTAGTCCCCTAATAGAAGGAAGAAAAACGGGCAGCTGTGTATACATGCAAAAGCAGCGAGCACACTGCTTTCTTGAATACCTCTCTTTGAAAACGTCTGCTTGTTTTTTAAAATCTGAGCTGAGGACAGTATTTGCTAAAAACTATTTGCCCATGGTACGTTGCTAAACGGACCGAGGTTCTGACAACAGGACTCACACGGCCACACTGTAGAAAAAGCCTCCACAGAAGAATGTACAGTTTTCGGATTTTGATGGACCTGTTCATTGCTGTCATTCTGTTATTGCTGGGAGAGAAAAAGAACATCATTTGGTTGCATAAACATCTGTTCCACAGACTGGCCTGTTTCACAGGAAGAAACTTTCTCTCAACACCTTGGGTGAACTTCATTTCTGTGCACCCTGTACCGGGTTCAAGGAAGTTCAGCTTCATGGGAAAGTTGAACGAACTGCAAATTGCCAGTGGCGTGGCTGAGAATGCTAAGTAGGGCCCATGTGCGACTCGAATGTGGCCTTATTTGCGCTGAATGGGTATTGAGAGGCCGGTTTGTTGAAAGGGAGATATTTAGCATGTTTGCGGGAAGCTATGCTAGGAGTTACCCTGGCAACAAAATGAATCGGTTTCCCCCCTGACTCTTAAATTAGCGTATACCTTAAAGTACAGCCACGACAACTAATTATAGCTTATTCATTAATAGGAAACCAGCCACTAGTCTTTACTGGGTTTGTCTGATCTGCCAGTCCACGGCTAAACATTTCACGCCTCTTATCTCACAAGACTCATTTTATAGTTAGGAAACTGAGGCGTAGAAAGTTAAGCGGTTTAAGCTGCTTAATTAAGGTTGGTGAGTGGAAACAGCCAGAAAAGGCCATTCATCCTGTTCAGTACCATAAAGTATTAATATGATAGATTTCAAACCATTAACAGTCACATGGACTTTCATCATTAATTGAATTTGGGGAATGTTTTCTTACGGTGTCCATTGCTACCAAATGCACACTTGTGTCTGTGTCCCTCTCTCTCTCTTTTTAAAAAAAAATTTATTAATTTTATTTATTTATTTCTGGTTGTGTTGGGTCTTCGTTGCTGCGCGTGGGCTTTCTCTAGTTGCGGCGAGTGGGGGCTGCTCTTCATTGTGGTGCGTGGGCTTCTCATTGCAGTGACCTCTCTTGTTGTGGGCACTAGGCACACGGGCTTCAGTAGTTTGTGGCACACGGGCTCAGTAGTTGTGGCTCATAGGCTTAGTTTCTCCACCACATTTGGGATCTTCCCGGAGCAGGGCTCGAACCCATGTCCCCTGCATTGGCAGGCGGATTCTTAACCACTGCGCCACCAGGGAAGTCCCTGCCCCGGTCTTCAAAGGAAGGCACTTTCTCATTTCTTTTTTAGTATTAAAAAATTAGAGATAAAGAGTCCTGATTAGTATTTGGTTGGTGGTTTATTTTCTTTTACCTCCTTCACATTTAGAATCAGATGGTGGCATTTAACCTCAGGTACACCCATCCTCCAGGTTGCAGAGAGTCTCCTAACTCATGCAGCATGGAGCTGTCAGTAAATAGATTTTTAAATTGAATATAACTGGACTACTGCATTCTTAGAAGAAGTCACTTTAAAATTTAAATATGAAAGGAAAGTAGATTTCTAAACAAGATTCCTAATCTGCAAAGTTGACCCCTTCCACAGTGGCCCTGACCTTGGCAAATGACATGGCTGATGAGATTTTGCAATCTTCCCGGATGTCTTGAGGTGGCTGGCAACTTCCTGAGTTGTTAATAAGGCTCTGTGACAGCTGTTTGTAGATCTTTGGAATGTGTAATGGATGTCAGAGCTCTGTACTATCACCACAGCCTCATGTCTGTCCTTTAATGATCTCTCCAAGCTTCAGTTTACCTCTTTGGTTTAACAGAGATGGTCCTTCCTCTTTCACTGTGGCTCATTGGAGATGCAATGCGGTTTTGTATGTAAGGTGCAAAGCACCTGGCTGTGGTCAGTGCTGAGCAAACGTTAGCTATGACTTTTAACAAAATGATCCCTACGGTTAGTACCAATTTGATCCCTCTGTAACTTTGGCTAGAATCAGATACAGAAAGTCAACAGTAAGGGAGTCTCTGGCAGGAGGCCAGAATGGACAGAGGGTCGCCTGTCTCCATGTGTTTGCAGGTGAAATGACAGTTACCTCTGTCAGAGAAGTTGCCTACACACGCAGCCCAACAAGGTTTACAGTCTTCTTAATTCCTCTTTGGGAAACGCTTTCAGAGTCTGCAGCACATTCTTTTGGAGATGCTCAAATATTCATCCTTTGTGGGTAGCTTTGATTTTTGTAAACAGTCAGAAATCATTCAGAATTCAATCTAGATGTTGTACATTAAGTTTTCAAGCTAAATAGTATGGTTTTTATTTAAAAATGAGGTATTTGTTTCTATGAAATGAGGTTTCTGAGGATCTTGTTAATCGATGCTGAAGGTGGCTTACACGGAAAGAGTCCTGAAAACTTGAGTGGCCGTGGAGTCAGTGCTCAGATTTCAAAAGAGGCGTTCATTCTGCTATGTTAAGGTCTAGCTTGTTTATTTAAAAAAAAAAATCCTCTCTCCAAAATATGAATATATCAGAAATAGTAGTTACTGGATTGCTAGTCTGACGACATTTAGGAGTTCTGTTTTTAATAAAATACTTTAACAGAAACACAGTGTGGCTAACTGCAGTGTGGTGTTCTCAGTTGGATCTTGGAACAGAAAAACTTCATGGAAAGTGGAAAAAGTGGAAAAACTTCAGTGGAAAAACTCATGAAATCCAAATAAAGTCTGGAGTTTGGTGATGTACCGACGCTGGTTTTCGGTTTTGAGCAATGTACTATGGGTAACGCGTGGTGTTGGCCTTATGGGAAAGGGGTTGGGGTGGATAGGAGCTCTGTGTTATCTTTGTACCTTTCCTGTAAATCCAGAATTATTGCAAAATGCAAAATTAATTTTTTAAAAAGTGAATTACTAGAAAAGTGAGGGGGGAAAACACCCTCGCGTGCTTACCTCCCTTGCCTGTGAACACCGCCTCGGTTCCATGAAGTGTGATGTCTGTCGTCTGTGAGCATAACTAAAGGAGTCCTTTTTCTCCCCCTCCCCCTTTCCTGTCTTGCAGCATTGACAAGATATCTAAAGTTACCTCTCCCGTGTTGGTCATTCACGGCACAGAGGACGAGGTCATCGATTTCTCCCATGGCCTGGCCATGTACGAGCGCTGTCCCCGGGCCGTGGAGCCCCTCTGGGTCGAAGGGGCTGGCCATAATGACATAGAGCTTTATGCACAATACCTAGAAAGGCTAAAACAGTTCATATCTCACGAACTTCCTAATTCCTGAAGAAGATGACTTGCTTTTACCTCATCTACTGTGAACACAGGAATCCTCGGTTTTGCACATGCTTTACCTGGATAGCTGTCATGGCGGGATAACCACGAGGAAGCGCCCAGCTTTTCAGGCGTCCTACTCAAAGAGCTGAGGGCATCTCGGTCTTTCACATCCAGAGGTTCTACTAACTCACACATCATGTTAAACTGAACGGTTGTGATTCCCAGCTTCATCGCCTTGCAGAATGGGAATGAGAGCTGAGTGGGGGGACCGTTTTCTCCTGCTATAAAAGATGCTCACACCCCTTTCTATTCCTTACCCACCACGTAGGATTCATTTACGCAGGACTCAGCCTCTCTCCACCCGTGTTCTCATTATGTGAGCTGCAGCTCTCTTTCAGCCACTAGATTCATGGGTCCAATCCATTTGTGAAGCTGTGATAGTGTAACTGGAAATCATCGTGATGGAAATCCCTTCGTTAATTTTTGTTCACACTCCGGTCTTTCCCCCAAACAAATCAATTAAAGGGTAATTTACTGGAACGATCATGAACGACTTCATCAACTGGAACCATATGAATATAACTGGAATATTCTTAAAAGGAAACTGGGGTTTTTTTTAAGTGTAAATTTATTACTAGTCCACAGAGTTTTAATATTTTGATCGTCTGGTTGGTCTCACAAAGAACCTAGCCGACCTTCCTTCTGTAAAGCCCTCCTTGTAGGCTTTTTTAAAGTACTGTACATATATGCAATTACCTTGTGCATAGATTCTTAATGGATAGTTTTCTTTTGTCAGGCTACAACAATGAACTGCAGATTCCTTGTTTGTAATGTAAATGATTGAATACATTTTGTTAATACGTTTTTATTCCTAGGTTTTGCTATTAAAAAAATTTTATAACATTTCCAAGACAAAAAATGACAAGTTTATGCTTTGAAAAATTTATGTAATTAAAATTCCACTAAACTAATCTTTTTAGTTTAGGAGTTATTTGGGTTTTGACACTGGAGTTGCGCCCGTAAGCATCAGAAGTGGAAGATGCTTAAAACTGCTACACTACTTGTGTTGGTTGGGGGTTTGGGTTTGAGGGTTCTTTGGTTTTATTAAAAAAAATTTTTTTTTTCCAAATTTAAAAGCCTTAAATGTACTGTAAGCCTCAGATTGTTGTACAGCTGGATTGCGGTTGATTGCCAGCTTGTGTACTGTTGCTTGGATACGACACAGCGGTTGGTCACGGAATAAAGGATGCATGGATCAGAATGTGCGGGCTCGTGCAGTTTTTTCCCTTTATCTCTCCATCAAAGAAAACATTCTGTCCAGATTTAAGAAGAAACCCTCGGAGCTTACAAACGTCACTACCTTTCTCAAAGTGTATATGTTTTTTTAAACTTTTTATTTTATATTGGAGTATAGTTGGTTAACAGTGTTGTGATAGCTTCAGGTGTACAGCAAAGTGATTCAGTTACACATATACATGGATCTATTCTTTTTCAAATTCTTTTCTCATTTAGGTTGTTACGTAATATCGAGCAGAATTCCCTGGGCTATGCAGTAGGTCTCAAGGTGTGTGTTTTTGTTCTGTAAAAGACGATAGATAACTTTTGAAGAAGCCAAGATGTAAAGCCTGTAGCGGTAAAGTACAGGTGGCATCCAAATAGAGAGGGCAGTGGATTCTGGCTGTGAAACAAGAACGATGAAGACCATCTCACTGTGACCTGGCTAGGAGGGAGAACAGGCCTGCTTCTTTGGAAAACCTGAGCTGAGTCTTTTCAGTCCTTTGATCACTGACTAGAAAAAGAGCAACTGAGGGATGCTTGTTTTCAACTCTCGGAACACCCCTTCTGGGCACGCAGGGAGAGAAATGGTGGTGGAGGGAAGGTGTAAGGGCGTGGGCTATGCTCCCGTGAGTGTGTGTCCCAGCACATTGCAGGCTACTTCCTGGTCTTAGATCAGTACCTGTAATGGGAGATCTTGGAAGGATGGGGCCCTGCTCACCTAGGGGAGTCATCAGTGAAGCTACAGAGGTGGTACTGTCCCAGAGGTCCAGGAGACTTAGAAGGGAAAGAAGCATATCCAACAGCCTGCCTTTGGGGTGTGAGAGCAGCTAACCTAGGTTTCCAGAGACCTGATTTCTGATCCCGTTTGTCTGCTGCTTGCATCTTCTGTAAACCAGTTCCCCCTTTTTTCCCTCCTGAACTATTTAGTAAACTTACTTTTGTCTGCCAAATTTCAGCAGTTAATGGGAAACGATAATAAGATTGACAATTACAGAAGCTAAGGTGGCAAAGCCTTTTTTTCCGTTCATTGTTTTTATAACTTGATGTAGGTGGTTTATATCTATTGGAAGCAACTCATGTTTTCTGACTCCTGACTCTTTCCCCTGAACCGGGGAGGGGGTTTTGTCTACTCTTTCGCAGAGTTTGACGTGGGGACAGCCTTTCTCTGAGGATGGCGTGTGTGATGACAGTGGGAATCCCAAGAGAGACCCCATTCATGCCAGTTTCAGATTACAAAACATACTTAGTACTGAACCTGAAAGATCTGGCCACTTCTGTTTTCTGCTGTAAGATGCACTTGGGGTGAGGACCAACTCTCCTTATGGAAAAAAAATAAAAAGCAAAAACAAACTAGCACTACTAAATAAAATGGAAAAATCTTAGATGCATGAACTGGTAAGAAAATAAAGACTATGTAGGCCAAATACTAGGTAAAGATGAGGAGCTTTGAAGCCAGTTTTCTCTTGGAAGGAATTTCCTGGACTAGGTTAACCTGAGCATTGGTTTTCCAGTCTGGTGGAGCTCAGGGGACAGTAAACAAACCCTAGAGCGCCCTCCACGGTGGGGAGACTAATTGGAAGCTTCCCTTTTTAGAGGAAAATCATATGATCATCTCAACAGACACAGACAAAACATTTGATGGAATGTAATATCGCATTCATGATTAAAAACCAAACCAAACTCATATCAAACCAGGGCTAGAAAGCAACTTTATGAACAGATTATCTCAAAACAAACTGAAACACCAAGCATTGTACTGAGTGGTAAAACAGTGGAAGCATTATTCCATTTTAGATTGGGAATTAGCCATAGGACCATTCTCACTTCTGCTCAAAATTACACAAAGCCCCTAGCAAATGCAGTAGAGTCAAAGAAATGAAAAAGGTATAAGACATGGAAAAATAAAAAGGATGAATATGTTCTAAAGCCAAATTATTGTGGCTGCACAGCTCACTAAATTTACCAAAAATCATTGAAATGTACACTTAAAAGGGGTAGATTTTATGATATGTAGATTATACCATAGTAAAAGATATTTAAAGAAATGAAAAATAAATAAAACTCAGATTATGATGTCTGGATGACACCAGACAGCTACACCAGAAAGTATCTACAAATTATTAGATGTAATAAGAATTTAGTTAGGTTGCTGGACACAAAAATCAATATAGAAAAGTCAATCCTATTTCTATAAATCAGTTAAAAATGTTTTAAATTCAATTAAAAACAAAGATACCATTTACAATAGCTTTTAAAAATATTGAGTAACTGGGAATAATCTAACACACGTTAGACATACTCTGGAGAAAATCATAAAACTTTTTTGAAGGACATTAAAACCTAACTTAATGAGGGTTATACGATGTTAATGGATAAGAAGGCTCATTTTTAATATATTCTTCCCAAATTGACCTATAGGATTAATAATGATTCCAGTAAAAATCCCAACAGGACTTTTTGTCAGGAAACTGACAAGGTGATCCTAAAATTTGTATGGGAGAACAAAGTGCCAAGAATAGCCAGGGCAACTGAAGATGAAAAAGATGCAGCACGTGCTTTACCAGATAGAAGAATTCCAGGTGGGAAGTCTTAAGACTGAAAAGGCTCAGTCTTTCAGATTCTAGAGTCTAGAAACCTTCATGACCCTGACTCTAGCCCCTGCCAACAGCTGCTTCAGTATTCTGTACTCACCTGACCATAGCTATGTCATTACTGCTTGAAACCACAAAGGAATACATTTCTAGATTTGATTGATTAAAAATAAAAAACTTGCATAGTAAAAGAAAAAATAGCATAACCTAGTGACAAACTGGGGTGACATTATAAAGCAAATGACATATAATGTAAAAATATATTTAATAATCAAATGATGAGGCACTCTTTATCAAAGAGCACAGGATGTGAAGAGACTATCATAAGAGATTATTGTCCATAATAATCACATTCAAATGACTATATCAAATATATATACATTTAAACATTGAAATGCCATTTTAAATTATAAACTTGGTACAAATATTTATTTGAAGAGGTTGCTCAGTATTTATTTGAAGAGATTATTGCCCAAAAGAATCACTTACAGATTTAATCAAATAATCTAATAGATATATTTTAAAATACACTTAAAGAATCAAATGCCATTTAAATTATAAGCTGGTATAAATATTTGAATTATAATACCCATTGGTGGTAAATGTTTGGATAAATAGTTACTTTAAAATTATATTGCTGGGACTTCCCTGGTGGCGCAGTGGTTGAGAGTCCGCCTGCTAATGCAGGGGACACGGGTTCGTGCCCCGGTCCAGGAAGATCCCACATGCCGCAGAGCGGCTGGGCCCGTGAGCCGTGGCCGCTGAGCCTGCGCGTCCGGAGCCTGTGCTCCGCAAAGGGAGAGGCCACGGCAGTGAGAGGCCCGCGTACCGCAAAAAAAAAAAAAAAAAAAAAAAAATTATATTGCTAATTTTACACACCAAGTTGGTACAAACCTTCTAAAGTATACTTTGAATCAAAAGTCTAATCTAGCAATTTGGCTTCCAGGAATTTATCCTTAGGAAATAATCAAGAAGATGACGTGGGCTTATATGGGATAATCACTGCTACACTGTTAGTAAAAGTGAAAACTTGCAAACAATCTAAGTTTCCAGCAACAGGGATTTCGTTTTTATCATGTCTGTACAACGCATTATTCTGTAACCATCGTAAACGATGCTATAGAACAATATTTAGTGGCGTGACAAAATTGCCAAAATACGTTATATGGTAAAACTGATCACTAAATGGCTCCCGCGTATGATTCTTCTCTTCACACCCCCACACATTCAAACTTGGACCAAGAGCTGGATATGTAATAGATGGACATCTTTGTTGTTGATGTTTAATTATATTGTCAATAAGTCTTTATAAAGAGGAAAGCCCAAACCTTCTTTCAGAATTCATGCGAAGTGGTTATAAAACATATCATCAGTAGGATCTTTTGTTAAAATAATTTGTTTTGGAATCCATTGGATGGCACTGTTTTACTCCCCAAGCTAGAAAGAACAAGTCATCCTCAGTACATCTCATTCCCTTATGTGTGAGGGTTACTAAGCCAATAGACGAAGTTCATATAAATATCACATCCCATGCTGTCCAACTCCGATGCCTCCTCTTCCCTGAGGCCTTGCCTACCAGGATTTCTGCAAAGAAGACATAGTCATGCCTGCAGGAGCTCACACAGAGCTTGCCCAGCAGAGGGCCTGGGACGCAGCCCTTGGAACAAGGAGGCCTGGCCCTATTCCTTCCCAGCCAGAGGAAAATGTATGTAACATAAAATTCACCGTTTTAACCAATTTTAAGTGTACAGTTCAGTAACATTAAGTACATTCACATTGCTGGGCAAGCATCACCACCATCCATCCCGAGAAAATGTTCACCTTCCCAAACTGAAACTCTGTACCCATTAAACACTAACTCCTCATTTCCCCTCCTCTGGACCCTGGAAACCACCATTCTACTTTCTGTCTTTGTGAATTTGACTCCTCTAAGTACCTCATAGACGTGGGATCACACAGTGTTTGTCCTTTTGTGACTAGCTTATTTCACTTAATAGAATGTTGTCAAGGTTCATTCATGTGACATTTCATTCCCTTCCTTTTAAGGCTGAATAATTTTCTATTGTATGGATAGACCACATTTTGTCCATCCATTCATCCGTTGATGGACATTTGGGTTGTTTCCACCTTTTGGCTATTGTGAATAGTGCTGCTATGAATATGGGTGTGCACACACACACACACACACACACACACACATATTTGGAGACCCTGCTTTCAGTTCTTTTGGATATATACCTAAAGGTGGAATTTCTGGATTGTAGGGTAATTCTAGTTTTACTTTTTGGAGAAAACACCAAAATTGTAATACTTGATCTGCAATTCTTAACAAGAGTCTTGGGGTCTGTGGCCCCTTTGAGATGTCTGTACCTATGGGCATTTTTCTGGGGAGAAGGTCCACAACTTCAGCAGATTCTCAAAGGTATCAGTGATTCTGAAGGATTAAAATCACTGAACTAGACAGTAATGTCTACAGCTTCTTTTAAAGCCAATATTTTTGAATTCCAGGAACTGTGAGTACGGATTTTGGGAGGTTAAGGAGCTTGAATGTATTCTGCAGGCAGGCCCAGGGAGGGAAGGCCATGGGCTGGTCAGAACTCTCTGCATACATAAGGAGAGCATCTCCGGATGTGCGGGAGTTGAGTGCAGAAGCATTTACAGACCCAGAAGGGGCTGAGACCATTGGAAGAATCTTGGCTACAGCAGGCCTGGCTGTGAGTTTTTCTGCCATGATACCGTGTGACCTTGGGCAATTCTCTTAACCGCTCTGAGCCTGTTCTTCGTCTCTAAAGTGGTAGTAATCCCCACCGCAGTCATCGTGGGATCAGATGAAATTCTGTAGGTAGAAAAGCTTTGTAAGAGGTAGTGGGGTCTTAGACCCACTCATTAAATGGCTGGCTGAGTTTGGGTTTAGAACAAGACAGAGAAAACTCTGAAAACTCTAGTTTAAGACAGTCTACCCTGTCGTAGCTTAATCATTACTCTGCTGCTAAATGATTTTACCATTTGGCCGGACACAACTTGTTGACACCTGGCCCTGTCTGGCTCTGCTTCAGGGTGGGAGGGCCCGGGGCCTTCCAGACATGTGCAGATATTGTCTCCTGTTTCAGTGCCCTTCAGATCTCCCTTCCCTGGACTTCCAGATGACCCTTCGATGGGGCTGGGAGGCACATGTAGATCCCGAGCCCATCCAGAACTTTCTAAGATGGGACCTGGAGTGGGCCAGGATTTCTGGGATAAAAAAGATCCAGGGGGGTAAGCAGTGGATCCTCTTGACTCTGATTTCTTAGCCAAGGCAGAGAAAACCAGCTTGGAGGAGAGCAGCAGATGAGGTCTGGGAAAGGGTGGGATGCCTCGAAGAAGGCGGCTTAGAAGAACGGATATGAAAGATGCCCTCTTAAAACATTTTTTAGACTTTAAAATTTTATCCAAAAGAGTGGATAAAACCTACTTTTATAGTTTAAGGGGAAAAAAAATGAGCACCCATATTTCCATTATTGAACCTAAGATACAGAATATTACCAGGACCTTAGAAACTCACCTTCTCCCTGCGTCTCCTCCAATCACATGCCTTTTCCTCCCTCACCCCACAGAGTTACCACTATCCTGAATTTTCTACTAGTCGTTCCTTTGCTTTTCTTTATAGTAAGAATGTGTGTGTGATCTACCGCTGGTAGACATACTGGTTATCGCCCAGATTTTAGCTATTAAAGATATTTCTTTTTTTTTTTTTTGCAGTACGTGGGCTTCTCACTGGTGTGGCCTCTCCCATTGCAGAGCATAGGCTCAGCGAGCCCGCTCCGCGGCATGTGGGATCTTCCCGGACCGGGGGACGAACCCATGTCCCCTGCATCAGCAGGCGGACTCTCAACCACTGCGCCACCAGGGAAGCCCTATATATTCTTGATATTCAAACTAATCTTTTATTTTCACGTGCTGCAAATATATTCTCCCAGTTTGTTCCTCGCCTTTTTATTTTCTTCGTGACATGTTTTGCGGAACGGATATTCTCAGTTTTACTCGGGGAAACCCTAATGGGTTGTTGCTTCATTATTACTTTAATAAGTAGACTCAAAATACATTAAACTTTTTTGCAAAACCACAAGAAGAAATCGATAAACACCATCAATTCCAATAACACCAAATATCTAGATTGCCTCAGTATCAAGCTCCTTTTACATAAATCATGCTTACTATATCCCTAATGTAGTAAAACTTACATTCTGGTGGCAGTGGGACAACAGGCAATAATCAGATAAATGTGTAATACGCCAAGTGTTACCAGATGCTCTGAGGGAAAGTCAAGCAGGGTGGTCAGTGTAGTTGTTCCTGAGTCTTGCAGATATCCCGACAGACGTTTGTATTTCTAGAAATGCTAAGAAAGGTTTGTTTGTTTTTTAGCTGAGCAATTATCTTATATTCTTTGTATATGCAGAGAACATAGCCGTTGAATAAATTAACAAGATATAGCCGGTGATTACCTTCCTAGTAGGCAGAAAGAACCCAGTTCTGTTCATTGCTTTCACTAGGTCTCGTTTCTAAGAGGGGAGGGGGAACCTATAAGGAATTTAAAATAAATTATTTTGGATCAAGGGTCAGAACAGGTTTTCTATAGAATGTCAGAGAGTGAATATTTTTGGTTTTGTGGACCATCTGGTCTCCATACTCAAACTCTGCCACTGTTGTACTAAGGCAACCATAGATCGTATGTAAAGGAAGGGAGGTGCCTGTGTTCCAAGAAAACCTGATTCATAAAACAGGTGGTGGAGCAGCCGCATAGCACAGGGAGATCAGCTCGGTGCTTTGTGTCCACCTAGAGGGGTGGGATAGGGAGGGCGGGAGGGAGACGCAAGAGGGAGGGGACATGGGGACATATGTATGCATATGGCTGATTCACTTTGTTGTACAGCAGAAACTAACACCACATTGTAAAGCAATTCTACTCCAATAAAGATGTTAAAAAAAATTAAATTAAATTAAAAAAAAAACAAAACAGGTGGTGGGCCAGATTTGGCTCATGGGCTGTAGTTTGCCAATCCCTGCCTTACAAATTCTTCTTTTTATATTGTTTACTGCTTGTGTTTCATTTCAGAAATAACACATGCTCATGGTGGGCGGGGGCGGTGGAATTCAAACAATACAGGAATATTTAAAGTAAAAAGATGAGAGGCCTCCTCTTTCCTACTTTACTAATCCCACGCACCAGAGATGACCCAGGTGACATACTAGAAGGAAGCTTGGGACTTCCAATACGGAGCCATGCCAGTACCTTCAGGGTCTCAGTGTAACCTAGGGGAAGATGTACGTAAAGGGCAGATGGGACTTCCCTGGTGGCGCAGTGGTTAAGAACCCGCCTGCCAGTGCAGGGGATACGGGTTCGAGCCCTGGTCCGGGAAGATCCCACACGCCGTGGAGCAACAAAGCCCGTGTGCCACAACTATGGAGCCTGCGCTCTAGAGCCCATGAGACACAACTACTGAGCCTGCGTGCTGCAACTACTGAAGCCCGTGTGCCTAGAGCCCGTGCTCTGCAACAAGAGAAGCCACCACAACGAGGAACCTGCGCACCACAATGAAGAAAGCCCGTACACAGCAATGAAGACCCAACACAGCCAAAACAATAAAAATAAATAACTATTAAAAAAAAAAAAAAGGGCAGATGGATGTAGCTGGGCAGTGCTTTGCCCTCTGCACTGCCTGCTGTCACCTTAAAGATGACCTCTGTTCTTTTCAGCGCAAGACACAGGTGGGTTTTTCTTTAAAAACAAGACCGCTCGGTGCACAATTAGCAGTCGATAGAAAAAAACAAAATATAACAGGCATTTTTTTAATCAGACCTCATCTATCAAGCTGACTGATACTCAGAATTCACTCCCTCCCTCCCTCTCTTCCTTCCTTCCTTCCTTCCACAAATGTTTATGAGCCCAAACACTTGATTCTGGGGATGCAGCAGTGAACAAAGCCCCTATCCTCTTGCAGCTTATATGCTAGGAGGAGAAACAGACAATAACAGGTGAACAGATGAAAAAATCAAATCATAATGTGTTCTAAAGGAAACAACAAACAAGCCGAGAAAGTGATTAAGGGGGTCGAATCTTTAGGCTTTTGAGAGGATTATGACCTAGCAGTTCAACATACATCTGGGGAGTCCCTCTGCCTGCGCTTGAATCTCAGCTCCACTGGCTACTCCCTGTGTGTCACAGGGACGCAATGTGACCTCTCTGTGTCTCAGTTTCCTCACCTGTAAAATAAGGGTGACTTAGTACTTACCTCATAATACTTAGGTGAGGATTGTATGAGCCTAGAACATACTGAGCTCTCAATAAAAATACTAGCTATTAGCACTTGTAGAAACAGAACATTGTGGTCTCTACTGAAAGGATTTTCCAATGAACCCATTAGTAAAAGCCTCTTGGCAAGACATGGGAAAATGGCAGCATTCACTCCCGGCACCGTATCACGCAGAGCCATGGCTTTTGTGTGTCCTAGTATCCCTTGGGGTTTTTTTGTTTAATCAGAATTTTCCTTGTAAAAATTTTCTTCAGAAACACAAAGTGTTTCCATTTCTCTTCCATACATTTACACGCAATGGCCCTACGTGACTGTCACAGTAGAAACGCAGGGGCGTGCCAAACTTTCCTTCTGAGGACAGTGTGTGTCCTGCCTGCAACATGGTTTATCTTCAACGAACCACAACAATCTGATATCACCCAGCACTTACACTGATACAAAGATGGACAGTTTTCCTTGGTGATATGAAGGAGAATTTCTAAAGGCAGCCAGCCTCTCTCTTTCTTTCTTCTTCTTCCTCTCTCTCTTCCTCTCCCAATTGTCTTGTAAACTTCCTTGCCTCCTGTATTTTCAATTTACATCACTTTACTAACATGGCTCATACCTTGACCAGAAATTCATGTGTTAAACCACGATCTGCCACAAACATAGAATCACAAACCTGGGAGGATCCTTGGGAAGTACCTGGTCTAGGATTCCCCAGGATGGGATGGGTCACACATTCTGAGGCGGAAGTTGGGAAAGGAAGAGGAGGGGAAGGACAGGACAGAATTACTACAATATGTCCTGGAATTCATATTTTCTAGTCATTAACTTTAGAAGGAGTATTATCTTTCTCCTATGTCTTTACCATTATTTTTCAGATGTATATAGATGTGGCTGTGATTAATAACCATTTTACAAAATCATTTACAGAATTCTTAGACTCATCAGTAACTTATTGTGTTAAATATATATATATATATTTCTTTCTTTTTTTTTTTCTGGCCATGCTGCACAACTTGCGGGATCTTACTTCCCCGACCAGAGATTGAACCCAGGACCCCAGCATTGGAAGCACGGAGCCCTAACCACTGGATCATCAGGGAATTCCCTAAATATTTTTTCTTTCTTTTTTTTTTAAATTTTATTTATTTATTTATTTTTGGCTGTTGGGTCTTCGTTTCTGTGCGAGGGCTTTCTCTAGTTGCGGCGAGCAGCGGCCACTCTTCATCGTGGTGCGCGGGCCTCTCACTGTCGTGGCCTCTCTTGTTGCGGAGCACAGGCTCCAGACGCACAGGCTCAGTAGTTGTGGCTCACGGGCCTAGTTGCTCCGCGGCATGTGGGATCTTCCCAGACGGGGGCTCGAACTCGTGTCCCCTGCATTGGCAGGCAGATTCTCAACCACTGCGCCACCAGGGAAGCCCCTAAATATTTTCTTAACAGCAAATAATTAACTACAACTCCGATGATACTGGACCAGTGGTTCTCAAAGTGTGGTCCCTGGACCAGAGCATCAGCATCACCTGGGAACTCATTAGAAGTGCAGATTCTTGGCTCCCATCCCAGACCTACCTAATCAGACACTCTGCAGGAGAGGGGCCCAACGGTCTGCTCTAACAAGCCCTCTGGGTGATCGGATTTGATTCATGGTAAAGTTTGAAAATCTCTGAGCTGGATTATTTGACATTTAAATAAAAAAGGGATCCTACCGAGAACAGTTCCTATCCTCCCGTTCAAGAAAAGACTCACTGTTCTTTGGCCACTGGAACAAGTAACCAGGAGTCCCGAGGACAGCTTCCTCTGGTCAGTACACATGCTTCTGAGGGCCAATCAGCAACAGCCTTGCTCCGGTGGCCAAGCTGCCTTCGCTAAAGGTCACTTAATGCCTGAATACTCCCGCTGTGAAGAGTCGTCTAATCCCCAGCCCCACACTTCCCAAATACTCCACAGGAGATCCGCAGTCTGCCGTGTTCACTGCCTTGCAAATGATGAATCCAGCTTTTTGCTTCAGATATAGAGCAGAGGCCTCTTCCTTCAGCACCCCATGCAGAAAATTGGATTTAGTCCGAGATGACAGCCGCTGACACCTACGGGGGAAGAGGGCATCGTAAATGCCTAAAGTGGGCCAGGTGTGAGGCAGTACTGAGTAAAGAAGGGGTGACATGGAAAGGCAGTCACATTTTTATGACACGTACACCAAAACCACCCCTTCTTTTTTTTTTTTTTTTTTTTTGCGGTACGCGGGCCTCTCACTGTTGTGGCCTCTCCCGTTGCGGAGCACAGGCTCCGGACGCGCAGGCTCAGTGGCCATGGCTCACGGGCGCAGCCGCTCCGCGGCATGTGGGATCTTCCCGGACCGGGGCGCGAACCCGTGTCCCCCGCATCGGCAGGCCACCAGGGAAGCCCCACCCCCTTCTTTTTTTATACAAGAGGTGATCGAGGTAAAGGGAGATGCCCAAGAACAATTGATTTAGTGGCAGTTTATTTATTTTTCAAGAAAATGCGTTATTAATGCAAGCTTAAGAGCAATTATATAATATTTTTTTAACTTTTTAAAAAAACTTTTATTGGAGTAGAGTTGCTTTACAATGTTGTGTTAGTTTCTTCTGTACAGCAATGTGAATCAGCCATACGTACATCTGTATCCCCTCTTTTTTGGATTTCCTTCCCATTTAGGTCATCACAGAGCACTGAGTAGAGTTCCCTGTGCTACATAGTAAGTTCTCATTGGTTTTCTACTTTATACATTAGTGGCAGTTCAAATACAGTTCAAATACATTCCCACACCGCTGTACTTTCTACTTTTGGAAAGAACATTTCATGGCATTACAAAAAAATGTCAAATGTGTTTATTATGTTGCCACTGAAACCATGAGGCATCCAGGTTCTGGCTAAGGGTATTAGCAATAAAAACAAAACAAAACCCTTCCTATTGGCTGTCTAGGAATTTCATGGAGTATTTAAATACCATTTCGCTCATATGTATTTATTATTTCCCATGCCAGGAGTTTCTCTTTGAGAGTACAGTATAAATCTCAGTGGAGAAATGTTGTTTATCCATTAATGCATCTATTGAGCATCTACTGAGTCTCTCATTGTGCTAGGCTGGGGACAGAGAGATGGGTAAGATGCATCTCTGTGCCACACAGCTCACAGCCGGAGGTGGGGAGGAGGAGGAAGAGAGGGGCGCAAACACACACAGTGCCGTAAACACACACAGTGCCGTAAACACACACAGTGCCGTGATTTTACAACAGAATTCTCTACAAGCTTCCATGAGAACTCAGGATGGGGGAGAGCAGAAAAAGTATCCCAATGGCAGCAACATTTGAGTCTTGTTTTAAAATAAATTATTTCTTTTATTTATTTTTGGCTGCACTGGATCTTCGTTGCTGCGCGCGGGCTTTCTCTAGTTGCGGCGAGCCTGCGGGCTTCTCATTGCGGTGGCTTCTCTTGTTGCGGAGCACGGGCTCTAGGTGCGCGGGCTCCACCAGTTGCTGCACGCGGGCTCAGTCGTTGTGGCTCATGGGGTCTAGAGCGCAGGCTCAGTAGTTGTGGAGCACGGGCTTAGCTGCTACACGGCATGTGGCATCTTCCCGGACCAGGGCTCTGACCCGTGTCCCCTGCATTGGCAGGAGGATTCTTAACCACTTCATCACAAGGAAGGTCCCATAAACGACTATATTTCTGATCCACTGGCATTTACACTCCAGCGGTATTGGGACAATAGGTAATAAACAACGAATAAAAGAAAAAAAATAAAAGGAAGATAAATCAGGGTAAGGGGATGGGCTAGAGAGTGATGGTGATGGAGACTATAGGAAAGATGGGAAAGACCTTTCTGAGTGTGTGAGTTTTGAGCAGAGACCTGAATAAAGCCAGGGATGGGGTCATGCAGATAGTGGAAGAGGCATCATTTCAGACAGAAGAAACAGCAAGTATCAACAAAATATATTTAATGCGTTGAGGAAGCAGCAAGACACCGAAGGGGTCTAGAGTCAAGCAAGCAAGATGCCTAGTGACTGTGGTTGCAGTGGCAGCAGGTGGGCCCTTGCCCATCACGTCTCCAGATTTTGCTCCGAGTGAGAAGTAAATTGGAGGGTTTTGAGTAGAGAAGGATCATGTTTTGACATCCGTGTTGGAAGGAAAACCCTAGTCATAATTCCTTTGTAATGCTTCTTTTTTTTTTTTAGATTGTGATAAAATTTACCATCTTAACCACTTTAAAGTGCACAGTTTAGTAGTGTTCAGAGTGTATTCACACCGTTGTGCAACCAATACCCAGAACTTTTTCATCTTGCAAAAAGGAAACTCTACCTCTGTTCAACGACGGCTCCCTGTCCCCCCTGCCCCTAGCAACCACCATTCTACTTTCTACGCTATGAATTTGACTACGTACTTCATTAAAGAGGAGGCGTATAGGGACTTCCCTGGCGGTCCAGTGGTTAGGACTCTGTGCTTGCACTGCAGGGGGCCTGGGTTCGATCCCTGGTCAGGGAACTAAGATCCTGCAAGCCGTGCGGTATGGCCCCCCCCCCCCCCCCGCCCAAAAAGGAGGCATATAGTATTTGTCTTTTTGTGACTGGCTTATTTCTTTTAGCATAATGTCCTCAAGTTTCATCCAAGTCAGGATCTCGTCTCTTTTTTAAGGCTGAATAATATTCTATTGTATGGATATACCACGTTTTGTTTATCTCCTCATCAGTTGATGGACGCTTGGGACCTTCTGGCTATTGTGAATAATGCTGCAATCAATATGAGTGTACAAATATCTCTTCAGTACCCTGCTTTCAATTCCTTTGGCTATAGACCCAGAAGTGGGATTGCTGGATCAGATCGTAGTTCTATTTTTAATTTTTTCACAAATGCCGTATTGTTTTCCATGGTGCTTACATCATTTTACAGTCTCACCAAAATGATTAGTGATGTTGAGCATCTCTGCATGTGCTTGTTGGCCAGTTGTGTATCTTTGGAGAAACGAGCAATGCTTCTGTGACCTGCCAGGACACTGTCTAATATCAAGGCAGTTTAGAGCCCTCACTGCAGCAATTCTTCAGTAACATCTACTAAGCTCACAAATGCTTGGTGTGATTGGCCCATGATATATTCTCTTCCGGAGCAGGCAACTTCCAAAGGAAGAACTAGAAATGCTCACATCAAAGTGTTTAACTAGAAGCAATGAAAACTAAAAGTACAATGAAATATACTATTTTTCTACTACTTTGGCAATGGGTTAAAAAAAAAAAAGAATACCAGGTATTAAAGAGGATTCAGGGAAAGAGGCCCACTCACGTGTGGATTGTTGGAATGGAGACTGGTCTAACTTTTCTAGAGGGTAAGTTGGCTTTAAGTTGATGCAGGAACTTCCCTGGTGGCCCAGTGGTTAAGAATCTGCCTGCCAATGCAGGGGACACAGGTTCAAGCCCTGGTCCGGGAAGATCCCAAATGCTGCAGAGAAACTAAGCCGGCGAGCCACAACTACTGAGCCCACATGCTGTAACTACTGAAGTCCGTGCGCCTAGAGCCCGTGCTCCGCAACATGAGAAGCCGCCGCAATGAGAAGCCTGTGTGCCACAACAAAGAGTAGCCCCTGCTCGCCACAACTAGAGAAAGCCCACGTGCAGCAACGAAGACCGAACGCAGCCAAAAATAAAACAAATAAGCTGATGCAAACTTAAATTTATCCAGAAGAAATAACGAGAGAGAAGTGCAAAGGTGTTCAAAATCATAGCCTTATTTAGAATACTGAAACCAGTATTAGGGGATCGATTATATAAATTATGTCCATATTAGGAAACAGTATACCATTTAAAGATAATGTTGAAGGAGATTTAAGACTTGGGGAAATGTTTATGGTATATTATTAAGTGAAAAAAGGCTTATTATATATGGCATAATTTTTTTGCCATTTAAAAATTTATTCACTTTTTTCCTAGGTAGCACATTTACTTGGTTCAAAAATGAAAAAGCACAAAAACATACACAAGGAAAAGTCTATTTCTTATTCCTGTCTGTTCCATCATCCTACAGCCCCACCAAAACCATCACCAGCAACAGACAGGAAATCATGTTATTGGTTTCTTGTATAGCATTCTAGATGATTTCTTATGCATCTCTAAGTAAATGCAAATATATATCCTTTTTCCTTCCCCCTTTTGGACAAACGGCAGCTTCGTATATACATTGATTTACACTTTGATTTTTCATTTTAATACATAAAACTGATCTTTATTCTTTAAAAAAAAATAGCTGCATAGTATTCTATTATGTGAAGGTAACATACGTTAGTTAGCCCTACCGATAGGCATTTAGGCTTTTCTAATTTTTTGTGGTTACAAATAGGGCTGCAATGAATAACCCTGCACATGTCATTTCACACATGGTGCAACACTATCTATAGGATAAATTCCTATAAGTGGAACCGCTGAGTCAAATATTATGTACATTCTCAAAAGTCTTCGCAGACTGCCCTCAGAGGTTGTACCAAATGGAAATTTCACCAGCGAGGTATGAGGCAAGGCTCTGTTCTCCAACCTCACGCCATCCCCTAACAAAGGTGGTATCAGCAAATGTTTGGATTTTTGCCAATCTGATAGGGGTTTCAGTGTAGCATTAGTTTGCATTTCTTTGTTTATGGGCAAAGTTGAGCCTCTTTTCAAATGCTTATGAACGATTTGGGTCTCTTTTTCCATGAACTGCATGTATGAATATATCATTTTAATTAAAAATCCTCATCTGGGGAATTCCCTGGTGGTCCAATAGTTGGGACTGGGCTCTTCCACTGCTCTGGCCCGGGTTCAATCCCTGGTCGGGGAATTAAGATCCTGCGAGCCACGCGGCACAGCCAAAAAAAATGCTCTCTCTGTGTATTCATTTATTTATCATGTAAACGCTTCCTACACACCAACTCTCTGTTGGACATTATAGGTGCTACTGTAGGTAAAGGGGTGAACTTGGGAGGCTCTAACCCCTGCTCTCCCAAAGTGTGCGAGCTGGTGGAAGAGAAGGACTTCGAGCTAAACATTGAACTACTTACGGAATACTCACATACATGTGCATACCTGTGCATCTGTGTATGTAATTTATACATGGAAGAATACTTGGTTATACACTATGAGTTAACAGAGATGATCTTGAGTAGAAGTGATATGTTTCCTTTGTGATTTTCTATATTTTCGGAGCTTTTTGTAATGTACATGCATTGTGTTTGCAGTTAGTTGATTTCTCCTTTGTTCATTTTCTGAATTTTCGAAGTTTTTTTTTGTTTTTGCAAAGAACACGTATGATTTTTGCATTTAGGAAAAAGGACAAAGTGATATGAAAACATCATGTACAGGCACACAGGTTTACATGTATTTTAGACAGAAGAAACACAGGAAAGAATGTTCTTTCTGTATGGTAATGAGGACACTGCAGAGAAAGATGTAGAAATCTATTTTCAGAGCTCCTAAGTGGCTGGCCAGTGTTCTAGGACTTCCTGTCCCAAGTTCCATGCAGACCTCCACTCACCAGAAAAACTGAGGACTTGTCTCTCCTCAGCTGGGCAACCTCATCGGCATCCAACAAAACAGGAACTGAGCAGTTATGAGTCTTGGAAATCTGGCCCCAGGGCCCATGGCTGGGAATTTCCCTTTTCGGATGCCAGCTTCAGGCTTGGTGTCCAAGGGCGACCCCTGTTGGTGGAATTGAAGTATGCCCATTATTTGCGAGCTGCTATTAGGATTGGCATCCCCGAGGTTTTATTTTTTTGCGGGGTCTGCTGGAAGCCTTAAAGCCAACGGCCACTCGCTCCTTACCCCGGCTGCTTCCCAACTTTCCCTTACCCCTCCTTGCCCCAGGTTTGCCTGCTGTTTGCCTGGGAAAACCACGTCTGGGGCTTGAAGGACGAAGCCACAGTTGTGGCCAGCTTTTAAACATCACGCAGGCAGGCTGCTATAGGGGCAGGGGGCTGGCTTTGCCGGCCAGAGGGTAGAGTGCGGTGACCCTTGCTCTAAGTGACAGACTTGGATCCTGCCAGCCGACTGAAAACACCAGACTTGAGCAGCTTACGGGAGCAGCGAGCAGGTAGGCCATTCTACTACAAGAATGTGGTTGAGGGGGGCAGCAGCTCACCTGAGGAAGACAGGCTATTTCCTCTCTATCTAGAGATTCTGCCCAAAACCAGAAAACCCCATGCGGCCTTTCTTGACCAGCTCCGGTGTCTGCATGTATAAGAGTAAGACCTCGGCATGAGGAAAGTATGGGTAGTAATTATGCCAGGCTCACGTTGCCAACATTCATCCAAAAAAAGAACTACCCACATACCCCGTCCATCACCGAGTGCTGAGTGGAAGTGCTGAATGGAGCTCTGCCTGAAGAATCTGTTTTTAGACAAGCAGAGCCTGTTTGTAATTCATCAGCATCGCTCATTTTCCCCGGGGCACTGGTCTGTGATAAAGAAAGCTGGACACCAAGGAACGTGCTGGGCATTTCTGTGCTTTGAGAAAACATGACTAAGCACTTCTCAGAGCCCGTCAGCAGACAAGAATCCTTCTTTACTATTTCATCTCTCAGACGCCTGTGGTGCAGGCTTCTCTCCAGAGACCTCATTCCCTGCAGGCCCCAAATCTACTCTCTCCTGATGGGAGAGAGGAGAATCCCACCTATTCCTCTCATTGCTCTAAGCAAGGCTAATTCAAGGCTGACCCTTCTCCACCTGTACCGAAAGCTCAGCATCCTCCACATGCTTGTGGGTCCTGGAATCTGGGGGGTTCTCTTAAGAAAGAAATCAGGAATTAGGGTACAGCGTGGGGCACTTGGGTGGGTTCCTTCTAAATTTGCTGGAAAGGAAAGGCTGGGGAGGGAAACCTACCATAGGACCCAGCTCATTACCTCCCAAGAAGTCAAGAAAGAGAATCCCGGTAACAGACCTAGTGACAGTCAAGGTCAGCTTCCTGAGAAAGGCCCGGAGAGAGAATGCATTGCTTCCCTAGCTTAGCCAGGTAAGCAAGGCTTCTGTCCCAATGCAGAAAACATGGACACAGACTCCAGCAGCTTCTGTCTGACTATGGCCCCAACGCCCAGACATGGATTCACGAAGCGGCGTGAGCTGCCTAGAATGACGACTGTCCCTGCCGGGTTGGTTCTCACATGGCACTGGCTGGAAGGGAGAAAGGAATATATCTCCTAGGAGGGCTCCATCTAAACAGGTGAGGGACTGAGTTGTAAGCTCGAAAAAAATGGGAGGGAATACAACAAACAGAGAAGGAGAGTAGAGGACTCCAAGTCACAGAGTGAGTCAGTGGCGGAGTTGAGAGGAGACTCCACGTGCCCCAGGGACCTGCTATGGGCTCGTTCCACTAGTACTGCTTCCCCGGGCAGGGGAATATGTAGAACAGTCATGCCTTCTTGCTCTGACCCTTGAGGACCTCAGTCTGTCCAGTTAGAGAGGTACAGAGCCCTCTCCCACGTGCGGGAAGGATTCTAACTTACTGAAGACCTGCCGTGTGCTAGGTACCTGTACTATTGTGACCTCACTTAAATCCTACCAGTCAGTAAGGAAGCATCAGAGAACGCATTTTCCTGATGAGGAAACTGATGTCCAGGGAGGTTAAGACCCACGTGGGCAGTCACATACCTGGCGTGTCTGACTCTGGTTTCAACCCAAGGCCCCACGCCTTTTCCTCTCGGAGGGAATGTAGGTCCTAGACCAGGATCTCTTTCTACAGCCACTGTCTCCTTACCAAATGCAAGCTCGTGTACCCCACGCACAGTGAGCCCAAACCAACCGAAATGTGGGAATTTGGAGCAGAGAAATGTTTATTGCAGGGCTATGTAAGGAGACAGGTGGCTTGTGCCCCCCCAAACCCAGAACTCCCCAAAGGGTTTCAGCAAAGCATTTTTAAAGGCAAGGTGAGGGAGGGGCGTGGTTGGTTATTGCAAACTTCTTGGTGTAGGAATCCTTTGCTCCTGCAGCTGTCCACCTAGGTCAGGTCACGATGATCCTGTAAATCTCCAACAAGACGACTGTTATTCTCTGTTCTGCAACTTTGTATCTCTTTATGCATGAAAAAGTGTCATACTCTTAAAGGTCAGAGGTTTATCACGGGCTATCCTGTATATTTCAGGCTACAGGCAACAATGTTAACTCGAAGCAAAAGCAATAGAATACACAGGTTAAAGTAAAAGAAACAGATCTAATATTGGGTCAGATTTGTTCTTCCCTATTACACCCCAAGTTAAAAAAAGATTCTCAGGCTTAATAACCCTGAACCTTATCTCCCCCGCGATTCTGCTCCAGACGCGGGACTTCCTCCTCCATAGCCTCTCCTACCCCTGGACGCGAGTGGGGTTTTAACCCTGCGCACCCGCCACTCTAAGCCCTCTGAGTCCGGAGAACAGGCTCTGGGCGGCCCACTGCGGCTGCTCCATCCGAGTCCTGGGCTCCAGCGCCCTCACCCGGCTGCTGCCGCTGGACTTCGCGCGCCCGGGTTCCGCAGGCTCGGGTCTGCGTCTCCCAGAGCGGCCGCCAGAGCCCGCCCGGGTCCGGCCGGGGCGCGGGGCCCCCGCCCCACTTGGGCAGGGAGGGAGCTTCAGCGGGGGGCGGGTCGGTGGCGCGCGGGCGTCAGGGGCCCCGGGGAGGAGTCAGCCCGGCGCGGCCAGCTGAAGCGGCAGCTCGCTATAAAAGCCGCCGCTCTGGCCGGCGGCTGGGGAGCGCGGGCGAGCGCAGCGCGTTGCAACTCGGCTGAGCCTGGCGAGCGCAAGCGGCGCGGCGGGCGTCGGCGGCGGGGCGCTCGGGGCCGGAGGAGCTGAGCGTGGTCAGGGGCTGAGCCCCGCTTTCCCAGACGAACTACCACTCCGCTTGCCTACGTCCCGGGAGATCGCAGGGCCCGTCAGTGTGCCCCCGACCGCTCCGGCCGCTGCGCTTCTGGCCCGCGAGGCGTGCCGCTGTCTTGGCTACCGACCGGGAGGTAAGAGGGCCGGGCTCGGCGCGCCAGGGCTGCGCGTACTGCCCAGCCTCAGAGGGGAGGGCAGACTGGGGGTTCAGCGCCTCCACCAGTGATAGGGAAAACGTTACCCGTCATTGGCTTCTGTTTGTCCACTCAGTGCTGTGCGGTCCGCCTCTGTCTGTCTGTCCACGTGTCTGTTGAGGGGCACACGTCCTTGTCTCTGTCCGCTGTGGGATTTCTCTGAGGTCGTGTGAGCCTTTGGAAGCAGCAGGTGCCAGGGGCTCCAGTGTCCCCGGAGCGCATCCAGCCGGGGGCAGATACCCGTTTTCCTTAGAGTTCCCCCGTTCTGAATGTCTCGGGGGGGCTTGCGCCCCAAACAGTGTCTTGCCGAGGAGGGACTGCTCCGAGGGTCAGGTCGCGGAGTCCAGCCCATAAGGAGCCGTCTCACACTGTGCATGAGTGGGCATGCATCTGGCAACAGGTCTGCGCCCTGCTGCTCGGCCTTCAGCACGGTCTTCCTTCTGGTGTTTCCCTCCGCCTCCCGCTGCCTACACGCTCGCGCACTCCCCGACGGCGCTAGGCACCCAGCATCGCTCTGGCACGCGACGGGTGGAGGCAATTGAATATTAGATGACACGAGGGCCCCTACTGCTGTTTAGGCTGAGAGCCCCAACCTGCCATCGCTGCAAGAGGGTTCGGCGGTCCCTGGCAAGGGTCGTCAGCTCCAAGAAAGGTCATATTAGGTTGGGAAGAAAGTCAGGGACCTGGTGGAGCGCAGGCCAGGGCCGTGGCCAGGTCTCCAGCTCGCCGCTCTGGGAACCAGGGCCAGAGACATTCTGGAATGGACCCGGCCGGACGCATGTGCTCTTGAGAAAGGAGCTCAGTGCGCCGAGGTCCTCCGCCGCAGACTCGCTGACCGCGTTCTCAGAGACGGCCGCCGTTCCCCAAGGGTCCAACACTACTGCCGTCCCCGGCGCGCCGCCAGGAGCCGGATCTGAGGTCCTGAGTCCTGCTTCATGCAGCCAACGCTGCCCACAGGTGAGAACTCCCTTTTTAAACTAACCTTTTGATGTGTGAGCCAGTGCCTGGCTGCAGCCTGGGAGCGAGTCTCTCTCTCCATTCCGGCGGTCTGGAGCGTTATCCCGGGCGCGCCCGGGGGCGGGAGCCGGCGGCTCTGCGTGCCCAGGCGCGGAGCCACCATGGACAGCTCCCAGCCGCTTCCTCCACTCCCGGCCTGTGGCCCTGGGTCTCCCGGGGAAGTCGCGCGGCTTTCCTCCCAGACTCAGAGTAAGGGCACAGGGCAGGAGGAGAGGGACCAGTAGTCTGCGGGAACCCTCGGTGTCCGGTCCCAAGGCGACGTGAGCCACTCAAAAGGAAGATAAAGGGAGCCTGCGTGGTTTGTGATCGGCTGCTAGGTCAGCCTGCAGCTGAGCTCTGTACAGGACCTCCGGGATGGTGAGGCTGGTGGGCTTCTCTGGCTTTTCAGCAGCCCCACGGGGCCCTCCGAGGTGTTATGACTGTGCGACGCCTGAGCGTTCGACTGAGGCAGTGACATAATGCCAGACCTAATTAGGGACCTCCCTCAAACTGCTTTCTGCACATGATATAGGGTCATGTTCCGTTTCATTAAATTATTTAGTAAATATGGTACTGGGAGGCGATATTAGTTTCACAGTTACAGTGACAGAATGGAGAAGAATCAGACAGAACACCTGCATAGAGAATGAGTTTGGATGCATGTGCAAAAAGCAGCTATGCTGTTTTCCGATCCTAATCATTTCCTCCCAGGTCCGTAACACTTTTAAAGAAGCTTCCATTGGTTCCTCTTTAGCCCAGTAGAGGGTTTTTCGAGTTGGTTGCTTGGAAACAGGGTGGAGAGAACCTGTAGGGGTTAATCTGAGTAAATTAAACGTCTCCCTCCTCTGATAAGAAATGACGTTGGTTGAGGCTCTTCATTTTGTCATTTTCACCTACACAGAAGATGTATCTTCCTTCATTTTAAAACTGCAAGAAATTCAGAAGATCTGCTTCTGTTTGTGACTGGCGAAGGCCCACGGAGAGTAAAAACAATTAAGCATCTTTATTTATTTTTGGAGCAGCATGTGTGACTTCTTGAAAGTCACTTAAGTTCTGTGTCTGTTTCCCTATCTGTAAACTGGGGACAACACAATCTACCTTGCAGAGTTGCTGATGAGAATTAAGTAGCACCGTGTAAAGCACGTATACTGGTGCTGAGCACAGAGAAATCTCTTAAAATGGTAGCGATTATAGGGATATTTTAAAGACGGTTGTGCACTGCTTTTGACTTACGTTCACCAGCCCTCTGTTCTCTTTCCTAACCTAGTCATTGTTTGATGGGGACTCCAGCTCCACTTCATATTCATGTTTGAGAACTTGTTGATGGACTTGATGAAAGTGCTGAAGTTGATCACAATGCAAACAAACAAAACCAAACCCAAACAAACAAAACTTGTTCGCCAAAGAGAAATGGAAGAATTTTTGCATGAAACAAATCAGTTGCCTGTTTTTCCCACCTGTATCACCTGGAGAAAAGATAAAGTAAGTAATTTTCAAAATCTTATCACAGCCCTCTGGTTGAAATGATCGATTCTTCCTGATTCTTCTCTCAAAAGAATGCAGGATCTTCCGAGGGGCCTTTTTGTCCTCTTGAAGGTGAAGTTCCCTCGGGTACTGATGGAGATTGGCGTCCACAGCCCCATTTCTGGATTCCTGCAGGGTGAAGTGAGGGGTTGCTGCACTACGGCAGCACCTGGGCTAGGAAACCCCTGAGTGGTCGTTACCAGGCAGGAAGCGCATTCCCCTGTGCTTGAGCCTTGCTTGGCTGTGAGACCCTGACCAAGGCACGCACTCTCTCTGCCTGCTGCATTGCCACTTATTTGTTCTCAGGTAGATCTGAAAATTTCCTCCAGCTCCACCTTCGGGAGTCTGTCTGGTAGAAATCCCTAATGTGTGACACACCACAGAAGTTTGGATAATGGAGTTGTAGTGGGTCCAATCTTACAGTTAGACTTTTTTTTTCCCCCATAAAATGTATGTGTGTATGTGTACGTGTCTGTGTGTGTGTGTTTCTGCCAGTTTCACGTTCTGGGGCTCTTAGATTTTCTATATTTTTTTTCTTTAGTAGATCAGAAGTAATCTTAGCTCCCTCCATCTGAAAGGAGTGGAACTGAAGGATGCAGTCCACAGATGCTGGGAATTTTTCTGTGACTTCTGTCTACCCGGTAATGTGAACGGAACAGGAGGACATGGGCCCTGGCTGACCTTTAAGTCCCGGTTCTCTTCTCTGGACTCCCATGCAGTTCCGGTTTCCAGCACACAAGACTTTCTGGTAGGAGAACTATTGAACTACAGAACACTTTTGGAGTATAGGGGCCAGAGAGGGGAGGGACTGGTGTGAAAGGCAGGGAGGGACTGGTGTGAAAGGCAGAAAGGGGCTCTTCACAGATCGTGTGGCATTCTGCCTGTTGCAGCAGTGTCTGTGTGTCTGGGACGGACGGATCAAATGGCAAGAGTGGCATTCAGTGGGGAAGGCCGGCGGGATGACAGGGGTGAATTCAGTTACTCTCAGCCTCCTTTGAAGCCCGCCGCTTAAGTGACCCCCTTTTAGTACCTTCTGTGGTATTGACAGAGGAGCACAATTTGATAGGATAAAAACATTTTGCACTTGTAGTTATAAATCAAAAGAGAAATACAAGCATGTGTGTTGGGTTCCTAAAAGGAACGAAGTTGTGCTTATGGGTTGCATTCACAAGAGCCTATATCCGTGATCAATCTAGGCTACGTCTCTCATTCCACACGACGGCAGATGCCCAGATGGATCATCTCATCCAAGTAATGCATCAGTTGTCTCCTTTTGCTTGGCTTTTATCATTACGTGGAGGCGATTCAGTTTCCTCTGAACAGGGAACAGGGGAGGATCGCATCCTTACTCTCCTATCTGGTTAGGTTAGTAGGAGTTTAGGATGGTAATGGGTCGGAAGGAGACTTCTCAGTACTGAGTTCCCTTTTATTGTTTCGCCAGCTGATAGCTGGGCCCTGAGCCTCCTTTCCCAAAGGCCTGGCATGTGGATATTTCGTTAAATTGGCTAGGGCTCCGGTGCCTCTCATAGTGACTCTCATTATCTGCACTTCCAGGGGCCATCCTAGTCTCTCTGGTAGGTTCCCTATCCTTCTTTTCCCTCTGTCTGCTTTGATGCGAGGCTTCCTTCAAACCTGGCTCTTCAGAAGAGAGGCTGCACGCAGAGAAATGTCATCAAATATGCATTTGCTTTCTGCTCAGTTCCCTCGGTGCCGGGAAGCACACTCCCCTACCCGGAGGGAGAGGACCTGCTGCTCTCCCCTGCTCCTGTTATTTTCCAGGGTCCCTCTCTAGGCTCAGCTCGGTTCCAGACATCCGAATCCATCCTTCCCTTCCCACCCCCTGCAGGTGTGGGAGCCTTCGGTAGGGGAGGGTGCGTGGGGCGCACAGGCAGCCGGCCTCCCCCACTGGCGCTTACTCAGAACAGGTTTCCTCCCTCTAGCTCCGGACAGCCTGGCTCCTTGCATGGGGATATTGCTGAGGCATTATCTTTGAATCTTCTTCGAGGACAGCCACATGATAGATCGAACTCAGGTTTAAAGTGCTTTGACCAGACAACTGCTTTTGAAAACCCTGTGTGTTTCTTTCCCTCAGCTGTCCATAAAAGAGCTTAGCCACGAGGCATTTTGTGTTACAGGGAAGGCACGTCTAGAAACTGGTCCTTCCGGCATGTGAGGTATCTGTGCCAGACTTCTGCCTCTCCTGTTTCTAGACATCACTGGAGGAGGGGGCAGGAGGGCTGCAGACTTCCCCAGGAAGCTGGGGACCTTTTCTGGGGTCAGGAGTTCATGCTGTTGGCCTGAGACTTTCTGGCTATAAGGCATGGACCCAGCCCATGGGACTGAGGAAAGTACAGTGGGCAGGACTTTTCAGACTTTCATAGGCAAACAGATCACAGGGGCGCTTGTTAAAATGCAAGTTCTGATCAGGTCGATCTGGGGTGGAGCCTGAGCATCTGCATTTCTCACAAGCTCCCAGGTGATGCTGCTGGTCTGTGGAGCTCCCTTTGGGTCGCCAGGGCTTACATCACTGCTGACCTTCTGTGATGCCAACTCAACTCTTTTTGGTATAATTTAAGTCCATTTCTGATGTCCGAGTAGATGGGGCCCAGCTGGCCTGTGTCCTCCTAATGACCTTCTAACGACCCTTCAAATTCTTGGAGATAATTATTGTCACTCCTAAGCTGTCTTATCAGTAGACTAAATATCTTGAACCCCTTTGAGTTTCCCCTTTTCCTGGTCATAATAAATTTTCCAAAGCTCTCTGGACCGAGTTACTTTTAAGTGCAAGACCATTGTGCAAATGGTAATTTATCTTTGCCTGGCAGAGGCATTTGAATGTAATTTTGGTGGTATTAAGAGATCACTTGGGGAATTTCATCTCACTCTGGTTCCAGACACTGAGAATGCCTGTTTACATTTAAACAACTTCACTTGACTCTAAAGATCACAACTTTTTTTTTTTGGAACCTGAAAATGAAATTCAAGGCTCAATTGTCTTCCTCAGCTGCCCTCCCTGTAGCCTTCCTGTGGGGATGAGCTGGTAATCAGCGATGCCCCCTGCAGCCCAAGATGCAAGGGTGCAGTCGCACTGAGTCACCCACTGCCGCATCTGGAAGCAGGGAAGAAATTGAGTACAAGGTTTTGAGCTTCTTCTACGGGGCAGGCCCTGTGTTAGCCACTGGGGAGACAGAGCTGAATAAATGGTCTCTGTCCTCCAGAGCTAACAGTCCCACGGGGGGAGCAGACATCAGTGTCAGCAGTTGCCAGGCAGTGTGACCGAGGCGAGGACAGATGGGTCAGGAGGTGTGGTGGGCAGGGGGCCTGCCGGGGGAAGGCAAAGCCAGGGGACATCCCAGGAAGCTTCCCTGAGAAGGGGCATGAGAAGAGGTGTGTCTAGAAGGATTAGCAGTTTACGGGGATTTTTCTGGTGAAACCAATGTGGGGAGTGGCGTTCAGAAGGCGTTTTACACAGAGAGGGGGCCATGGGGAAAGATCCAGAAGCATAGACAGGCTTAAACCTTTCACTTCCTGCAACCCCTCAGTTGCACAAAGCCCTGTACCTGAACTGCCCAGACCTTGGGCCACACCTGACCAAAGAGAGAGAGAGTCCTTCCGGGCAGCTGTAGGTCTCTTTTGTTTCTTGGGCCAGTGGTTTAAAATTAATTTAACCATATTTTTTCCATAAAATCTTACTAAATCCTAATGTACAAACCAGAGAAAATGTGACTGCGGCTGGGAGTAGGGGTTTGGTTTTCGTCTTGATGTCCTCAAGGGAGTCCACGGAGCTCTATGGGTTCCAAGGAACACAGTTTGGAAACCTCTGTCCTGGAGCCTCTCCTTTTGCTCTTGGCAGTAACATTAAGAGTGTTATCTTGGTCTTATCGTGGTCTGTCTTGCCAAGTCTTCTTCACATTCTAGACGTCTTGCTGGTTGTTTCGTCAACAATTTTCAATGAAAAGAAACCAGAATTATCCAGTGTGACACTCTAACGAACATGGGGTATATGGGGTATGGGTGGGGAAGGAAACGTGGCAGGTGCTGTTTCAAAAAAAACTCCAGCCGTAGAGGACCACCGGAGGAGGACAATGGAGCTGTGAGCTTCTTGCAGAGATGGGCTTTTTATTTTCAACTTTGTTACTCAATCTTTCCTAATCTTACGAGGCTTTTCAGAGTCTCTAAGAGCTGGCAAGGAAAAAAAAGCATATTTCTAGGGTATAAGACTCAACAAATTCTACCCAGGATCTTGCATCCCTTTTCATTGATGTAGCCAAGAGTGAGTTTTGAAAAGGGACTGTAAGCCAGAAATATAAGAATGGAAAAGTTCCACTGGCCCGGGGTGAGGCGGAAGGTTTCAGTTCGAGCTGGAGCTCCCGTGGGCATCTTCCAAAGCTCTCTTAAAGGAGGAAATTGATACTCTAAATGGGACAACGCCCAAAGAGAGCCCCACCCCTCACTGAAGGGTGCCGCCAGCCTTCAGAAAGGGATCTGAAGAGCTCCCTCTGCTCATAGAGACAGCTCCAAAAACATCATCATATCACTGATGTAAGGTGATGAAAGTAAGGTATGTTCAGTCTGGAGCGCTCCACTGGGTATGTGAGGAACCCTGATGGAGGGAAGGGGCAAACGAGGGTTCCCTCCAGGACGGGCATCTGTAGTTGTCTGGGGCTTGTTCTGCTGCCAGACCAGCAACACATGGAACTGGGCAGCGTCCGGGAAGGCCGGAGAGCTGGCAGTCAGCAGCCTCCGTATCCAGGTGGCCTCGTGTCCAGAGGTCTTGGTATCGGCCCCCATTGCCTTGGAAACTGGAACACCCGGAACTATGGCCTTGACTCCCAAACCGCGGGGATTCAGCTTCCCCTTGCTTCCTAGGGCGGGACTTAGGCTGGGACGGGTGACCAAAGACACTGGTTCCCGAGGTCCCACAGGACTGTCTGATGGGTGGCCAGTGATGAGCCTGAGCTGTCCACTTGGGTGCAGAGGCTGCTGCCCGGCTCTCACCACGCTGCATGCCCTCCTTCCCTCCACTCCCCTGAGGGGGCAGTGGTACCTGCATGTGGGCAGTGAGTACACTGATGCCCAAGGGTACAGAGCTGGTACAGGATGACATCTTGGGGGTCTGTCCAGCTCTTAGTCCAATGCATCACTCAGCCGGGTGCCTTCTTTCCACGGCTCTTGTCCGTGCTGAGTGGTGTGGACCGTTATTCCCAGCTTGGTCTCCTCGAGTGCCCCAGATTGCTGGGTCTCCAGAGCCTCCCAGGGGACGGCGGGCATGCCAAACTGTTCTCCTTCCTGTAAAGAACAACGACAATGAACCTCAAAAGGATTGAGCCGGGGAGCAGATTTAGGCAAACTGTTAAATTTTTTCGTTTTAAAAACAAACTGGTGGTTTATGACGAGCCTGTTTCAAAGCTGACTGTGTTACAGCCCCTGAGTAATTCGCTCGTATGCTAATTTTCCGAAGGTTTGGGTTCAGGAAAACCTCAAACATAGTGGCTAAGTACTTTTCCTTTCCTTTAAAAATTGTGTTTATTTTGGGAGGAATTTAATCCATATGTTTCAGATCTATTTCCATGTTACTCAGCAAAAGGTTGTTATTTGCCCAACATTGCTAAGCCATGAGTGTGCTTGGGTCCTTTCTCTCTCCTTCCCACAGCCGTTCCCAGGCTCTACCCAATGGGTGCTCACAGCTGAGCCCCGGGGCTTGTGGCTGGTCGATTCTATAGCATTTTATGAGACACAAGCAAATGTAGGTACTAGAGGTAAAAAGAAAAATCAGTAATACTGGTTCTGTCTTTATTTAACATTTCGATATTTGATCCGCGATAGATTTTTTGCATTAATTTCAGTTTGTTAACTATTGCATTACAATATTAGCTATAGTGATGACTGAGTTCTCACCCTTCTCCCGACCGACCCCCTCTAGGGCTCCTTCCTGTTGGGAGGTCAAAGTCCTTACCGTCAGTGCTGCTTCTGTTCTGATATTTTCTGATGCAGATATCGGTGCCAGAGACACACAAACAAACTTTGGGGATGCTAAAGGCGCCTCCAGCTCTTAACCTACCTGTTGATCTGAACTGGGGGTGTAGAAGTCTTAGGGAAAGTGGAGAAGAGACGTACGTGGGTCCTCTTCAGACGTCCATGTGATCTGAAGGCGATATTTTCCCTTCTCCGTTCCTTAACTTCCTTTTTGGAGAGGGAAGGAATTGTGGTGTTCCCTTGTAGAATGTTTTGCCAGTTATGCTGGCCGGATGTGTCACCATGTCTGTGACTTCTTAAGAAGGAATTGAGTTTACCAGATTTCTTAATTCAGTACCTGGTAACAAAAGAGAAAGCAGTTGTGGGATTTGGGTTTCGGAACCCTCACATGCAAGGATTTCTTCTCACGTAAGTGATTTTGTAAAAATAAGAAGGCACAGCAATCTCGGTGGTGTCGATTTGGTTCACAGCTTTGAAGAAGCTGGGAGCTTCCTTTGGCCACCTAACTGTGGGCTCTGCATACACTTGGGCTTTCCAGGTGGCTGAGCTGAAATCTGTTTTCAGTTTTAAAATCGCTGGGCAATGTTGTTACAAATGGTAACATATAAACATATCCCAGGATTTTCTGAGAATGACCAGGTAGTGAAGTTCATTTTTCCTTTAAACATTCCCCACATACAGTTACTTTAAACAAGAAGCTATTTTTAACGTGGAAAAAAGATGATGCTTCTATTGAATCTTGCCTAATAAGTATGAACTTGAGCTTCTGCTCTGCTGAGGTTGCTTGAGGACATCACCTCTCCAAGGTCAAGGGGAACAGAGAGGGGTAGAGTCGCACTTTGAATGGGGAATGTCCGCTTCACACAGGGCCCTTTGGTGGACTTTCTGGGAAACGTGGGGCAAGGCGAGGGTTTCCCCTCAGTGTGGAGCACGGGGCTGGCTCCCATCTCAGCCGCTCCCAGGATAAGACAGTCATCTCTTCATTCAGGGCTCAGAGGCAGAGACTCTTTTATGTTCTGTTCTATTCCCAAGGACTAGCATACAGCAGGTACTCAAATGTGCATTAAATGTACAAATGCATGAGTCCTGCCTCTGAGTCCCAACCCGCGTTCCCCCCCCCCCCCCCCCAAGCATGTGCTTTTCTCGGCGGAATCGAGTTGATGCTGAGTCTTGTGTATTCTGCTCTGGGAACTGAATGAACCCTGAGCCTGCCAATCACCTTCTCGGAGCTCTGTACTCTGGTGGCCCTGTGGTTATTCCCGTCATGTTTATTCGTATCCAGTGCTTCTTGAGCGCTTATAAGTTCAGGCACCGGGCAGAGAACTTTACATACATCACCTCAGTTAATCCTCCTGACAGCTTTGAGGCAGGGCAAGGCCTCAGGTGGAGGAGTCTCTGTGAGATCTACCTGAGGTCACTTGCCTGGATGTCATGGAGTTGACGCAGGTCTGTGTGAGTCCAGAAACCCATGCTCTGAATAATGACTCATGTTCCCTGATTCTTAAACTTGGAGAAAGCACGTTGAGGGGAATATCGTAATTCATGATAAAGCAGTTTGAGAATAATGGCAACCCAGACACACTTGTTGATTCGCCAGTTCTTCCTGGGATTCAGAAATGACTCCGTGGCATCTCCCTGCCATGGAGAAGCTCCCAGTTGAGGAGATGGACAGACAGGCGTTCAGGTACCTACAGTCTGTGCTGTAAGGCAGGGGTGGACAATGTGGAAGCACTACAGATGGATGAGAAATAACTGCTGGGGAAAGAGACAAGGCATCATGGGGAACTGTTTTTTGATTGGGCCTTTTTTTTTTAATTAAAAAAATGTTTTTCTTTTATTTTTGGCCACACTGTGCAGCATGCAGGATCCTAGCTCCCCGACCAGGGATCGAACCCGCTCCCCCTGCAGTGGAAGTGCAGTCTTTTTTTTTTTTTTTTTTAACGTCTTTATTGGGGTATAATTGCTTTACAATGGTGTGTTAGTTTCTGCTTTATAACAAAGTGAATCAGTCACACATAAACATATGTTCCCATATGTCTTCCCTCTTGCGTTTCCCTCCCTCCCACCCTCCCTATCCCACCCCTCCAGGCTGTCACACAGCACCGAGCCAATATCCCTGTGCCATGCGGCTGCTTCCCACTAGCTATCTACCTTACGTTTGGTAGTGTATATATGTCCATGACACTCTCTCGCCCTGTCACAGCTCACCCTTCCCCCTCCCCATAACCTCAAGTCCATTCTCTAGGAGGTCTGCGTCTTTATTCCTGCCTTACCCCTAGGTTCTTCATGACATTTTTTTTTCTTAAATTCCATATATATGTGTTAGCATACGGTATTTGTCTTTTT
Source organism: Pseudorca crassidens (assembly GCF_039906515.1). Taxonomy (NCBI): domain Eukaryota; kingdom Metazoa; phylum Chordata; class Mammalia; order Artiodactyla; family Delphinidae; genus Pseudorca; species Pseudorca crassidens. Next base: position 149,086,226 of record NC_090296.1, on the reverse strand, counting down.
CTTTCTGACTTACTTCACTCTGTATGACAGACTCTAGGTCTATCCACCTCATTACAAATAGCTCAATTTCGTTTCTTTTTATGGCTGAGTAATATTCCATTGTCTATATGTGCCACATCTTCTTTATCCATTCATCCGATGATGGGCACTTAGGTTGTTTCCATCTCCGGGCTATTGTAAATAGAGCTGCAATGAACATTTTGGTACATGACTCTTTTTGAATTTTGGTTTTCTCAGGGTATATGCCCAGTAGTGGGATTGCTGGGTCATATGGTAGTTCTATTTGTAGTTTTTTAAGGAACCTCCATACTGTTCTCCATAGTGGCTGAACCAATTCACATTCCCACCAGCAGTGCAAGAGTGTTCCTTTTCTCCACACCCTCTCCAGCATTTATTGTTTCTACATTTTTTGATGATGGCCATTCTGACTAGTGTGAGATGATATCTCATTGTAGTTTTGATTTGCATTTCTCTAATGATTAATGATGTTGAGCATTCTTTCATGTGTTTGTTGGCAGTCTGTATATCTTCTTTGGAGAAATGTCTATTTAGGTCTTCTGCCCATTTTTGGATTGGGTTGTTTGTTTTTTTGTTATTGAGCTGCATGAGCTGCTTGTAAATTTTGGAGATTAATCCTTTGTCGGTTGCTTCATTTGCAAATATTTTCTCCCATTCTGAGGGTTGTCTTTTGGTCTTGTTTATGGTTTCCTTTGCTGTGCAAAAGCTTTGAAGTTTCATTAGGTCCCATTTGTTTATTTTTGTTTTTATTTCCATTACTCTAGGAGGTGGGTCAGAAAGGATCTTGCTGTGATTTACGTCATAGAGTGTTCTGCCTATGTTTTCCTCTAAGAGTTTGATAGTTTCTGGCCTTACATTTAGGTGGAAGTGCAGTCTTAACCACTGGACAGCCAGGGAAGTTCTGAGGGGGCCTTGAAGGAGTGTCCAGTTTGCTGGCCAGAGAAAGGAGGGTTAGGAAGTCAGGAAGAGCCGTAACTAAATTTAGAGAATCTAGAAAGCAGATATGTGAGGGAAGGTCTAGGAGTTCCCTGTCAATGAGACTGTAAAAGTGGGGGCAGGTGGTGATGGTCCTTCAAGGCTGAGTCAGGGCGTTCGGCCTTTCATGTAAGTGGCTTTGACGAGGGGAAGGGGTGTCGTCAGTAGTTGGACATTAGACCGTTGTTCGTGGTGGCAGGTGGCTTGGGTTGGGCTTGTGTTCCTCAGTCCTAAGGGTGGTCTTGGCAGGAAGTCCATTCCAGAATGCCAGTTCTCACTTGAGAATGTAGCTCCTAGGGCCCAGCAAAGGCAATAAGGAAACTGCACTGCCTACAGTGAATTATTGGTGCCCAGACAAGAGGGAGAACATTAAGTTGGAAATATTTCAGGGATCTCGTGGCCCGAGACCGTGCCAACGTGAGGGCTGGTCCTTCTGCAGGTAGAGCTCCAAGCCTTTGAGAAAAATGCTCTGAGACTCAGGAGTCTTCGGGATTATTCCTCCAGGCTGATGCCTCCCTGCTTTCTGTATCCAGTCTCACTGTGGGGTCAGAGTGTTCTAGTCTTCATCCCGTGGCCTTTGTGCTGACTTTTTCGTAAGCACCTTCGTAATTCTTCACAAATTCTTGGGCAAATTCCTAACTGCTTTGTTTGACTGACCTGCAGCAGAAGTGGTGGAAGGAATGTGGGCGAAAGGGACAGAATATTCACGGGAGGCCCACCTTGAGGAAGGAGAGAGCAGTCACTGTGAAAGATGTTAGTCCAGTTCAAATAGTCCAGCTTAAACTGGATGAAACAGATACTCTGAACGCTGTCTGGCCTGCAGAGGTGCCAGGGTGACCTTCCAACCTTCATCTCTTTCCTGCCCTGTAGCTGCAATTAAACATTCAGGTGATTTCAGTGAACCAAACCCATCCACAGATATTCTCTTAGCGTTGCTCCTGTACCCAGGACTGTATTTCGTCCTACAGCAAATCTAAGAGGGCCCATCGAATGACCAGAGGAGAGAGGGGTCATGAGGTCTGGGGCTCTGCCCTCTGACAGAAACATATTAGTTTAGATTCAGATCATCAATATCTCCAAGATGGTTCTAATCAGATGAACGGAGAGAAATATGAAGGAAGTATTTCAGAAAAGACTCCTTTAGATTTTGCTGACTACAGAATTAACTGTTTTTTATATTCTTTCCTCATCATGTTTTCAAGCTCTTTAGCTTATATTTTCCTTGATTAGAGGATGTTAGAGATGGTGTCACGAGCTGAAAAGGGGCATGAGTTTGGAACCTTGCAGACCTAACTGTGCCTCCACCACTGATGAGCTCTGTGACCTTGGACAAGTTACTTCACCTCTGGGTGCCTTCGTTGTTTATTCACCCTCTAAAACGGGATGAGTGTGTATTATTCTGAGAATAATCCATGGCAAATAATAGTGAAATAATACACGGCAGACTTCTTAGAGTTGTGACCTGGTACACACGAGGTATATGGAGTGGCATTTCTCTGCCATTTGTCAACAGACTTGATTGGATTAGTAGACATTTTAAGTGGAGAGGGCAGTGCTGTAACTTCTGGGGGCATTTTCAAACGTTCGGACTTCGGTAAACTCGGGGAAGTATCCAGTCCTGCAGCCACCATCTGAATGGCCCAGGCGTGCGCTCCAGAGGTCGAGTGCGGAGGAAAAGATTGTGTGCCAAGTTCAGCATCCGCGGGGACAGGGGACTGGGTCCTCCTGGCTCACCACTGCCTCTCCAGAACTGAGCTGGTCCTTAACACACATGTATGAATGAATGACATTTTAAATAAATTTAAAAAAATTTTATTGATGTATAGTTGATTTACAATGTTGTGTTAGTTTCAGGTGTACAGCAAAGTGTCACTTATATTTATATTCTTTTTCAGATTCTTTTCCATTATAGGTTATTATAAGATATTGAATATAGTTCCCTGTGGTATACAGTAGGTCCTTGTTGTTTATTTTATATATAGTAGTATATATCTGTTAATCCCAAACTCCTAATTTATCCCTCCCGCCTCTTTCCCCTTTGGTAACCATAAGTGAATGAATGATATTTTAATTTTTTTTAATTTTTAAAAATTTTATTGAACTATAGTTGTTTACAATGTTGTGTTAATTTCTGCTGTACAGCAAAGTGACGGTTACACATATACATATATTCTTTTTCATATCTTTTTCATTATGGTTTATCACAGGATGTTGAATACAGTTCCCCGTGCTATACAGTAGGACCTTGTTGTTTATCCATCCTATATATAATAGTTTGGATCTGCTAATCCCAAACTCCCAGTACTTCCCTCCCCTCCTCCCTCTTGGCGACCACTAGTCTGTTCTTCTATGTCTTTGAGTCTGTTTCTGTTTTGTAGATATGTTCACTTGTGTTGTATTTTAGATTCCACGTATAAGTGACATATGGTATTTGTCTTTTTCTTTCTGACTTACTTCGCTTAGTATGATAATCCCTAGATCCATTTCCGTGTTGCTGCAAATGGCATTATTTCATTCTTTTTACGGCTGAGTAATATTCCATTGTATGTATGTACCACATCTTCTTTATCCATTCCTCTGTTGATGGACAGTTAGGTTGCTTCCATGTCCTGGCTATTGTAAATAGTGCTGCAGTGAACATTGGGTGCATGTATCTTTTTGAATTATGGTTTTCTCTGGATATATGCCCAGGAGTGGGATTGCTGGGTCATATGGTAGCTCTATTTTTAGTTATTTTTAAAAATTAATTAATTAATTAATTTTTGGCTGTGTTGGGTCTTCGTTGCTGCACGCAGGCTTTCTCTAGTTGTGGTGAGCGGGGGGCGCTCTTCGTTGTGGTGCGTGGGCTTCTCGCTGCAGTGGCTTCTCTTGTTGCGGAGCACGGGCTCTAGGTGCGCAGGCTTCAGTAGTTGTGGCACACGGGCTCAGTAGTTGTGGCACACGGGCTTAGTTGCTCCATGGCATGTGGGATCTTCCTGGACCAGGGCTCGAACCCATGTCCCCTGAATTGGCAGGTGGATTCTTAACCACTGCGCCACCAGGGAAGTCCCTATTTTTAGTTTTTTAAGGAACCTCCATACTGTTCTCCATAGTGGCTACACCAGTTTACATTCCCACCAACAGTGCAGGGGGGTTCCCTTTTCTCCACACCCTCTCCAGCATTTATTGTTTGTAGATTTTTTGATGATGGCCATTCTGACTGGTGTGATGTGGATGGACCTAGCGATTGTCAGACAGAGTGAAGTAAGTCAGAAAGAGAAAAACAAATATATAATATTGCTTATATGTGGAATCTAGAAAAACAGTACACATGAACTTATTTGCAAAACAGAAATAGAGACACAGAGGTAGAGAACAAACGTATGGATACCAAGGGGGGAAGGGGGGTGGGATGAATTGGGAGATTGGGATTGACATATTACGCTACTACGTATAAAATAGATAACTAATGAGAACGTACTGTAGAGCACAGGGAACTCTGCTCAGTGCTCTGTGGTGACCTAAACGGGAAGGAAATCCAAAAAGGAGGAGATATACACGTATAGCTGATTCACTTTGCTGTACAGCAGAAACTAACACAACATTGTAAAGTAACTATACGCCAGTTAAAAACATAAAAGTCGACCAGTTTTTATTCTCAAAGGTCCTCTCAAAGCCTTTATAAACCACTGTGCAGCGTGGATCTCCAGGAGGGGAGTGGCCTACCCAGCACTTCCCGAGAGCGTTCTCCATAGAGGACTTGGTGAGACTCACATGCCGGGGAGCACGTGTTGGGGAAATTCTGGGCTCAATATTGATTAGTGGATGAGAATAAAAAACAAAGACTGAGTGTAATTGGGCCCCTCTGCCCCCAGATCCTTAATTGGTACTAATTACAGTTTTATGAACACAGGTGTTACCTTTGAATTTGAGCAGAAGACTTTTGTCAAGTTATCTTTATAATCTTTATCATTTTATTTTGGGGACAAAATGTTGCCAAGTGGGTTCCTGGCTTGGGGGATTTGAGCAATGGTCTAACCAGGGGTCAGAGACCCTTCAGAAGTTTATCTCTGCTTTTCTGCTATTGGTGACTTTTCTCTGGTTTAACCACTGATGGTCTATTAGCTCTACTTCGCTTTTAAGAGGGGGTCCTACCTTGTTGTTCCAGACAGTTCCTAATCAGAAATTTCTCCCCCTTATTACCTGACACAAAGTAAGAGCAAGTTTACAGACTTGCCGTAACTATATCCATAGGACTGTCTTTTCAAGCACAAGTTTCTTCTTTGCTTACCTGGATTCATTCACTAGTTTCTTCATGCACTTAGCAATTCACTGGAATCAGCGCATACAATTCCAGATGCTGTATTAGGCCCTGGGGGATGCGGCAGTGAACAAAATGGGCCGAGTTCTGCCTTCGTGGAGATTGCAGTCTAGAGCAGTGCTGTCCTAAAAACAAATGTGTAAGGTGAGCCACACGTGGAATTCTAATTTTTCTAGCAGCTCCATCAACACAAAGTCCAAAGAAACAGGTGAAATTAATTTTAATACCATACTTTATCCCAACACATCCAAACTGTCGTCACTTCCATGGCTAATCAATATAGAAAGTATCAAGGTAGTTTACCGTCTTCTCTTCATACCAAGTCTTTGAAACCGGTGCGATTTTACACTTATAGCGCATCGCCGTTGGGACCAGGTGTGTTTGAAGTGCTCGTTAGCCTCAGGTGGCCACTGTATTGAAGGTTTAGAGAGAGAGGTTTAGAGAGACCTATAAGGAAGTGCGCATGCGTATGTGATTTCAAACCATGGTTGGTGATACGAAGCGAAGTTAAAAGGTACCAGGAGGGGCTTCCCTGGTGGCGCAGTGGTTGAGGGTCCGCCTGCCGATGCAGGGGACACGGGTTCGTGCCCCGGTCCGGGAAGATCCCACATGCCGCGAAGCGGCTGGGCCCGTGAGCCATGGCCGCTGAGCCTGCGCGTCCGGAGCCTGTGCTCCGCAACGGGAGAGGCCGCAGCGGTGAGAGGCCCACGTACCGCAAAAAAAAAAAAAAGGTACCAGGAGAGAAAACAGTCGGGGCACCTGGGGAGCTGGGTGGTGGAGGGGGGAATGGAAGGAGTTGGAGGGTGGGAGGAGAGTCTCTTTGAAAGAGCAACATTTAGGCAGAGCCTAGAAGGATGCTAGGAGGTTTAGATAGACCGAGAGTGGGGCAGGAATGCCTCAGGCAGCAGGAGTGCATGGAGGCCCTGGGATGAGACCTGAGAGAGGCCCAGTCTGCCTGGGGCAGGGAAGGAGAGGGGCAAGGCAAGACTGGAGTGGAAAGGTAGGGGAGGGGGGAGGGGGGAGGGGCAGAGGGAAGATGGTTGCAGCATCCTTCAAAGCACGTTCAAGACTGTGAACCTCGTTTAAATGCGATGGAGTCATTCAATGATTTTAGGCAAGGGAGTTACATTGTCTGATACTTGTTTTTCAAAAGGGCCCTCTGGCTGCTCTCAGATGACTTCCTGTGGGTAGGGGGTGGCGGTGTGTGTTGCGGGGTGGGCAGCGGTTGGCAAAAGCAGGAAGAACACAGAGGAGGCTCTGGTGCTGGGCAAGGGGCGCAGAGATGGTGAGATGGTGGTGGAGGGAGAGCTGCGGATGGATCCCGCGGGTGTTTGGGAGACAAGGTGGGCGGAACGGGATGGTGGTTTGGACATAGGGTGAGGGAAAGGGAGGTGTCTAGGGAAACTCCCAGGTTTGGGGGCTGAGTACCTGGGTGGGTGCTGGGAAGACTGGAGAAGGTTTGGGTTGGAGATACACGTTCGCGACGCCAAGGGGCATGACCAAGCAAGAAACCTCGCATCTTTTCAATAGGGGTTATTCATTGCTTTCAAAAAATCAGTGACCTTTAAATGCTATGGAACGTTTAATGATTATCTCTGAGGGTAAGGTATGAAATTGCTTCTGTTCCATTTTGCAATTTAGTATTGCAGTTATACACAGTTTGTACCAGAAAGTATTTCCATAAAGAGATGCTTTTTTCCCCCCCCACCACACTTTTAAAACACCTTGAACCAGACCTTAGCAAGGATTTTCAACAGAGATTTGGGTTAGCTTCTCTTTGCTGATTACGCTTAGACCACAGAGTGCTTTGCAAATGGGTAAGATCTGCGGCGAAATTCGGTGTCCCTGACGTGTACCCTCAGTGGGTCCATTTTTCGTCTTGGATGGCTCTGACTGAGAACTTGAAACCCAAAGTTGTACTCAACAGGAGCCTGCCAGGAGATGAATGAGCAGGCTAAAGGTACTCTGGATGAAATGCTCTTATCACAGGACTTTTGGTACGTGCTCCGTGTCCCACTTACATGGGTGATAAGTCAGCAGTGCTTTTATCAGTCTGACTTTTATCGAAACAGATACCAGCGCCCTTGAAGCTTTGAGTCAGTGCCAGGTGAATCAATAAAACCAGGAGATATTGCATTTGCTTAGCCAGTTTACTCAGCAAACACTTATTAATCAACCACTCTACACCAGACACGGAGCGTACAAAACACCATAATTCATTCCCCTACCTTACAATTCAAGGTGGGGTGGTCCTGTGAATAAAGGAGAACAGTAAGACATTCTATGTTCGTGCAAGGCACAGAGGGGGCAGAAAAGTGAAAGGATTCCATTATTCCTGGAGGACTTAATGCTTGATTTGAACCCTACGACATCGTGAGAATCTGTCCGTCAGTCAGAGAAGGGCTCTGTGGACACAGGGAGACCAGACAATGTGTTTCATGAAAGGAGCTACCAGCAGTTCAATACGGCGGGAGTGTTTGGACAAAGCCAAATGGGGCGAGAGATGAAGGTTTGGAGTGAGAGATGTCCAGAGAACGGTTCCTTTTGGGTGATTTTGTGAAATATGTGAAATCTTTTCGTGTCGTCCAATCTGTTGATCATCTCCTTCTGGATTTCTTCCATCAGTGTACAATTCTAGAGTCTTCTGGTGGTCCTGTGGATTGATTTTTAAGCTCCTTGACCTGCGTGGAATTTATTTCAGTTCGTGGTGCAAAGACAGATTCTAACTTAGTTTTCCCCTCAGTCAACTAACCTGTTATCCAAGCACAGTTTTCTTGAACAGGCTCTCCTTTATCCATTGGTTTGTACTGCCAGGAAAGCTTAGCTGATCCAGTTACCAGCGTAGAAGATGGCAGAAATGTGATAAGGCTGGCGTGGCAGGAATTCAGCCAGACATTTGATCTGACCATCTGGGCGGACTTCAGAGATTCCATCTCGGTGGACCAGGCCTGGCTATGTCTCCAAGGCTCTGCAGGGACGCGGCCAGCTCTGCCGGCTGTTCTGCCCTAAGAATTTAGCCAAATGAGGATCAGTCTGGTGGCACACTGGGCTGCCAGCCGGCGTGCAAGCTCTACATCTGGGCAGTCCCTGGGCAGCGCTGTCTGGGGAGAGGAGCTGGATAATTCCTCCTTGGGTTGGGTGGTCATCTCTGTAGCCTGAGAGAGACCACTCACTGGGGTGCCCATGCTTACCCAGACTATGGAAGCCCTGGTCCATGCCAGCATCCTGGGTGCAGTCTCTTCCACGAAACAGAAAGTTTTATGCACAAATAGTGTAAGGAAATCTGTTCCTAGCCTATGTTGAAGAGGCAGCTGAAATCCCCTCACCGTCCTCCGGGTGCCCAGAGTATCTCTGTTATGACAGACCCCGTGAGTTATATGGTTGGATGTCCGTTCTCCCCCTCTGCCTGGGGGCTCACCTCTTATTTATTTATAGAGCCTCGGGGCCTATTGTAGGTTGTGACAGAGTCACTGCCTGCTACCTCTCTAGAATGAATGAACGAATGAATGACTAATAAGTGAACGCGGCTGGCTTTTCCATGTCTTCCCACAGCTGGACTAGTTAACACTGGTGGTGGCAACTCCTTTCAAACTGTTGGTCTTTCTCTTTATTAAAGTCCTGGGAAAACCTTGCCTGTAATGTCATCGTACTTCAGGACGTCTTCCTCATCCAAGGCTTTATTTTTCATGGAATACATGTGATAGTCACACTCTTGGGGTGTCTTTGCAAACCATATTTTCAAAACACTTACTTTATATCCAAGTTAGAAAAGAGATTCATATTCTAAGAAGATTTGCCAAGTAATTAAGGTTCCTACTGTTTCTGACCCTATTGAAAAGATGTGTAGGGGCAAAGGCATTGAGTTTACCTCTCCTTTTAACTTTCCAAAAACCTGTTAGAAAGTGGAGCTGTTGGTCTAGAGGTTTGGGGGCCAATGGGGAAACAGCTCAGCCTGGTGCACGGGGCCTTCCATGGCCGGACTGTGTCTTCCATGGCTCATCTGTGTCTCGATTCAACTGTCAGAACGGCTGGAGGCTGGCTGGTCTAGGATGTCCTTGCCCACATGCTTGGCGTTGGCTGACTTTCTTCTGAGGGAATAAGGGGCACTGGACCATGTATCTCTTATCATCCAGCAGGCTAGCCTGGGTGTGTTCTAAGGTGACTGATCCGGCTCTCAGAGACAGAGGGAAAGCATGCCTGGATCTCAGAACTCAATGGCATACCATCACTTCTGCTTCATTCTGAAGCAGGGCCAGCTCATGTTCAAGGGGAGAAGATTTTGATTCTGCCTTGTGATGGGAGAAGCTACAAACCCATATTGCAAAGGACACGGATCTGGGGAGAAGAGCAAAGGGTGGGGGGAATGGGGCCATATTTGTAATCAGTCCACGACAATTGCCTTGGATAGAATTGCTTCCTCCGTAGTCATAGTGCACTCGGATGTACTTATATGGTGACACCTTGCATGATTTCTCTCTGAGCCTTAAGTGTGCAAACATGTCGTGGTACCTGCATTCACCTCAGCTGGCACCTGGGTCATCAGTTAATCTTTTGGGGATGTGTTGGCCATCCATCCATCCTCCAAGTACAGTAACAAGGACAGGCCAGCGCCTGGGAGTGGGAGTACCCAGGAGGGAGGGGACCCTGTGGTGGGAAGGGGGCCATGCAACACGGGATCTTGGCTGCATTTCCTGAAGGCTGGCTTAAGCCATCAGCTGCTGCAGGGCAGGTCCCAGAGCCCGAAGGAAGCCCTGTTCACCCTTCCTGATGCCCTTGCCTTTAGCCGGGTGTGGGTAGGCAGGTTCTGCCAGCTGAGGTTCCAGCCCTTACCCACCCTGTCAGCAATGCAGCCCCCAGAGGACCTCCTCCAGGCCCTGCCCACACACCCGGATGTTGACAGGGGCATGGCTCCAGCGCCAGCTTTCATGGATGGTCTCATCGCTTTTAAAATAATGACCGTGGGGTGTGGGCTGGCCAGAGTGGTGACATCACTTTGCTGCAATTCTGGGTCAGTTCCTGCTGCTTTTCACCACATCTTTGAATGACTGAAATAAATCTACTGGTTGGGTACGTGTCCTGGAAGGTTTCTGGCATGTTGACACTTCCATCTTGTGATGTGATCAGGAGAGCAATGGCTTTGAGGTCAGAGGTCCTGGGTTCAAGATTCTGTCACTGGCTTGCTGTGTGAACTCGGACCACCAGCTTCACTTTTCCAGGCCCGAGTTTTCTTATTTGTACAATGATGGATCCACCCCTGCTTCTGTAAAGGAATGGTGAGGTTGAACTGGGATCTTCCATCAGAGCCGCTGGGATGTGTGGACTGCACGAAGGTGCTGGAACAGGGGGGAAATGAGAGCTGAAATTCTCCCCCACTCTGCTCACGAAGCTGGGTGCCCTGGTAGGGGGGCTGTGTCTGCTCTGAGGAAGGGGTACGTTTCTCTTGGCACAGAGGTGCTCCCAACTTGCAGGACTGCGTACCCTTGGGGCTGCATCAGCCCAGAGGCGTTGCCTCTTCCAGAAACTCACATAGATGCCCATGAGATGGCCCAGTCCTGCCTGTTTCCCCTCTGGATGTCTTCTCACTGGACCCAAGCTCACTGCTGTCAGGAAAAGGTTTTTCTCCCGAGAATAATTTTGGCTTTCACTTGGTTACTATTTTAACAGACCTTTAAAATCCTAAACCTATAAATAGTAAGAAAGGGTCATTCCGGGGTCACAGATTAGGATCATGGAGACTGGAGTGGAGTGTTTCCATCCCTCCCACCTTGATTTTATCTTGAACGATACCTTGTGGGTAAGGGATTGTATCTTCTCAATTACGAAATTCTGTTGAGTTTCCCCAGCCTTCCACCCACGAGAGCCAACATTCCGGTCGCCTCTGAGGCCTACGTGGTCCTGGCAGGAAGGAGAAAACCATCTGCACTTGCACTGGGTACAGACTTACCACGCAGAATGGCTTCTCAAGGCCATTGTTCTCCACTGATGTTTCCCAGAGCCCTAAGAAGAGGGTGATTCCTGAGCCCCATTGTGAACTGCCCCTGCCCTGAGAGCTCATTCTGTATTTCCTCACATACCTTCCTCGCCCAGTGCAGAGGTGGATGACTTCACACAGCTATGAAATGACCAGGCAGGAGCGGCATCCTCCCCATAGATGTATGAACAGTATTCAGGTCAATTTTTTAAAGATAAATTTATTTATTTATTTTTGGCTATGTTGGGTCTTCGTTGCTGCGTGCGGGCTTTCTCTAGTTGCGGCGAGCGGGGGCTACTCTTTGTTGCGGTGCGCGGGCTTCTCATTGCGGTGGCTTCTCTTGCTGCGAAGCACAGGCTGTAGGCACGTGGGCTTCAGTAGTTGTGGCACCCAGGCTCAGTAGTTGTGGCGCACGGGCTTAGTTGCTCCGCGGCATGTGGGATCTTCCCGGACCAGGGCTCGAACCCGTGCCCCCTGCATTGGCAGGCGGATTCCCAACCACTGCGCCACCAGGGAGGTCCCTTCAATTCAATTTGGACCCAAACTTTTAGGCCAAATTGGATTAGGAAATGTGCAACCAAGAAGGTTTAATTTTAGGATTTTATGTAAAACAACACAAGCAAAACCAAAAAGAATCTTGCAAGAAGCAAATATAGTAATGGAAAATTCCCCGGGCCGGGAAGCAAGGCAAGGAGGGTGGTGATAATGATGGTTATGGTTTTTTGAATACCTACTATCTTCCAGGCACTATGATCAATATTTGCGTTTCTTGCCTCATTTAGGTCTCCCAGCAGCTCCACGAGGTTGGGTCTGTGCTATGCAGACTACCTAGGTGAGATAAAAGAGGCCTAGAGAAGTTAAGCAACTGGCCCAAAGACACACAGCGCATCTGTACGCGTGTGCGGTGCTGGGTGGATGGGGAGGCGTGCTGTTGGAGCTCAGGTCTCTTCTTTGCTTCTCACTCATTTTCTGTTGTGGGGAAGTGCCTAACTTTGGCCCTCACAGATCCCATCTGGAAAATGCATCTGTTGGACCCCAAGATCTCTTTTCAGCTCTGAATTACTCTGATCTCTATGACTTGCGTCTTGCTGAAGATAATGGTGCTTTGGGGATGCTCTGTTTGTAAATGATGTTGCTGCCCCGCCAGAGAGCATGTGAGACAGCGTTGAGAGCGTAACGGTCATTTGATGGCGAGAGTTCTGGGATAAGGAGTACGAACCCCAAGTTTCATTTTCGGCTTCCACACCAAGTGGCTGTGTGGCCTGAGACAGGTTGCTTCTGAGCCTCAGTTTCCCCACCTGTAGACAAGAAGGTGGAGTGGGATTTTCCCCAGGACCCTAAGAGCCCTGGAGGAGGATGCCAGCCCCTTTCCCCAGCTTCTCCAGACATCCGAGGGCAGATTTTCATGCAGGATCAGACTTTGGAAGCATCTGTGTCTTTCCTAATGGATGACTGGGATTTCTTCACATCAGGTGAACATTTCAAAACTTCTGCAAAGGACTCTGACATGAGAGCAAATGGATCTTCCTTTTGGGATAAAAACCAAGATCTTCCCTCTGGTGAGAACAAGCTGAGACAGATTTCTTGTCCTAGTACCTAAACCATGGGGCAAGCAGAAGGGCCGGGTAGAAAGAGTTTTGATGTTGCTCTTGTCGTTGTCGGGAAAAGTTTTAGTTCCTCTCTAACGTGGGAGGTAGCCCAGGCCTGAGTTTCTTGGAGAACCAATGCCGGAAGCAAGTCCCATGGCTGAGCCATCGTTGCTGCCCCGCGAGTGTACGTTTGTCCCTGCAGGCGTTCAGCTGGTACGAAAACCCCAATTTCTGTGTCCATACCCATCCCGCCCCAGCTCCCACAACTGCATGAAAGCAGGAGAGGCAGACTGACACCTCTTACCTCAAGAGCCCAAAGAGCAGGCTTGGCACGCTGATAAAATCAGCTGAGAGATCCTATCACCCCGGGAAAAACCGGTCAGCTTCATCCTGACAAAACAGCTAAAGGCTGTTTGCATTCTGTATGAGTCAGGTCCAGAGCAAAGGAATATACAGATGATGATTATGGGTGTTTTTAAAATCTGCCTCTTCCTGCCCGGCCCAGGACAATATTTACAAAGCAGACATGCAAACAAGAAGCCCTTCTTTTCAGGTTTCGATGGCCTCGCGAGCCAGGCTCTTCCCATGCTGGCGTCCTTGCCCAGCACCAAGGTAAGTGTTGAAAGAGCGCCTCTGCCAGCCCCCTGAGCCCGCCTGCTCTGTGTTGGTTACGGTGTGGTTGGTAAGTCCAGGGCAGCGTTGCTCTTCCTTGAATAAGACACAGACCCCTTTTCAGGAAAAGCATTCTCAAGGATGTCCAGTGTTGACCTAAGTCACCTTTATTATTTTGTTATTTAGATATGTACACACGTAACACCAGGTGTAAATTCCTTCAGCTTAGAGTTCTTATACAACTATAGATCTAAAACAAATTTACAGATGATATGCAAACAAAACTCTAACATGAATGAAATTCAGATCGTCAACATTACCTCGATACGCTGCCTCTCAGTTTCTGACGCTGGGCTTCATAGGAAAAATGCTTTATCGCTAATGTCTCGTATTTCACTTGTTAGTGTCTTGATTTATTTGGTTTTGTGTATAAAGGACCATTGTTGGAGTTATCTTGTGTCATCCCCTGCCCCCCTACCCCCGCAATGTGGTAACACTGAACTCATTTGGGGCCACAAAGCCATTATTTTATGAAGCCAGTTTCTGTAAAAGGAAATCAATATCTAACATGGAAAAAAATGTCACATACTGGTTAATGGATGGTCTTCATGATGTGTTTACTGACTGCTAACGAACAATTGAATGTTGACCTGGGCTAGGTCAAGGTCCGAGTAGTGTACCTGCTAGCAGCCTTCACAGTATCCTACAGCTTGGGGGAGATGGGCGTGCCCATACCAACGTGTGGTGTGATGACTCACTTCTACCACTTATTCTAATTAGTGGGAAAACTTCTTAGAGGGCATCTAGACATCAGTTTGGTCATGTCTTGATCCCAGGTAATGCAAATGTTGGCGCTGAGATTGCGTGCAGCCCTTCATCATAACGATCGTGAACATACTTACGTTGTAGAGCCCCTGAGACGATGTCCGTAGCGGTCTCTGAACCCCAATTTTGAAAAACATTCTTCTGGAGACAAGCCCATGGTACTCATAGAGGATAAAGAGATCTCCCCAACAGTGAAGGATGGTCCAAGAGAAGAGTTTTCTCCCAGGAGCCAGGAAAGAGCAAATAGCATGAATTTATCCACTTGATCATTTATTCACTACGTATTTTCTGGAGCTCCATCTTTTTCATATACCTCGCATAGGGGATATGAGAAAGGGCAGTGGTGAAATTAAGTACATCTGCTCCCGTAGACAGTGGCTTGGGAGGGTTCGAAGCTCTTTGGAACTGCTCTCTAAACTAGACTCTAAGCCCCGGAAGAGAATTCGCATCTAAGCTTTAGAGTTATGGTACTTATTTTGCACAATAGTGTACTGTTTGATCGTATTTACTTTCCACTTCTCTTTTCAAATGACGTCTGGCCATTTCCAGGAATTGAATCCTAAAAAGAGTAAAAATTTGCCACCTTTAAGAAGGGTGGAGAGTGTGCTGCGGCCTTCAAAGGCCACTCCCTGAAGAATGATGTTAGCATAAGTCCCCAGTCCCTTCAGAGGGTGTGTGGGATGAGATAATGACCATCCGGATGTCTCAGTTCCGGTGCGTTTGTTTAAAATAGAAGAGCCTCAGTTTACGATACAAGAAATAGCCCGTGGAAGTGAATTGATGATCACTGAGTGACCATCAGAAACACAAAGAGTTTTTGTGAGAGGTTTGGATTGTGGGGTGGACATGTTCAGGGCAGCTTTAAAGAAGTGATCAACTCATCTGGGACCTTAATCTCATCTGCAAAATCCTTTCACAGCAGCACGTATGTTAGTGTTTGCCTAAATAACTGCAGGCAGTTGCTGGGCATCTTGGTGGGGGAATCGTAGAATCCTGCCCACCGCAACTGATAAATTGAGTTCTTTCTTAATAGTGATATGGACGTACAGCATGGTGACTTTGTTGAGACCACCCTTAGCGTCTTACAATGCAAAAGAAGTCTTACAAATATAGCTTTCAACTGTTTCACCTTTTGATCTGAGTAAGATTCGTTTTGGACTCTCCTGAAAAGCAGTTTACTGTTTTTTTTGAATCGTGTGTGCTCTTTGAACTTGTTCTTAAAATGGTTCAGTGACTTGGCTTCTTGGGAACTTTCTGTTCCTTGTTCATCCACCTACTTTCCTTGCCCATTCATCTACCCATCCACTAGTCTCTCCATCTACCAAATCACTCACCAGTCCGTCCGTCCATCCACCCATCCACCCGTCCATCCACCCGTACACCCACCCATCCGTCTGGCCTTCTGTCCATCTGGCCACCTCTCCAACAGTCTATTCAATTATACTTCCCCCATCCGTCTGCCTACTCAACCCCCCATCTACCCATTCACCTATCTATCCATCAGCCTACCCATCACCCAGACATCATCTTTGTTATTGATTTGTTAGAGCTGTTTTAACACTAATTACATGCTAGGCCCTGCAGTGGGCACCAGAATACTAGGATTAAAATCTCTTCCTTTAACCGGCTTATGCTCTAGTGGGGAAGGGAGACAGAAAAGTAAACAGATAATTCCAATTCAACATGAAAAATCCTTTAATAAAAGAATATATTTGGTGGTTTAGAAGCTCAAAGCAGGTAGGAGCTAATCATGTCTGGGGAACTCGGGCAAGGAGAAGACATACGAGTTGGCCTTTGGAGGGTGAGTTGTCTCACCCAGAGTGAGAGCCTGTTGCCTGCTTCCCCATGTCATGGGGAATGCAAGTGCTCCGATTCCTTCTGAGTGTGTTGTTTCGCCCAGTGTGATTGATGTCCTGCAGGAATCCCAGAGCACAGCCCTGGAGGGCTAGATCAGTGGCATTTGCTCCACTCTCTCCTGGACATGGTCAAGTGTAGTACTGACATGAACACTTGAGTCATGCCAGAGGCAACCTTGCTCAACCGACAGTGAAGAGTGTCTCATCCTGTATCACACTCTCTGGGAGCCTGATTTAAACACGACCTACAGACACCTTGATCTCTCTGGCGTAATTTGTCCAGCTGCTTTGAGTGCCAGGGAATTCATGTCATTGTGCTTGAGGGCTCGCAGTCAGCATGGCTTTCCCTTTGATTCCACATCCTCTGTTTTAACAAAGGTTGTTTGTGGCCAACTTTGGCAAACCCCTTACGAGTGTATGTTGTTCAGCAATGTTACGATTACCTGGGTGGCCAGTTCTGGGAACCACTTAGATGCTTTTCTCTTCAGGTCCATCTGAGGCTAATTTTTTTTTTTTTTTTTGCGGTACGCGGGCCTCTCACTGTGTGGCCTCTCCCGTTGCGGAGCACAGGCTCCGGACGCACAGGCTCAGCGGCCATGGCTCACGGGCCCAGCCACTCCACGGCACATAGGATCTTCCTGGACCGGGACACGAACCCGTGTCCCCTGCATCGGCAGGCGGACTCTCAACCACTGCGCCACCAGGGAAGCCCCATCTGAGGCTAATTTTGATTCAAGGTTTCAAGGTCATTTTTTTCCTCTTACCACCCCTGTGCTAGTATTCCAAGCTGGTATAAAAGAACATTACTTTTGTAGACAGTTAGAGACTCAAATCCTAGCTCTGCCACTAGTCAAGTGCATGGCCACGTGTGAGTTACCTTTCCTTACTGAACCTCAGTTTTCTCACCTGTATAGTGAACCTAGTGATGCCCGCTCGTGGGCTTGTGACGAGGATTATATGGGGTAAGGCACGTGAAGTGCAAAGCCCAGAGCATAGGAAAAATGCTCAGAGAAGGGGACTTGCTTTTGTCCTCGGTTATTGTAGTGATTTCTAGGGACATTTGATATTTTCAAGTTGTGTTTTGAGAAATCTCATATTTTTCCACAGGCAGACTTGGCTCCCTGATCAGACTAACCAGCTTTAGGGTAAACCATACTCACGAAAAACATTAGGTCAGGTTTTGTTTAAGGCAGCAGGATAGCAAATTGCTGGGTCTCATTTATTAGGCTGAGAAAACACTGAAATGAATCGTACAGTTAACAAACACTTAGCTTAGGCCAGGGGATAATCACGTGCACTTGATCTTGAAAGGTTAACATGCCCTGTCCTGAAAAGGGATGGGCCAGAGGCCAAAAACAGCTCATATAAGACAGAGTTGAGCTCAGAGAAGCTTACACCAGGGCCAAGCTGAAACCCAGGAGGATGGGCTTCAAAAGAAATTCGCTGTTTTAACATCCCTCCGTGTTTTTCCCTTTACAGCGCGTGATGCGTTGTAATTTTATGAATGCTTTTGTCTCTTGGAAATAAAGGTGGAATATGAAGACTAAAAATGAGAGCCGATAATACCTATCCCCGCTTGACTTTGAGCAAGTGACTTGACCCGTCTGTGGCCAGAAGCAGGTCACTTCTAGTTCCAGAGGGGTTAATAAAGTGGGAGCAAGTTAGCACTTCCTTCAGAAGGTGGTTGTCAAGATTGAATGCAGATGTTCTTAGGACAGCGGTTGGCACGTCGTGAGTGTTCTGTAAGCGTTAGCCACTATAATATCATTTGTGATAGGAGCAGTGGTACTGTTTTAAGAGTAGGCACCAGAGGTACCAGAAAGGTGAAGTAACTTGCCCAAGGTCAGACAGCAAGGGGCCCCCATCTGGATTTGAACTTGGGCAGGTGATTTCAAAGCCGGCACTCTGAAGTATGAGTTTCAGAATAATTTTGCTATCTTACAAAGATGAATTACAAATATCTTTCTCAAAGGCCAGTCTGATCGTTTTCTCTCTCACTTAAAACCCACTAGTCTCCTGGCTTCTCAAGGAGGGGAGGGTGTGTTTCATTTGCTGGAGTATCTCTGGGACCTGGCTTCTTACCTGGCAGCAGGAAAGGTTTACTGATCAAAGCTGAGACTCTGCCTCTCATCTCTAGCACCGTAAAGCCCACTGTCTCTGGCATGGCGGTCAGAGCAACTCAGGGCTTGGCCACTGTTGCCAACCCTGCCTGCTTCCCGCAGTTCCCTCTAGGCTCCAGTCGGGGCAGCACGCTGGCCCTCAACATAATCTCTGGTCATTTAGTCCTTTGCCTTTATTTATTTATTAACATCTTTATTGGAGTATAATTGCTTTACAGTGTTGTGTTAGTTTCTGCTGTATAACAAAGTCATTCAGCTATAAGTATACATATATTCCCGTATCCCCTCCCTCCCACCCTCCCTAAGTCCTTTGCCTTTAAAGGTCCTCTTCAAGTTCCATATGTCCCTGACAATCTCTTGTTCGTCCTTCAAAACCTGCTCAAGGTCACCTCCTCTTACCTCAAGGCAGAACATACGGGTGCCTTAGAAGATGTCCTCACACACTGAGGCCCTTTGGTTGGACCTCAAAGGATCGGCTTTGGGCTTGTGAAGATGGGAAGGGTACCTGAGCCTGAGGGGACAGCATGGCAAAGGCACAGACCTGGAGCGACTTCCCTGGCGGTCCAGTGGTTAAGACGCAGCGCTTCCACTGCAGGGGCCGTGGGTTCGATCCCTGGTCAGGGAAGATTCTGCATGCCACGTGACCAAAAAAACTCCACAAAAAAGCCCAAAAAACCCAAAATGCACAGACCTTGAGAAATGCGTGGTTCTGAGAGAGCCATCCAATACTTCCTCCAAATCGTTATTTTGTCCAGTGTTAATTCTATGATTTTTCCCCTCCCAATGCAGATTTAAATTCTACCATTGCATTTTCAGTTTCCTTATAACCTTACAGGGTCCCCCTTTTACCTCTGTTTTCAGTAGCTGCCTTGCTTTTGCTCACCTTATCTTGGGTTTTTTGTTTCATGAAGCCCATGCGTTACTTTTTTTTTTTTTTTTTGCGGTACGCGGCCTCTCACCGTTGTGGCCTCTCCCGCTGCGGAGCACAGGCTCCGGACACGCAGGCTCAGCGGCCATGGCTCACAGGCCCAGCCGCTCCGCCGCATGCGGGATCCTCCCGGACTGGGGGCACGAACCCGTGTCCCCTGTATCGGCAGGCGGACTCTCAAACACTGTGCCACCAGGGAAGCCCCCCCCCCTTTTTTTTTTTTGGCTCTGTTGGGTCTTCGTTGCGGTGCGCAGGTTTCTCATTGTGGTAGCTTCTCTTGTTGCATAACACGGGCTCTAGGCGCACGAGCTTCAGTAGTTGCAGCATGCGGGCTCAGCAGTTGCGGCACATGGGCTCAGTAGTTGTGGCTCGCGGGCTCTAGAGCGCAGGCTCAGTAGCTGTGGCGCACGGGCTTAGTTGCTCAGCACCATGTGGAATCTTCCCGGACCAGGGCTCGAACCCGTGTCCCCTGCATTGGCAGGTGGATTCTTAACCACTGTGCCACCAGGGAAGTCCCCCCACGTGTTCTTAAAATTTGTTGAGGTTGTGAATTAGACGCGTTGTTAACCTTATCCTTGTGTCTGGCCTCTGGTGAGATATTCATCTTCTTTTATGTTGGCAGAGTTTTTTCACAGGATCCTTTTAAATTTGTCTTGTTTTTCACTCATTTTTAACAATGGGAGGTTTATCTAGGCCTGAAGAGCAGTGAGCTGTGCTTTGCCCGCACCTCTCATTGGGTACGGGGTGTGTCCAGTGACTCACAGGCTGCATGGAATGGGAGGCATGGTGTGGGGGCAGCCTCCAGCAGGGAAACTTCTCTCTGCAGGGGGGCTCCTACCCTAAGGGGCCAGATTTCTGTATCCTGCTTTTGGTTTGGCCCAGCCTCCCTAGCAGGTACAATCTCTGATTGTCAGCCCCTTCTTTCGGGTGCTTATGGTACGTGTCTGTGTTCTCCTTGTTGCATGCGTTCAGCGTCCAGGGCCCTCAGTCCTGTGGATTCTCAGGGTGGATGTTTGGTGTGTGTGATCTTACTCAGACATTATACAGAGGTTTTTAAGAGAATGACAGTCATTTGCGTGGGGGAAAAAAGGCAACTCTGGCGGCAGAATTCTAGGCTATGGGTGGGGGATAGGCAAAGACAATGGCATTGATTTTCTGTTTCCTTCTCCCCATATGCACACTCATGGGTCTGAACCAAGGGCCATAGGCCCTGCACAGTGGTGAGGTCTGCCTTATACCCTTCCTTTGATAACTGGCAGGTGGTCAGTGCAAGTGGACAGTTCCCCTACTCCTCTCCCTGAGCCCTGAGAAGGTCTTTCCAATGAGATTATAGTAGCAGTTCACTTGTTTGGGAGAACGAGGCAGAAAGGGGTTCAAGGAAATATCCAGATAATTCTTCTGCCTCCCTTGAGACTTCTGTGGCTTCAGAGCTTTCCTCTCCCTGGAGAATGGTCAGGGGTATCTGGTCTACCCTCTCCTGCCCCATGGAAGGGAAAATCCACCACCCATAGGCTCATGTGTAGCACTGACAAAAATACAGTGGGCAGATGTTGAGAGAGCTGGGTTCTTATCCAACCTCTGCCACTCACTAACTTCGTGACTATGGGCAACACCCCCGCCCCAGCCTCTCTGCAACTCAGTTTCTTCATTTGTAAAGTGGGAATGATATGGCTGCCTGGTCCATCTCCCAGGGCTGCGGGGATAGCCAGAGGAGCTAAGGGATGGACAGAGCTGATCACTTCGCTCTGCTGTGGGCCGTCGTCTCTTGGACAACTCGGCTGCTCTCCATCCCTGAGCTGGGAGTTCAGGTAAAGACAGCATCTTCAAGCCAACCAAGAATGCTGCTGACTGAGCCTGGCCTTGAAGAACTCATGAATACGCCAGATGTTAGAATTTAGGCTACATGTCAAGGAGGTTACCCCTCCTTCTTGCTCTGCCCTTCTCTAGTTGTGTAACCTTGGGAAAGAAACATGGGGAAACATTGTACCTCAAATTCTTTGATCATGAAAATAAGGCCACGAATACTTTCCAGATAGTTTGGTGATGAGGATGAAATCAGGTACCGCGTGGAAAATGCATAGTACAGTGCCTGGAATGGAGGAGAAACTCAATCTTCCCTCCTTCCTTCCCTCCCTCCCCCCTCCGTCCCTCCCTTCCTCCCCTCCTTCCTTCCTTCCTTCCTTCCTTCCTTCTCCTTAGCTATAAAAATGAGGAGTTATATATTCTCCAGTTAAAGCAACTGAGTCTGTCCTGGTTTGAAAGTAAAAGACCATGTTTTATTAGTGAGCTATAACTCAGAAACCTCAAGAAATATGATTTTTTTTTTTTTCCAAAAGGAGGGGAAAAATTCTAGATCTTTTCTGCTCTGGGAGCTCCAGGAGTTAAAGGAAAAATGATAAACATGTCAGAATGACTTCTTTATTTCTATTTATAATCTTTGCCATACAGCTCAGTGGAGAGTGAGGTGCTTTTTCCAGCATAGAAGCTTTCCTTGGCCAAGGAGAGGCAAGAATAAATACTTTTCCTGGGATGAGTCCATCCCCGGTGCCCTCTTTCCAATACTCTTCCAGATTGAAATTTATGCTTAAAATTCAAGTGAGTTAAGAGAGGATGTGACTTGCTAAAGCAAGTCTTTTCCATTTATATTCCATTCTTTTTCTTTTTTGGGGGGGGGGGTGGTGGCCACGTGACACGTGGGATCTTAGTTCCCTAACCAGGGTTCAAACACGTGCCCCCTGCAGTGGAATCTCAGTCTTAACCACTGGACTGCCAGGGAAGTCCCCTGTAAAGCAAGTCTTTTGCAATGCTGTTTTGCAGTGAAAAGTCAGTGCTATTTTTTTTTTAAAGTGTGATGGCTGTATGTGGATTTTGGTACAAAGTATGCCTATGGTCGTCCTGAAGAATTGATCTGATCTAGCTGGCAGGAGAGAGAAAGTGAAAGAATCCTGCCGTACTTTCCCTTCTCAGCAGGAACCCTTAACCCTGAATGCTTCCCTTCTCCGTATCACCATTCAGTGGTGGTGAGGCAAGTTAGGCCAGATAGCCCTCACCGTTCGTTCTCCTGGGAGGGGAAAGCTCTGAAGCCACAGAAGTCTTCAGGGAGGCAAGAGAGTTGTTTGGATATTTCCCTGAACCCCTTTCTGCCTCGTTCTCCAGAGGATCCCTGGAGGAGGCTGACGTCCATGCCCACCGTCATGGTGGAACTGCCTCCCTCCTCCTCATCTGGCTTCTGCGTCACCTGGGCCAGCCCTCCCACCGCCCCACCGAGAAGCCAGGCTTCCCAGTCCAGTTCAAGCCGCAGCTCCTCTGGGATGCCTTCCCCGGTCACTCCAGATCTCAGAATGTCCTTTCCGGACTCCTTCACAGCCTCCACTGCGGGCAACGCTGAGACGTCCTCCAGTGCTCTAACCTGGCCCCATCCGCCGGGTTTAAACTCTTCTCACTCTGTTTGTGTGAGGAAGGGAGGGCGTGGGTCTTGGGAGAGGAGACGGGGGGAACTGGGGGAGAATGTCATGTCCTGTATCTGACCAGCCCCAATCACAGAAGAGTGACCAATTAATACTTGTGATTAGGAACCTGCCACACACCCTGACTCCAGGAGAGGAATTACAAAGCAAGTGAAAGAGATGGCCTCCCCTCCCCATGACACACATTATTTATATGATTGAAGAGAGTAAGGAGAAATCTATGATTATATTTTTATGTTGGTAATATATACTCTGCCTACTTCCAGAAAAGAATGGAGCTGGCTGACAGTAAAGGGTTTACAATAGGCCTATTTATGCAGAGACATAAATTGAAAGCCATACAAAAGGAGGGAAGAGCTAAAATGACGATGCGTTAGCTAGTGTAATTATTATGAGTATATATAGCTTGGAACTGGGGATGTGGAAGGCCAGGGGGCAGGCTGCCCAGGAGCGTGTAGTATCTGCCGTTTGAGAGAGGAGAAGTGGAGGGAAACTGGTTTAAAGAATTGGATATTGCTTACAGGAAAATAGGATTTCCATAAATAACGTGTGAGCAGAGGCAGAGAGCATTATGGGAACATTCAGGGGTCAGGTGTGGCTGGATAGGAGGATTTGGGTGACAGTTGCAAAGATGAGTGAGGGTTTTTTTTTGTTTGTTTTGTTTTTTTGCCATACGCGGGCCTCTCACTGCTGTGGCCTCTCCCGTTGTGGAGCACAGGTTCCGGACGCGCAGGCTCAGTGGCCATGGCTCACGGGCCCAGCCGCTCCGCGGCATGTGGGATCTTCCTGGACCGGGGCACAAACCCGTGTCCCCTGCATCGGCAGGCGGACTCTCAACCACTGCACCACCAGGGAAGCCCGAGTGAGGTTTTTAATTTAAGAGGTTGTGGTGGTAAATTCTTTTTTTTAAAGACAGAGTTTATTACTATTATTGTTTTTAATATTTATTTATTTATTTGGTTGTGCTGGGTCTTAGTTGCGGCAGGCGGGCTCCTTAGTTGTGGCTCACAGGCTTCTTAGTTGTGGCTCTTGGGCTCCTTAGTTGCAGCATGCGAACTCTTAGTTGTGACACACGTGTGGGATCTAGTTCCCTGACCGAGGATCGAACTCGGGCCCCCTGCGTTGGGAGTGCGGAATCTTAACCACTGCGCCACCAGGGAAGTCCCTGTGATGGTAAATTCTGACTTTATTCTTAAACAGTTGTGTTGGGTCATCTTGGAAATAATTTTGGTGTTTCAGGGTCAATTTTCAGATAACGTTTAACTTTTCAGTGAGATCTATGACTTGCTTACGTGCCCCACCTCTTGGGAAATATTCTGAGTAGAGTATATGAATTTCAGCAAGGAGGGACTGCCCATCGCAGTCACCCAGGGCCCCAAGCTGGTAGAAGCTCTATCTCAACACGGGCTTCAACAACCACCAGGCGGAGGGAAGGGAAGATGGTGACCACACACTGGTTCCTAAAACTTCACATGTGTGATGTACGTCACTTCTGCTCACATATGATTGGCCAAATGAACTCACGTGACTAACTTCACAGGGGGCAGGAAAGCCCAAACTTACCCCGGGCCCAAGGACGGGCAAATCAGAGTGTTTGTGGATGGTTTTGTTTGTTTGTTTTTGTTTTTATGTTTTAATTTTATTGGAGTATAGTTGATTTACAATGTTGTGTTAGTTTCAAGTGTACAGCAGAGTGATTCAGTTATATATATATATTCGTTCTTTTTTAGATTCTTTTCTCATGTAGGTTATCATAGAATATTGAGTAGAGTTCCCTGTGCTATACAGTAGGTCCTTGTTGGTTGTCTATCTTACCATGTGGATGGTTTTAATTGGCAAAGTGCTTTATACTTGAAGGTACTTATTATTTGACCCCCAGACAAATGTGAATGTTTCTGTGCTTCAACCTGTTGTGTTTGTATCACAACAGAAACCCTGACTTGTAAGCTGGGGGGAGCATCTCCCTGACATCAGAGTTTCTCAGCTATGTCCACAGGTCAGCCCATACATACAGCAGGGATCCAAATGGAAGCCAGTATGCCGCTCACTAGCTGTTGCAGAGAGAGTGAAGGAGTGTCACCTCATGCCACCTCTTAGTGAGTTCTGGTGGCTTCTGGAAGAGTTGTGTGAAAGGACTGGGTCAGGGGCTCAGAGAGAAGGAGAGCTGGGATTGATTAGTAATGTCTAACATGGGAACAGAAAGTGGGGAGTGGGAGCAATCGCCAGGCCTTTATCATTCTGGATCAGTTGTATCCCTCTGAGGGCTTCACAGTGGCTGGTGAAGACTGTTGCCTGCAGAGATTCACCGGAGGATGGCTTCCAAACTCCACTCCTTAGTGTGAATTCCAGAGCTGGTCCAGAGCTTATAAAGGATCATCCTATGTCTGCCCGGTCCCAATTTAAAATGCCTTTCTCTAATAGTTCAACCCCACGTGGGCATCTTCCTTCCTCTTTGGTGACACTGGGTGGTACATCTTTCTAGAGACCCAGAGAGAAAGCCATTTTCTGAGTTTCCACAGGCTATCCAGAAAGGCTACTCTACAACTCAACCAGCCAGTTCTTTCCAAAAATACGCACTCCTATTTTTAAAAACAGAGGATTATATAATCCTTAAAGTGTCCTCGCCCGTTTCCCCTCTTGCATAGATGCCATGGCTGTCACTGAATGTTTAGGATCTCAGGAAGCCACGGAGCAGCACAGGATTTGAACTCTATAGCCTCGTAAGCCAGGAAGTTGATTCCATTCCTGGCAAGGTTGGGTACCATCTGGAGTGATGGTCCCTCTTAGGGATGGTCCCAGATGTCTTGCTGGGTTCAGCTTGCCTATGATTGCTTTGTTCAGGAGGCCAGTGGCTGCAATTCAGAAATCGCTTTTCATCTGGGATCTTTGCCATATCCGTTTATGTCTTGCTCCTGACAGGATGTGACCTGGAATGGGAGCCCTGGTGTGACTCCTCAAATTTATATTCACCAAGGCTATTGAAACACACCCTGTACATTCCCTCCTTATTGCTCTATAGCATTCATGGCAAGAAATTGGGGCATGAATAATTGAGAATTATTGGCTAGATTTTTTCAGCCTATTATTTTATGGGGGAGAGAAAAGTATCCCCTCTGACACAGAGGGAGGGGCGGAGAATAAATGAATATTTATTGAGCACTTACTATGCACTAGACCTGTGCAAGCCACTCCTTTTACATTATTCACTGAGCCTCACAGCAATCTCTGAGGTCATAGGTCTCGATTATCCTGTTTTGCAGATGAGGAAACTGAGGCTCAGTCAAGTTGAATGACTTGGTCAACTCAGTCACATTAGATCAGGGTCAGGATTCAAAGACAAGTCTGGGACCCCTGGGCTTCTGCAGGTAGCCTGAGAATTGGATTGAGGGCATCCCAAACTGCAGAGCACGATGAAGGTGGGAGAGGGAAGCTTAATCAAGCCTTTCTCTTGCTCTTTTCTTTTTTGCCACACCACGCAGCTTGCAGCATCTTAGTTCCCCGACCAGGGATTGAACCCGTGTCCCTTGCAGTAGAAGCAGGGAGTCTTAACCACTGGACCGCCAGGGAAGTCCCTCTTGCTCATTATTCATCCTTCATTCTCCCCTAAAGTCTCAGCTCCTGCTCTGGACCTTTCCAGACATCTTTGGAGCTGTGCAAAAACTTGCCACCTCTTCTTCTGCATGTGTGTATGTGTTTCTTCTTCCTGATTGATTTTCTTTTATTTAACCTGGAATGCTCTTGGGCAGTGGTATTCCGTGGTAGTGCTGTTACCCAGACTAGTTGGAGGAAAGTGGGCAGCCTGTTCCTTATAAGTACCATGAGTCACGTGTCTCCCCAACTGCCAGAAATATTCATGAAGAGCCCAAGTCCTTCTTCCTCTAGCTTGCATAAACTTCCCAGGGGCTGGTGGAACAGTGCATGCTTTGTATTCATAGACTCTCATGTTCTCCTGGGGTCTCTTTATCTTAGGAACCTGATTTTCAACTGGTCAAAGTTCTTTCCTCAGTCTACTCAAACCTCAGTTCTGATCACCAGATAGAGGGAGTGGTGGTGGATCGCAGCAAAGGATATGGAGTCAGGAGGCCTGGCTAGGCCGCTTACCAGCCATGTGACCCTAAACAACTCCCTCAACTTTCTGAGCCTCGGTTTCCTCATCTGTAAAATGGGATGATAATTGTTACTAAAGGCATAGGCTATAGAAGCTGATGGCTCTGGATTTGATTCTTAGGGACTTGAAAACTAGGGAACTTCGGGCAAGTCCCTCACCCTTTTGCAAGCTCAGTTTTCCCATCCATAGAGTGGAGATTACAGTAGGACTTAACCCATTGGGTTGTTGCACATGGTAAATGAATTAAAACATGGGAACACTTAAGACGATAGTTGGCACTGGCAATGCTCAATGAATGTGGGATATGACCATTTTATTGTTATTATTACCTAGCTTACAAGGTTGCAGTGAAGTTCAAATAAGCTAATGATTTGAAAGTATCTGATACAGAGTTTGGAGTATAAGAGGTGCTTCAAAATAGTTAAATTAGGGAGTTCCCTGGCTGTCCAGTGGTTAGGACTCGGTGCTTTCACTGCTATGGCCCGGGTTCAATCCCTGGTCAGGAAACTAAGATCCTGCGAGCCACACGGTTAGGCCAAAAAGGAAAAGTTAAATTAGGTCTTCATTATAAGGATGTGAAACCTTCAAGGAGGCAGCTGTTGGCAGGGACCTGTGCAATTTCCAGAGTTCTGTTCAGCCAACATGTACTGGATGCCTGCGGTGCCCTGGGCTCTGTGCTAGTTGCTCAGAACTTAGAGATGAACTTCACCGATCCCCTGGCCCCTTGGAGCGCATGCCCTCACAGGGAAACAGCCGTTGACTGTGTGATGTGAGGATGGAGGTGGCCAGAGCAAGGAAGACCATATTCTTCCCTGGCTTCTTGTGTTCGGGAAATTTGGTTTCTATTTTATTCCTAGTGGTTTCATGGACTAGTGCTTTGAATGACCAGAAAGGGCACCAGAGGCCAGTTGATAAAGGGTCATGCTAACAAGTTATGACCCATAAGCAACTGAGAGCCATGGAAAGAGTTGGAGCAGGAGAAAGGCATGGGCACGTTTGCATCTTAGAAAGACGACTGGGCAGCCACATGGGTTGGATGGGAGAAGCTCGATAACGGTAGGGAGCCCCACTTGGAGGCTTTTTCCACCAACCAGGTAAAAATAACAGGGACCCCAAATAGGGAGACAGATTCAAGAGGTCTATAAGGAATTAAGTTAACAGGTTTTATCCAAGAAGACAGGCTGACCGGGGTGCCACTTAATCAAAGTGTGAGATGGGGAAGTGGGAGTGAGTGAGGATGAGAGCTTGTGGGGAGAAGAGGGACACTTACATCCCTTTGGGTCTCTTTTCTTTCCATGGAATTTCCTCTCATGGGCTCCCTCTGACATGCCCGTGGGTCATGGAACAGAGTTGGGGCTGAGAGGAGGCGGAGAACTAACTCGAGGTACAGCTCCGGGGTCCCCTGAAGGGGCCTCTGCCGGAAGTCCCCAGGTGGGATTAGAAGGGCTACAAGTCAGGAGGTCCTGATAGCTCTCGAACTTTCTAGAGACCACCATGTTGGAAGACTGATGTCTATTATTGGGCACAAGAAGAGTGACATCGCTGGTTTCCCTTTCCTCCTGGCTGTTGCAGCTTGAGACTCTGGTCCAGTGATTGGATGGTATTTCATCCTCAAGTTGAAAGTAAACGGAAGTCTACCAACTTATCCAAATCTTCCCTGCCTCTGGTATTTGGTGGGTTTGCTATAGCCCCTGAAGAAGCATCCAGTTGGCTTTGACGGATGCTCCCAGACACGGCTGAAAACTAGATGCTCCTTGTACTCGGCTGCCCGGCTCCAAGGAGGTGTTTCCCTTCGGTCCCAAAGCCGAGCCCGGGCCTGGCTCCCCGCAGGCTCTCAAGGCGTGGTGCCTGGCTGAGTACATGCGGCTGCTTGCTGCCCGCCCCTTGGAGCCTCCACCTCCGAGCCCTTGCAGGAAGTGAGGGTGATGGATGTTTGTAATGGCCTCATGCTGTTTTGACGGTCTTCTCGTGTGTGCAGGCGCAGCTCTGTCCCTTTCCAAGCCAAACCCAGCCTGTGCCAGCCATCAGGCCTCTGAAACGGGGGCCAAGTTCCCCTTGGCGTGGGTATCACAAGCTCCCTTTTAGCTCCCGCCGACCGGTTCTCGTGGCGATTGTTTTGCACAAGCCCCTGTCTCTAGCCTCAGTTTTCCACAGGAAGGACAGAAGAGATTGTGGACAAATCCAGAGCAGAAAGCGCTCACCCAGCATTAGCAGAGTCAACGCCACGTTTAAAGCAGTCACCTGCGCGGCCACAATGGCCATTACAAGGGGCTCCGTTTCTGCAGAATGGCGAGCGGTTTGGTTTATTTCTTCCTGCCTTGTTGTTTGTGGTGTAAAGTAAGGACGTTCCCAGTGTCCCTCCCCACAGTGTGGTGCCCTTTGGTTTCTGTGCCTTGACTGACTTCCATCTGCCACCGCACAGGGCACCTCGCTCTTCAGCTTTTCAAACAGATGGTCAGGAACCAGAGCCAAGTTTGGGAAATTGTCAAACCCAGAGAGAACATGGTGCCTGGGACTCAGGGCGCCAGAACCCAGTCTTGGCTGGGCTACCAATCGATGGTGCGATCACCGGAAAATTGCTTACCCTCTCCGGGGCTCCACAATCTTGCATATGAAAAGCAACAACAACGACGAGGACAAAACACGAGGCTTTCTTGCACACATTTGAACGGGAGACAGCAGGATCCTGGGAAGGGAACTGGGGAAAGCAGTTTGTTTGAGTTCCTTGCTGAAGCGAGAGTATGCCTGTGTTTACGCCCCTGGGGAACGTCAGCCTGTGGGGTTTTCCAGACGTTTGTATGTGTTAATTCCCGCTGAGTTAAATATAAGTCATTCCATTGATGAGAGCCAGCTTCAGACACTCTTGGGCTCCCCAGAGGATTGGCCGGTAGCAAAGCATCTACCTATATGAGAGCCTTTGGAGAAGATGCCATGAGCCAGGGGAATCCAATCTTGGCATCCCAGGGCCAGGATCACTCAGGATAGGGAAGGAGACTCAGGACCCCGCTGGCAACAACAGAGGCCTCCTCGTGTGGCCCCCGCAGGACTTCTCAGTCCCAGGCTGACTCTCCAAGAGGCCCCCTTCCTCCCAGGGGCCCTGGAGATTCCGTGCCATGCCCTCTTCTATAATCTGCACACGCCCACGCCATCACCTGGGGTCTCCTATTCTGAGACTAGACGTGAGGAGTCTCAGTTTTTCCATCTTGGCCCTTGTGGGATGCCCCTACTAAGCCGTGTCTGGGTATCATAGCAGGCTTAATAATCATTAAGAGAGGGAGATGATAAGGATGTTCCGTGAGCTCTGTATTTGGACTGAGGTCAGATGAGGGAGCCTCCAGAGGGGAAATGATGGATACAAGGAAAGAGACAACTGACCCTCTTTCAACATATCCCAGGGGCGCGAGAAGCAGGGCCGGTGTGGGGATTCTCACGTGCCCCCGGGATGTACCCTGATCTCACGGATGGGGAGGGGCCCGGCTGTGAGTGGCAGAGTTGAAATTTAACTCCCAATGTGCAGACTCCAAGACTCTAGTGTAGGCGTAACACAGATGAGGCTGACATGACCGTGGACTTGGCCTGTCCAAAGCATGGAACGCTCCCTCCTGTGAGGTCTTTCCTCTAGGCCCGGGGTAGCAATTATGTTTCGTCTTGCCTATGGGCTCTAGGGAGGATAGTGATGGTGGGGTCCCTGGGAAAGGGTGTGGTGTTTGATTCGTGATGTCTGCCAGGCGGCCTGAGAAGGGAAAGGAGGGATGTTTGCTTCACCTCTGGCTGACTCTGGTCTAGCATCCCGGACAGCCCTGTTCACCACTCTAGCTCAGCCACCTCCTCCTGCTGGTGTTTTTTCCTCTCGCTCCCATTCACCTACTCTTGGCCTCTGCAGGCATGAGGCCTTTTCTTGTTTGGGCCTCAGATTCCCATCTCTTAAGCTTCTGGTTGACACTGCCGCCGGGCAAGGCACCTCTGTCTGACTCAGTTGGCATCCCTGCCATCTGCCCTCAAAATTCTGCGTGTCACTCTCAGCCTCTCCTCCTGAGACCCGAGTGGACATGCCCCAGCATCCTCTGCTCCAGGCCAGCAGCCTCTCCCCGTGGGCACTTGGAGCTGGCTGTGTCCCCAGCCACTACATCTGGAACTGCTGACTTCTGTTTGTGTTGGGGGCGGGGGAGGTCTCCGCACCAGTCTCCCCCTCCATCCTGTTCTGACATCAGCGGCCTGGCCAGCTTTCCTTGGCAGGGCGGCAGGCTCTCTTATCCTGTCTCACGTCACTGATTTATGCTTCATTAAGAGTTTGAAAGACCATTACTGCATAGGAAGGACTCGCTGTCTTTTTTTTTTTTTAATTTTATTTATTTATTTATTTTGTATTTTTGGCTGTGTTGGGTCTTCGTCTCTGTGCGAGGGCTTTCTCTGGTTGCGGCAAGCGGAGGCCGCTCTTCATCGCGGTGCGCGGGCCTCTCACTATCGCGGCCTCTCTTGTTGCGGGGCACGGGTTCCGGACGCGCAGGCTCAGTAGTTGTGCCTCACGGGCCTAGTTGCTCCGCGGCATGTGGGATCTTCCCAGACCAGGGCTCGAACCCGTGTCCCCTGCATCAGCAGGCGGATTCTCAACCGCTGCGCCACCAGGGAAGCCCAAGACTCACTGTCTTTTATCTGTGATTCCTCTGACCCCTTTGAGCTGGGGGTGGGGGCGTTCCTGTCTGGTAAGCAGACCACATGGGGCAGATGGGATCAGCTCACCTTTCTCCAGCTCAAAAAGTGACCTCCCTGGACCTGTGGGAGAAGGAGGGTTGGGACGAGTAGTGTTCTGGAACATTTTCCGAGTAGCCGTTACCACGGAGTCTGAGTGACGTGGACACTTTGACCTGCATTTGGGTTTGTCCCCATCAGCTATAGGAGGAAAGAGCACCCCAGACTCTTCACGTGGTTTATTTTATGGGCTGTCGTGACAAATCTGTGGTATGGGTTTGAGAGGCCTTGGTGTCCCCGGTTACAGATGAAGGCCGTCACTGAGTGTCTGCTCTGTACTGTGTGAGTACTGACGGTGTCACCATGCTCTGTGTGTGTGTGTGTGTGTGTGTGTGTGTGAGCTCATTCAGTGACTCTCACAACTAACTCATGGTGGCATTCCCTTCAATCTACGTATAAGGAAACTGAGGCTCAGGGAGTTAAACGATGTCCCTAATGACACATGCTAAGGGGACATACCTGAACCAGGATGAAAATGTAAAATTCCTAACTCCAAGGCCTGAGCCCTTTCTCCCACCCTCAGCAAAGAAGGCATTCTTTTCTTCTCTTATTCTTGGAAATGTTAATAAGAATTTCCAGGACAGGGCTGGTCTGGGAAGGCCTCTGTCTGACCCGCTGTTTAAACCTCTCCATGTGCTGAGAGCCGGCCAAGCCACAGCATACATGGCCAGGGTTCAGACAAGTAAGCAAGGCCATCGCGCCTTCCCATTAACATCTGGGGAGGAAACAAAAGCAAGAGAACCCACGTCTCCATCCGCCATTGCACGTTGGAGCCAAGCCACAGGTGTCACTTGGGTCAGAGGTGGAGCAGCAGGACACACGGCTGACCCTTCGGCTTTGAGGGCCAACCTGAAAGCCTCCGCCTGCACTTCAGAGCCTGCAGACCGTCCTCCCCCAGAGCCCTGCCACATTTGCCCCTTTCCTGATCCCGCAGGCCACCTGAGGGTACATCCAAGCCTGTCATCGTCCAGGCCACTAAACAGCTGTGATAAAGGCAAGGACGACTTCCTCCCTGCTGCTGGGAAAGGCAGAGGCTCCCCTCCTAGACTGTCCTGCCTGCAAGTGTGTAAGCCAGCCCTTGGGAACCCCACAGTCTGCATGTCTCTCCTTTTCCCTGGGAATACCTTTCAGTCGCTTTCATTCTTCTACAGTTAACCAAGCACCTTCTGTGAGCTCAGGCTTACGCATGGTGGGAGAATTAAGAGTACACGTATGATCCCGCCTTCAAAGAGGGAACTCTGTCTTTTACTTAATAACACATTTTCTTCAGATGCTACAGATTTTGCGTTATTTACAAACTTGATCTGCCGTCAGGTTACCGGTGGGATGTGTTTGTCGTCTCCTTGGGTCGATCTCTGTGGGTGGCTCTTTACTCCCAGCATCTCCGCAGTCTTCCTGCTGCACAGTCAGCGTTGGCCAGCCTGGATTCTGTGGTGCTTCCCAGCCTTCCCTTAGGACTTTAGTACGGCCCGGTGAGCCGGTGTGTGTGTGTGTGTGTGTGTGCGCGTGTGCGCGCTGTAACACTTTATGGTGAGAGTGAGAGTGGTCCCAGGTGATCTGTGTGTAAACTGAGTTGCTGCTTTATGTCCCAACTCATTACCTGCTCGGGGTGAGACTGGCAGAGGACTACGGCCTGACCTTGAGCTGTGGTCTCTTGCTTTCTGAATTATGTGGACCTCAAGTCACAGACCTCTACCTTTGGCTAGTATTACTAAAGACATACCGTATGCCAGAGTGTGGGATGGAGGTCACAGTCCCAGGCAAAATCTGGCCAACAGAAATAATACCTTTGGGCTTTGTTATTATAATCTGAATGTCTTTAAGTGTGGCCTTCAGGCTCCAGGGTGATCTCCTATTGGCCACAGTCCCTACCACTCCTTATTGCCTCTCACCCAGTTTCCCTTCTTGTTTCTTACCTACCTGTTCCCGGATGGGTTTGAGTCTCCACCTCCTGATGAGCATAACATTCTCAGTGAGTCCTTTTAATAATTTGATGGAAAATATTTTGTAGATGAGAAAACTGAGGCCTATCTGGAGGTTATGTACCTTGCCCAAAGTCCCACAGTAAGAAGCAGGACTGAAGGTGGGCTTGGTCTTCCTGCTGTCACATCCCTGCTCTTCCACACAGCTGTGCTGTTTCCAACCTGTTCATTCATCCATTAGACAGGCTGTTACTACGTATGCACAGTAGTAGTGGGCCAGGTCTGACCTGGAGACGGAGATGGAAAGACATAGCCCCAGTGATGAGTTTTTCCCATGACCTGAAGCATATGATAAACTCAGTTCTCTGTAGCTGAGTGAGAGATGAGAGAGAGAGAGAGAGAGAGAGAGAGAGAGAGAGAATATGGCCCTGCCCCCCTAAGGCCGTCTCTGGAGAGAGGGCAATAAGATTAAGGAAACTGAATATAACAGAGACCATTGTATAGCCTGACAGTTTTCAGCCTGAAGGCAGTGATCTGAGAAGAACTTTAAAAAACTCTCCCTAGAGTTTGGGATTGACACGTACTCACTGCTATATTTGAAATAGATAACCAACAAGGACCTACTGTATAGCACAGGGAACTCTGCTCAATATTATGTAACAACCTAATTGGGAAAAGAATTTGAAAAAGAATACTGTAGATACATGTATACATATAACTGAGTCACTTTGTCGTACAACTGAAATTAATGCGACATTGTTGATCAACTATACTCCAATATAAAATTAAAAGTTAAAAAAACACAAAACTCTCCCTAGACAAACCCCACTGAAACAACCAAACAAATTATAATGGGAAACATCACTTTGCCCACTGAGAATTAGGGAGGCTGCGTACACGTACCTGAGACTTGGAGAAATTTTAGTAAGATAGAGTGGAGGCCTCCCTCCATCCCCTCCACACAGCTGAATCTCTAAGTCTCTAAGCTGGCAAAGTTCATTTACTGTCAGTTGACTGTTGGGCGTTTCTACAATAAATCTAAGTGGTCCCCATCTCTTCTTCCCTGTCTTCAAAAGGTTTGAACAGAGGTCTGCACCATCTCTGTGAGAATTCCAAATAGATGGGACCTGTTGAGATGTTTGAATGTGAGGCATAAAGGAGAAAGGCGTTACTGAAGGTTTTTAAAAAAGGATTTCGTGCAAAGAAAAGCACGTTGGTTTGCCCCAAGACTTCTTCAGAACACCGAGTACCAGAATCTAGAAATAAATGTTCTGGCCCAAGTATCAAACTGTCCAAAGTAAATAAGGCTTAAGTAATAAGTAAACAATTTGAATGATTCAATCACTGAGCTTGATTTGAAAGGCATATCTTGAACACTGGACCTTACTCTTTAAAGCAACCCTGTGCTAATCACTGGTAATGTGACTCCCGTTTTTGTATAGGCAAACATTTTCCTGAAAATATACCTATATTCTCCCTAGCTTATTGACGAATTTCACACACGGGGTTTCCTCAAAGCAGGGTGTAGCAGAATTGGATCTGCTAAAAAAAAGTAACAGAAACTTTGAGATGACAGGTGATGGTTTTCTTCCTCTCACTTTCCCCAGCCTGGGTTGCAGGTTCCATAATTACAAATAAGCCTTTGGAGTGGGTGACACCAACGAGCGGGTCTCCGTGGGAGTGATCTTTGGTAGACTCAAGAATGGTGCCCGTGTTTCAGTGCCAGGTGAACCTGTGTGAGACGGGAATTGGGTAGGAATCTAGCATCTGAAATTCCAGTCTGGTTCTTGCTTCTTGTTTTAATGGAGGGCAGTGACCCAGCCTGCCCTTCTCCGTCCACAGGAAGTGGTTTATGAAATTAAAGTGGAGAATGGCTGTGAGGAACCCACACTTTATGCCCCCAGAGGGATTCTCAAGCACAGCCCGTGGCTGCTTCTTTGCTCTCCCAGTGCCCTGCCTGCCCCCGTGGATGCCTGAGCCATCTTCCCAAGTGCCCTCAAACGTCCACCTTGAAACCCCTGTCATGACCCATATCCCTGTCCTTCCCTCCGGTCTCAGAAGGACTTGTCCTTCCCACCTGGGCCCCTCCCTCCACCTCCTCTCATCAGGTGGGCTCCTGACATCTGAACACCCTCGTGGGATTCCTCATCCTTCTCCAGATGCTGCCCTTTTTACGCCGATACATTTGGGAATGAGAGGCCTGCATCTGCCGCTGTCAATCCCACATCATCCAGTCCCTCGTGCCCTCCTGGTGTCCCACTTTCACGTTCACTGCCCCACTGAGATGCTTCTTTCAGAAGCCACCAATGTTTTTCATTCTTCTAGACCACCCTGCCAGGTGGGACCCACTTTAGATAACTGTTCCGTGGAACCCTAGGAGTGACACACATGTCTCAGGTGTTTTGAGGAGAGGAGTGGCCATCTGGCTGCCATCCCATTTCAACCGGGACACCTCTGTTCTTACCTGTAAGTACTGGGATTTTGTGAAGAGCTTGTGAGAGTTGGGCCTTGCCGCTCACACTCACAAATAAAGTTTGAAAACCATGGTTGTGTCCACATGAAATGCTCCTCTCGTTTCCCCAGGTAGAACCATGTGGAAGGCCCGCTCTGGGGCGCTGCACTGCAGATGCAGGGGTTTCTGCAGGTTGACCAAACACCTCAAGGAGTGTCAGGTGTTTGGAGGGAGTGTGGGAAGGCCGGCAGGCCGGCATTTCCTTTATGAAATTTCCTCAAATCCTACTGTGCGTGAATCCCCTCTCACACGTCTCCAGGCTGTTACCTTTTATGAAGAGCCTCTTGTGAATTAATGCATCCTGACACAGCACAGCAGAAGGGATGTGTGTGTGTGTCTGCGTGTGTGTGTGCCTGTGTGTGTGCATCCGTCCAGTGGGTAGCCAGGCTCCAGAGTCCTGGCCACTTCTGACCTGGTTTTAGTGTTCTGAGGGGATCTGGGACAGCTCTGCACAGAAGCCTGTTTGTCTTACAGTCCCACGTGGGCCAGGTTTCGCGGTTTGGGCCGATGGCTGGTCACTTTCATATCCACCCATAAACTTTCTTTGTTCGATATTTCTGTTTGTCATTTGCTCCAGATTTGTTAATTTCGTTCTTTCATATTCGTCTGTTGGCAACAAATCACAGTGCAATTTCCTGCAGTAATTACTGCAATCAGCGTGAAGCATCAGCCCGTAACTATGATCACGACGCCTGTACTCGACAGTTTTTATGTCTTGTTAGTGTCACAGGGTTGGAGCAACATTGTAGGGAGGAAGCCCCTCCTCGTACTTAGGAACCTCCCTCGAGTGTCTTTCTGGTTCTAGAACGGTGATTTTTCTGACGTCCCCATTCTGTTCATGGCTGAGGCCAGTCTTGGGGGCCCTGGAACCTACCAGGACCAACCACTGTCCCCTCCCTCCTGCCTAAAGGGCAGTGTGGACAGGGAAGGGGCCCCATGGAGTTGCCCTATGGATGGATGTCTTTGGTTTCTTTGAGATTCCTTACCGTTTCTTTCTGCCATCTGTGAACTCTTTGGAAGACTGTGTTAACTGGGAACAAAATTATCTTAATTTTTTTAGCTTCATTATGTAATCAAGACCCTATAGGCTGGGACTTCCCTGGCGGTCCAGTGGTTAAGACTTCGCCTTCCAGTGTAGGGGGTGCAGGTTCGATCCCTGGTCAGGGGAGCTAAGGTCCCACATGCCTTGTGGCCAAAAAACCAAAACATAGAAACAGAAGCAATATTGTAACAAATTCAATAAAGACTTTAAAAATGGTCCACACCAAAAAAGATCCTAAAAAAAGAGACCCTGTAGACTGAGTCATGTTACTAGGTAGCAAGGTGGGGTGGATACTGATGACCGAGTTCAAGCCATGGTTTTGCCCCCTACTGCTGTGTGACTAGGCTTGTCTGTTATCTTCTCTGAGGCTCACTTTCCTCATCTGTAGAATGGGGGCAATGATGTCTGCCTTGTGTTTATTAAGTCATTCACCATTTATGAGTGTTTATGCATTTTTGTGTGTGTATACTGACCATGTGCGAGGCCCAGAACTGGGCCCTCATGGAGTTCATGTCCAGAGGGAAGTAAATCAAGAGGCAGTTACAATACAGGGGGGATTAAGTACCATTAGGTTTGAGAATCACTAGGTCTAGAGGGCAATGACCTCCTCTTCCAACCCAGAGGAATTGGGAGGTGTGAGAAATTGGAGGCCTTTGCTGATCAGGACTCTGTGTGCTTGGGAAAGAACTTTACATGCTTGGTCCAGGCAGGAGGTGGAAGGAACGTTTTGTGAAGGTGCTGGGGTTTAGGTAAGGTTGTGAATTACAAGGTGGAGCTCCACAAGGCACCATGGGGAGAGGCTCAGAAAAAGCATGAAGCAGCTGTGGGGCGGGGAGTGGCGGTGGGGAGTGGGTGGGAGAGGACAGAAAGCTTACGGGGATGCCTTTCTGGAAATATCCAAGGTTGCCAACCAATGAATGAAATGGCGGATTCAACTGATCACAGCATTTCCAAAACAATCAATACCACTAGTCTTCTGGGGGTACTGGAGTGTGGGTGAGAGGTAAGTCGGGGGGAAGGATGTGTGTGGGGGTGTTGACTCAGGATCTATGAGAGGAGGCAGCTGTGGCCTGGGCTAATCACGCCACTTTGGGAACAAAGCAGCAGGTGATGGGTAGGGAAAGACAGACCTCTCTGAACGGGGGTCCCAGGTAGAGGTAAAGAACGTACGCAGCTCTGAACACTCCATGCACTGAGGGCTCCAAAGCCCAGGCAGGACTTTCTGGGCTCCCTGATCTCCCTGGTTCTTGATCGCTTTACAGAGACCTGCACTTCTGGATGTCAAGAGGATTTCACGCTGGGAAAGCTTGGTGGTGAGGGTCAGGTGTCCCCAGGTTGACCACCAGTTACAGCTTGCTGTCCCTCCTCTCAGAGGGCCTCTGGGCACAGCTGCTGGCCGCAGGACTCTTCCAAGGGCCGCAGTGCCAAATTTCCTCGTCCCGGGCCTTCCCCACTCCGCTCTGTATACAAACAGAGCTCCGGAGGAAAGGTGGATTTAGAAACGGAGTGACCGCGAGGGTGACGCAGGTAGAGAGAACCTGTTGCAAACATTTCCCATTGATTGTCATTCAGATGAGTCCTGTTAAGCATCGCCTGCTCTGGCCCAAAGCGACAAGGATGTGTTTGCAGAAGCAGCCCTGGACACTGGGCGTGCACCAGAGCGAGCAGCAGTCTTCCAAGTCGGCCTGCCTGTTTTGCAAAATCATGTTCAAAAACTTTGCCCTTTCCGTATTTAGCAACATTTCAGTGGGTGTGACTTACGACAGTCATGGTCGTGAGTAATTCACTCTTTGATCTAAGTTGCCTGAAATTTACCATATCAGACACTCCTTCAGGATTCTGAAGCATTGGTTTAAAATAATGCTTGGGGGGTGGGTGCTTGGAAGGGCGCTTCTTAGAGTAATGAAGTGTTGTTATTTTTCAAAATAGGGATCTATTTGTGTTTTCAAAGTTTATGTTGTTTGGACCAAAAAATATTCTGCATCCTCACTGCAGAGAGAGAGAGCCTGGCATTCAGTGGGTTTGGCAATCCAGCTCCATCCACCCTTCTGCCTGCCTTTCCTTATCCCACCTATGTATTAATTCTTTTTTTTTCGGTCTTGTGAAGCTACTGTAAATTCCCTCAATTCACCATGCCTTTGCTCAAGCTGTTCTCTCTGCCTGGAATGTCTTTTTTCAAGGTGGCCCCCTGATAAAATCCACTTGTATTTCAAGGCCGAGGTCAAGAGTTCTGAGCACCCCCATCCCTAAACAGAATGAATTGCTCCTTCTTCCGTGTCCCATAGGGTTCTTGTCACACCATCCGTCCTTGCGTTTGTCACTGTATGTAGGGGTTGGTGACGTTCTAGTCTGTCTCCTCCTTCGAGTGTCGGATGGGACTATGTTGGCAAACATTCACACATTCATTCACTCATTCATTCATTCATTCATTCATTCACTAATCGTGTCCTGAGTTTCTTCGAAATGCCAGCCCCTGTGCTGGGCTCCTGCATTATAGAGAAGACTAAACCATTGACCCCACCCTCAAAGAGCTAGCAAACACACAGAGACACCCCCAGTACTTGTGGTACACCTGGCGATACAGGGGGGCACCGAGGAGGAGAGTTTAACACTGGACCTAGTGTTAGGGCTGTGGTGGGCGGTGTCAGGGAAGGCTTTGAGCAGCACGTGGCACCAGTGCTGAGTCTTGAAGAATGAGTAGGCGTTTCTAGGCAGAGAAATGCCTAGTGTCATTGGCACCTAGCCCAAGCGCAGACAGGGTGGGAGCTCAATCAGTATTGGCTCAACTGTTGACATTTGTAACGTCCTGGGTCTGGGTGAAGGCCAGAGCCCTGCATGGCCAGCCTCACCCTCCAGGGGCAGCCAGTCTATGCTTGTCTGGCCCACAGAAAGGCCCAATTTGTCTCAAGCATGTAGAATCTACCAGGCTGTCTTTGGGGGTCTGAATCTACAGCGTGTCCACAAATTCTGGGAACAGATCATATTATTTTATTGCTTTATAGATGGGAGGTATCGATGAAGACATTGTGCATGTTCCCGTGTCTTTCCAGGGTCTGTGGACACCCTGGCTTTCTCTGGCATTCCCCCATCCCAGGGGACCTTGGGCGTGGCGCTACAGCCTTCGCTGTCTCTCTTCTCTCTTCCTCTCTGCCTCACCCCTTGATCATGGCTAGTCTAGACAGATCAGAGTCTTGCCCCAACTGGAACCATGGAGTTTTTTTTTTTTTTCGAAAAAACATAATAAATATCTAGGTGAAAATGGAAATATCTACATGTTTCTTTTTGTGTGTGTGTGGTACGCGGGCCTCTCACTGCTGTGGCCTCTCCTGCCGCGGAGCACAGGCTCCGGACGTGCAGCCTCAGTGGCCATGGCTCACGGGCCCAGCTGCTCCGCGGCATGTGGGATCCTCCCGGACCGGGGCACAAACCCGTGTCCCCTGCATCGGCAGGCGGGCTCCCAACCACTGCGCCACCAGGGAAGCCCTACATGTTTCTTTTTAAGTGTCCTTTTAAAATGTGAAGTCCCTTTGTTGGTTGGGAAACATCAAAATAGATCAATGTGTAACTTGGTCTGCTCATAAGAAGAGGCTCATGCTTAATATAGTTAGAGAGGAGAGAGAAAAGTGATTTTTCACATTGAACTTTTCTCTATTTTTCTTTTTAAACCAAAGAGAGCTTGGAAAATTTCTCCACCTTCTCCACTGCTTGTGTATTTTCCTGGCTTCACAATGCTGGTGTGGTCTTTCGTTTCCTGAGCTGGAGAGTGAAAGATGCAGAGCTTTGTTTGACCTTGAGTTCTGCTACTCTCTTTTAAATGGGAAAAGCATCTTTTCGGGGCAGGTGTTAGTCATGAGCTGAAGGCAGGGTGCGGAAGAGCAGAAGAAGGACGTTCTCTGTGGGAAATGAAGGCAGTGGTGAAATAAAATGTTTTTCTGACATCTACCTGTCTCTGCAAATTACCTGTTTTTTTAAAAAAATTTATTTTATATCGGAATATAGTTGATTAACAATGTTGTGATAGTTTCGGGTGTACCGCAAAGTGATTCAGTTATACATACACGTGCATCTATTCTTTTTCAGATTCTTCTCCCATTTAGGTTATTAAAGGATACTGAGCAGAGTTCCCTGTGCTATACAGTAGGTCCTTGTGTGTTGTCCATTTTAAATATAGCAGTGTGTACATGTCAATCCCAAACTCCCTGACTATCCCTCCCCCGGCCCCGCCCTTCCCCGCTGGTAACTGTAAATTCATTCTCTAAGCCTGTGAGTCTGTTTCTGTTTTGTACAAAAGTTCATTTGTATCATTTTTTTTTTTAGATTCCACATATAAACGACATCATATAATATTTGTCTTTCTCTGTCTGACTTACTTCACTTAGTATGATAATCTCCAGGCACATCCATGTTGCTACAAATGGCATTATTTCATTCTTTTTTATGGTTGAGTAATATTCCGCTGTATATATGTACCGCATCTTCTTTATCCATTCATCTGTCGGTGGACATTTAGGTTGCTTCCGAGTCTTGGGTATTGTAAACAGTGCTGCAGTGAACATTGGGGTGTGTGTATCCTTTCGAACCATGTTTTTCTCTGGATATATGCCCAGGAGTGGGATTGCAGGATTATATGGTAGCTCTATTTTTAGATTTTTAAGGAACCTCCACACTGTTCTCCATAGTGGCTGCACCAATTTACATTCCCACCAACAGTGCAGGAGGGTTCCCTCTTCTCCACATCCTCTCCAGCATTTGTTGTTTATAGATTTTCTTGATGACGGCCTTTCTGACCGGTATGAGGTGATAACGTCATTGTAGTTTTGAGTTGCATTTCTCTAATAATTAGCGATGTTGAACATCTTTTCATGTGCTCCTTGGCCATCTAAATTAACTTTTTCATTCACTTACAACAAAAGCGTTAGTGAACGTGGTGGAAATTTTACTGAAGTTTTCGTGGGGAAGGAGGGTTTTATGACACATACTTCATAAAAAACAGCTTGAAAACCGTTCTCCAGCGTGTCTGGGTTCCATAGTTCCTGCTCCTCATCGTCCCACCCTTTTAAGCCCTTTCTCTTTCCTCCTGGATATTCTGCCAGCCAATCCCCTTCCCACCTCCCCGATCAAATCCAAAGTCCCCTCTCCTGTACCATGCAGAAAAATCTTGTCTGGTGTCAAATTCCATGCCCAGATGTTCATTTCCCAGCCAACAGGGTTTTTAGCAAAAGGCTGTTACAAGAACCGTAGCAGTAGGAAGTTTCAGATAATCCTTTTATAACAAGTCAGAACAATAAGGTAGTACTGGAGGGACTATGCAGAGAAGTCCTAGAAGGATTTCTGAGCCCCTGGCTGCACTGAGCCCTAGTCTAGAAAGGTTATTTCCAATTTCTCCCAACCCCCAGCTCCCATCCTACAGAGCTGGCCTAGGAGTCACCCTCTCCTTCTTTGGGGACAGACCCAGCCCAGCGGTCTCTGTCTATCTGCGATCCTCAGCTGAACGTGGTCTAGGGCAGCGGTCCCCAACCTTCTGGCACCAGGGACCAGATTCATGGAAGACAGTTTTCCCACAGACGGGGCGTTGGGGGATGGTTTTGGGATGATTCAAGCGCATTACATTTATTGGCACTATTTCTATTATTATTACATTGTAATATATAACGAAGTAATTATACAACTCACCATAATGCTGACAGGAGGCGGAGCTCAGGCAGTAATGGGAGCGGCTGTAAATACAGATGAAGCTTCCCTCGCTCCCCCGCCACTCACCTCCTGCTGTGCGGCCCAGTTCCTAACAGGCCACAGACTGATACTGTGGCCCGGGGCTTGGGGACCCCTGGTCTAAGGGATGTGTCTGGCCCTAGCTGGGTCCCGCAGCCTGAGGCGCAGGTGTAGATGCTAAGACCTCGGAGCAGTGCCAGGCCCTCCTGACAGCCTGGGTCCTCAGGGAATCTGTGGCTGTTCATAGAAACAGCAGAACTTTCACCAGATACTTCAAGGTGCTGCCGGTTGTGAGAGAATGTTGCCGTACCAGATTCCATGCTTGACAGAATGATAGATAGATGTGCAAATGGAATGGACCGAGAGACATGGGAGGGGTATAGATAACCAGTGGTATCGTCTAGAAACAGGGAAGCAGAGGGTTTCCCAGGTTCCTGGGGAAGAGGCATTCAAAACGGCACGACTTGAAAAAATCCTCTATACCAAGACGTGAAAGC
The DNA here is from genome assembly GCF_039906515.1 of Pseudorca crassidens. Taxonomy (NCBI): domain Eukaryota; kingdom Metazoa; phylum Chordata; class Mammalia; order Artiodactyla; family Delphinidae; genus Pseudorca; species Pseudorca crassidens. The sequence goes on along the minus strand of NC_090296.1, from coordinate 149,043,023 downwards.
ACTTCTCTATACCAGCCCGGTACAGGGCGCATCCCAGGTACCGTTTCTGTCCATCCTCACAGCTTCCCGGAGAGGTCGCTGGAGCCTAGAAAACTAAGGGTTGCCCAAGGTCATGCAGTCAAAACTCAGATGGAATGGCAGAGTTCACAGTCCTACTCCCCCCCCCCCCGCCCCCGCCATAATGTCTCCAAGAGGTTGCCCCTGGTTGGCTGGAAATCTTGTGCCAGATACTACCTGATAATGTTTTCCTTCTTTCCCATCTGCCTTCCATCAGGAGGAAGTGCTTCGATATTCCAGAGCATCTAAACTGAGCATTCTTGCATTTATCTCGGGGACATCATTAGCGCTCATTTCATTTCATTTAAGATGCCAGCCGGTGGGAGCAAGGTTGCCCCAGCTGAGCTCATGGTATAGACACAGAGAGTTGCTCATGGGAACCCACCCCACCTGGAGGTTTCACCTTGCACCTTGTGCAGTCCGTGGTCTTCGTGGCCCTTCGCTGTGCCCTGCATCCAGGCACGCCAACTTCTCTGTGTCTAGGTGAGAAGACTCTTTCTCCCACCAAACTCTACAAATGAGTTTTCCCTTCTGTCGCCTCCCACTGTTCCCAGGGCATCCTCTGTGCTGCAGCACCTTCAGGTTTCTACTCTGCTCTTCCCTGCTCTGCCCCGGACTCTCTGCTTGTCCACATCCTCCTCAGGTTCAAGGCCAGGCCAGTGCCACCTCCCCTCATGCCCAGATGCATTTGGTTGGACTGACTTCCTGGGCACGTGCCCTGGACCCTCTAAGTAGCCTTCTTTCTTTCTTCTGCATTTCTCCTTGGTTCTCACCTACCTCACTAGTCAGGAGGTCCTTTAGGGCAGAATCCCCACGTAGCTTATCCTGGTATCCCTAGGTTGCATACCAATGTCCTATTCGACGGGAACCTATTTTTCCACAGCTCTTTAAAATTCACAGAGGACTCCCGCCTCCTTTCTTTGGACATGGGGCAGGAATTCCCATTTTACAGAGGAATACACTGAGGTTCAGATAGGTTGGGCAACTTGCTTTAAGTGACTCAGTAAGTAAAGGCCAGAGCGGAGGTTGGATTCTGGGCCTGCCTGGCTCCATCACGCGTGCTCCCTGCTTCTCCCTGCTCTCTCGGGGCATCAGAAGTGGTCTGTACATCTTTGGTGCCCAGGTATTGGGGCTCCGGTTAAGAGTGTCTGGCACTCAGGAGCTGAGACATCTTGGTTTGCAGCTGAGCCCTCGGAAGGGGGAGGGAGTGGAGGCTGCAGTGGAGGCTGTCCAAGTGGGAGGAGGCGGAGGGAAGCAGCTGATGGGCGTGGGGGCAGCCACACCCACTCACACCCACTCAGGTAAGAGCGCCCTGCCCAGGGGCCCAGATGCCATTTCTCCTCAGTCAGCAGGAACCGCATTCCACAGCACAGGAACGCTCTGTTCAAAGGAGGCCCCATCAGGAGCCAAGGCTCCTCTGTGTGTGTGTGTGTGTGTGTGTGTCTGTGTGTGTGTGTGTCTGTGTGTGTGTGTTCTCTGGAGGCCAGACTTAAGAATGAGTTAAAGGGACTTCCCCAGCGGTCCAGTGGTTAAGACTCTGCGCTTCCGCTGCAGGGGGCGCGGGTTCCATCCCTGGTCGGGGAGCTAAGATCCCACATGCTTCGCAGCACGGCCAAAAAATTAAAAAAAAAAAAAAAAAAAAAAAAACTGATAAAGAAAGAGTGAGTTAAAGAGACAAAGAAGGAAAGAAGGGAAGCTTGTCCCTAACTGAGGGTGAGATAAGTATGGAGCTGGAGGATATGAGCGTCTGAAAAAGTCAAAATCACCAGTGGCTCTCTGCACTGCTTCCCATCCCACATCTTTGCCGCAGGCTGGGCCTGCAGGGGCCCAGCACCTTCTTAGGCTGCAGAGCCGGCCAGACCAGCCGGCCTCCCTGGGCAGCAGAGGGCTGTTCTGCAAGGCGTCAGGCTGCTGCAGCCTGTGCAGGGCCGGGAGGGCGGCCAGGGGAGGAACGCTGGCCTTCATGGCTTCTGCAGTGTCTACGTGGGATGGAGAAATCAGAGGTTGACCATGGGGTGTTCAGGCTGCTCCAGATCACCAGCCTGGGACTGAGCAAAGGGGGACGAGGATGTAAACTGTAAAAAGAGGGGCGGTGATGGGTCCCAGGTTACGTAGCTGGTAAGGGTGGGGTCTGGATTTGAAGCTGAGTCTTTTGGAATTTCCTCCTCCCAAGGGTTGCCCAGGCCAGCAGGGAAGAGAAAATCGTAAACACTCAGTTCTGGTAGAAGGTGGAAAGTAGAAAGGCGGGGTTCAGAGCTCAGAGAGACTTCAGAGGGGATGAGAGGCTGGCCCCCAGAGGGCTGGTGTTTCCCAGGGCCCTTGAAGCGGAGGGGATGCCAGGCAGAACCTCTGGGACCAGCCAGACCTATCCCGACCCTCCTCCGGGACCAGATCCCTCCAGGCACGTTGTCTGTGCGCCGTGCCTTTGTGCTGCCTCTGAGACTGTGGAAAGACAGCCATTTCCAAATATTTGTTTGGGTTTTCTGGAAGCTCCTTGAAGTGGAAATGAAATATCTACCTGGTGGCTCTGAAACAGGCTCCCCCCTCAGCAGGCCTGGCTCTGACATCACTCCCTGAGGCAGCAAACAGGCCGGAGTCCTGGGGAGCTGTACGGGCCATACAGCTGGGATTGTTGAGGGCACCAGCCTGAGGCATGGGGGCCCTGGGCCCTGCAGCCCCTGAATATTTGCCCAGGTGCCCTGGACAGAGCAGCTGGGGACATGGGGGCCTGGCTGCCTGCGAGGGAGCTCCAGGGGGTGCAGGCCGGGAAGCCGGAGGTGTTTTAGGCTACGTTAGAAATAGCAGCAGCCTTCCTGGAGTGGACTGAGTCCAGTGGTCAAGAAACAGGCAGGCTTGGAGGCGGCCTGGCTCCCACCGCGTGGCCACCGTGCCTCAGCTCCATTAGCTGACAAAGCCACTCTTTGTCCTCACCAGCCGCAAGTGGAGGATGACGCAGATTTTGGCAACATTCACGCTGCTAGCCCAGAGCGTGGAGTCGTGGCCAAGGGTGGCTTGAGGGCCCCTCCCTTCTCTTACAAGAAGCGGGGGGAGACTGTGCCCGACGTGAAGGGGCAGCTGCAGCTCAGTGCCAGCTGATGGTTGCCATGTGGGAATTTGGACCCGAGTTGCCAGATCTTCAGATCTTCCAGGAAAGCTGAAAATCTAGCAATTCGTGTGAAATTTCTCAATTTTTGAAATTCTTAAAGATGCTATGCAGGCTGAGGCCAGACTTGGTCCCTCGCTGCCAGTTAGTGACCTCTGCTCTTGGCCTTTAGAATCCAAGGACTGCCTAAGCAAAGGGTCCCCATACAGGTGATGGGATGGAGGTGGGATGGCGAGAAGGTTTGAAGAGGGGACCCAAAGTCCACAGGCAAGCAAGGCATAATCCTGCCCCCACTCCCCAAAAAGGGCAAGGAACTGCTCCAATTCTTCTTGGTTCTCATCTGCCATCTTGGTGCAAATATAGGGGCAGGAGGGGAGGGGTATGACTTCCAGAACTTGGACCTTGTTTCTGTCTCAGGCATTTCTAGTTGCACTTGGCCTGACCTCATTCTGCTGGCTTAGCTGATAAAGTTTGCCCACGAGGAGGGTCTTTCTCCCACTCTGCTCCCTTCTCTGTCCACAGCTTCCCCCCCCCCCATAAGTCCTTGTGGCCACCAGAGCCCTCCCACTAGGAGGTCTGGCCCGTGACGAAGCTGGGAGGCTGGTGGCCAGCCAATCAGAGCAGTTGGCAGTATTGGTGGGAATTAATGACAGTTTAGCATAGGGGAAGACAGCACAAAATTTAGGATCAGACAGATCTGGATTCAACTCACAACTCTTTCTCCAGCTAGCTCTGTGACTTTGAGACTGTTATCCAACCTTCCTGCAACTCTCTTCCATCATCTGTAGAATGGGGAGAGTAATTTCTCCCTGGAGAAGATTAAATACAAAGGTTATGGAAAGTGCCTAGCACGGTACCTGGAACATATATTAAGAGCTAATCTATAGCTGTCATTGATCTCCGACTCTTCTTTTTTTTTTTTGTGGTACGTGGGCCTCCCACCGCCGTGGCCTCACCCCGTCGCGGAGCACAGGCTCCGGACGCGCAGGCCCAGCGGCCATGGCTCACGGGCCCAGCCGCCCCGCAGCACGCGGGACCCCCCCCGGACCGGGGCACGAACCCGCGTCCCCTGCATCGGCAGGCGGACTCCCAACCACTGCGCCACCAGGGAAGCCCCGACTCTTCTTGATTTGAATTTCTAACAGAAGATACAGTGCCAGGTTCTAAGCACCCAACTTATAAACACACTCTTGGAACAGAAACAAGTTGGATACCATCTGCCCATGTTTTATAGATGTATTTCCATTTCATCTTTTACCTTCATCTCCTCTAAACAAAACCATGGTGGACCGAAAGGTAATAAATTATGTATAAAGTAGCCTTCCACTTTTCTTCTCTTCCTACTTGGCCTCTCTCCACCCACCAGGACCTTTACTCCAGTCTCCGGTGTCCATGACTCATCAGCCCACAAATATTTATTGAGCACACATCTTGCTCCCTGCTCTCCTGGGACCCACAGCCAGTGAGGGTGGCAGATAGGCAGACGGATGATTGTAGCCAGCATGCAGTTAGAGGGAAGCTCGTGGTGCTGGAGGGGCCAGGGGCAGGGAGGACGTCTGGTGATATCTGTAGTGAGGCTTCAGAAAGGATCAGAGCTGTGGAGGCAGGAACGGAGAGGAGACGGAGGCCCGAGACCTGCAGAGGGAGCATGGGGAGAAGGTACTGGATACTGAGATGCCAGGGATGAGGCAATGGGAAGAGCCGGGAGGAACCCCCGTTTCTGTTTAGATGGCTGGGTAGATGCCACCAACTGAGAGTGAGAGCAGCAGAGAAAAAAGGTTGCCCTGAGAAGTGTCAAGTTAGACTGTGCGAGGTGGCCTTGGAGGTGTTGGTGGGACATTGGGTAGAGCAATCCTGTAAGTGACAATAGTGAACCTGCCATGAGCCAGGATACAAAGTGTCTTCAATGCTCTCTCTTATTTAATCTCCACAATGGCCCCGGGGGGCCCGCTTCACTTTTCCGGTGAACATATATTGAGACTCAGAAATGTTAGGTAATTGGGATTGACATATATACACTACTATGTATAAAATAGATTAACGAATGAGAACCTACTGTATAGCACAGGGAACTCTACTCAGTGCTCTGTGGTGACCTAAATGGGAAGGAAATCCAAAAAAGAGGGGATAAATGTACACGTGTAGCTGATTCACTTTGCTGTACAGCAGAAACTGACACAACATTGTAAAGCAACTATACTGCAATTAAATTTTATTTTAAAAAGTGTTCATGGCTAGTATAAAGTCAGTGATGGCTTTCACTTTTGCCTTAAAAATCTGTATGTTTTTAAAAAATCTAAAATTCTATATAGTCCCCCATCAAGCACACTATGGTTTTTGTTTTGGTCTCTCAAGATCTAAAAACACTTAAACTACTAACTTGTAAAACAATTCTTCCTCATAGAGATCTATTTTCTTAAGAACAGCTTATAATAAATATTTTTTAGATTAAAAAAACAAAAAAGAAATGTTAGGTAACCAATTGGTCCAAGGTCACACAGTGAGCCAGTAGCATGAGTCTGTCTCAGACAGCCAGTCTTCCCACCCATTTGTTCATGCATTTGTTCAACTGCCGTTTATTGAGCACCTACTATGAGGCTGGCACACTTTTGGTGCTTTGGACTTATCAGTCAAGAATATCTTCCCTTATGTGGGTCCTCCTCTACTGCACATGCTGACTCTGCTCAGGGGCGGCTGGGTGTGCAAGACGGTGTTTCTGGGCTGGAAGAGCAGGCGGGTGCTGTCAGCACACCAGGGACAGCCGATCCTGCAGAGACTCTTGCCCTGGGTGCTTTCACCCGGCTCCCAGCAGCCCTGCCAGGGCTCAGGAGAGAGGCCTGCCACTCACTAGGGAGACAAGCTACGATGACGGTGGCCCGGCACCTGGGAAAGTAGGAGACCTCCCCTCATTTTACAGAGAGGCAAACTGAGGGAGGAACCAGGCATGGCCCAAGGCCTCCCAGGGAATCGGGGACAGAGCAGATGAGAACACAGCCCTGTGTTTGCCTGGCTTCCCCTCGTTCAGGTCATTGACTCTCCATGGGGCCTGCCCTGGGGGAGCCGGCCTCACACACTCACCTCCCAGGAAGGCAGGGCCCCAAGGCTCCCCCCAGTAGGCACTGGGGCAGGTCCGAACAGCCCGAGCTGGCCTCCCTGGGACCCACGCCCAACTCAGGAGCAGCTGGTCAGTGGGCGTGGACTTCCTGCTCACGTGACCCCTGCCCCTCGTGTGCCCCCCTCCCCTTCCTGGGGATGAGCTGCAGCTGCCTGAGCCCCCAGGCGGCCTGTGCCCCTTCCCTTATGGCTCGGGGGTCCCGGGGAGAAGAGCCGGCAGTGAAACAAGCCGAATGCCAGGACGCAGGGGCAGGAGGGGGTGGAAACAGCTGCAAGCCCCTCTTCCACATTTAGCCAGGCCACTGCTTTGCCCTGCTCCTTCCTCTTTTTGGGTGGCCACTGCCTCCACGTGGGAGTGTGATCCTGACGGCCACTCCCAGGATGACTCATGGGCCGTGGCGGCCCAGAGAAGAATGCCTGCTCCTGTCAGTGGAGGCTTTTTTAAGCCAGTTGAACCTGAGCAGCTGCTCCATAGGGGGCTGGGGCTGAGGCCAAACGGGGCTGCCCCTTGTTTCCTGTGTCCCCACCTCCCCTTCAGGGCCTCCCAGCTCCAGGGAGCCTACATTTTGTCAGCAGAGAGCGAGGGATGCCAGAGCTCTGGGAGCCTACATTATGTCAGCAGAGAGCGAGGGATGCCAGAGCTCTGGGAGCCTACATTATGTCAGCAGAGAGCGAGGGATGCCAGAGGCCGCTCCGGGAACGCAGCGAGGCTGGGGCGGGGAGCCGGGCCGGGCCGGCCCTGGGTGGGAGAGCAGGGGAGGTACCAGACCCAGCGCCCAGAGCCCCAGAACCATCACATACCACAACCAATTTCTGTTCATTCTCTAAAAAGAATGTCCAAATCAGCTAGTCCGCAGTGTCCCAAATATGAACGATTTGTGAAATGATTTCAAACGTGGACAAATTTGAAAAAATTTTTTGACGTAATGAGTGATTTGACACTGATTTATTAGAGGATGGAGCTACTATTTGAAGAGGGATACGTTTAAGACATACATTAAGCAGGACGTCACTGGCGGTCCAGTGGTTAAGACTCCACGCTTCCACTGCAAGGGCCACGGGTTCAAGCCCTGGTCGGGGAGCTAAGATTCCACATGCCGCATCGCCCCCCAGAAAAAAGAAAGAAAAAAGGACATATATTAAGCAAATGTTGTGCTACAGCTCGTATATAATCACGTCATAAAGAAAAAAACCTCAGGGATATATAAATGAGTAAAGATTGGAAATGCTGGTTGCGGCCTCCTTCCTTTTGGTTTTCTGGTCTTTCCCTCCCTCCTTCCCCTGGTCTCCATCCAGGGAAGACAGGTGTCTGAATGTTTCTGTGAATTTGACTTTGGTTTATTGGGACCAGGGTAGCACTTATTACAGCCTTCAAGAGTTCCGTGGTGACTTGGGCTGTCGCCTGGGATGGGGCAGCTGAGCCATCATCAGATAGAAAGTCCTGTTGGTGAGGTAGATAGAGTCACTGGGTGGGGCTGGATTAGAGCCAGGAAAGTGGGAGAAGGTTGTGATCCTGGACGCTCGTGTAGACGCCGATGAGTGGGGAAACCAGCAGACGTTCCGGGGCTGGCCCCTCCTGCCTGCACCGTCCGGATCTGGGTGAGCCCTTCTAAAACACTTCATCCCACCCGCCCCGGCGACAGCTCAGTCTGACCCTGTCCTGGGTGGGCATGCCCTCGGCTACACGCCCATCCCACCCCGAAACCACTGCTGGAGGGTAATGGACAGGTGTTTCTTCTCCCCACCCACTGAGTCTGCACCTCCATACAAACCTTGTGCTTTGGGCCAGACCAGGTGGAACCAGAAGGCTGGGCCTCGGAAAGGACAGCTGATGGAGCCGTTTTTGCCTGACGCTTCTGCTGGATCAGTGCGTGCCTCCCCCACCCAGCGAGTAACGCACACAGTGGGTGTGGGACCCGCATTCACTCAGCCTCTCAGCCTGCCAGGAGCACCTTCCCCTGCTTCCTCAGGCAGGTCACATGCATGTTGCAGGTCTGAGTATCCTGAGGCTCTCCCTGCCTACCCCCTTCCCAAGCTACATTTACTCCTCCTCTTGTCCTCCTTCACAGCATCCCGTGTTTTCACTGAGCGTAACTCGTTATGTTGTTCGCCATTATGCATTTGGTTTTGTGACTCTTTGATAAACGTTGGTCACCCCAATAGATTGTAAACTTCAAGAGGATGAGGAACAAGGTGGTTTTGTTGAGTATTGATTTCCCAGTGCCTGGCTCAGAGCTGGACTGTTGAATGAATGAACGAATGAATGAATGATAGACTTTGGAGTGAGGCAAGTCAAGATTGAATCTTGAGTCAGCTACTTCCTAGATGAGGGTCCATGAGCATCCTTCTGAGCGTCACCTCCCTCTGCACCTGTCAACAGAGGCAAAATTGTTCCCCGAGCTGTGCGGTTGAAAGGATTATGATACTGCATGGAAATCATGTAGACCGAGCCCAGCTTCATATTATGAGTCTTACGATAATAATAATTGATAATAATAATGATAGTTCTGGTGTTTAATGAGTGCTCATATGTGTCCCATGATTTACAGGCACGCTCTAATTTAGAGCATTCTCATCCCTATTTTAAAAAAAAAATATTTATTTTTGGCTGCATTGGGTCTTCGTTGCTGAGCGCAGGCTTTCTCTACCTGTGGTGAGCAGGGGCTGCTCTTCGTTGCGGTGTGCGGGCTTCTCATTGCTGTGGCTTCTCTTGTTGTGGAGCACAGGCTGTAGGCATGTGGGCTTCAGTAGTTGCAGCTCGAGGGCTCAGTAGTTGCGGCACACGGGCCCTAGAGAACTTGGGCTTCAGTAGTTGTGACTCTCGGGCTCTAGAGCGCAGGCTCAGTAGTTGTGGCACATGGGCTTGGTTGCCCCATGGCATGTGGGATCTTCCTGGACCAGGGATCGAACCCGTGTCCCCTGCATTGGCAGACGGATTCTTAACCACTGCGCCACCAGGGAAGTCCCCTCATCACCATTTTATAGATTAGACTATTGAGGCTCAGAGAGGCTGACTTGTCCAAAGGCACATGGAGAGCAAGCGACAGTGCCTAGGGGTTTTTCTTTTTCTAACAGCTTTACTGAGATTTTAATTTACGTACCATAAAATTCATTTTTTTTTTTGAAATATACAATTCAGTAATATTGACGATATTGACAGAGCTGTGTAACCATCATCACCACCACTGTCTATCATTTTCAATTTTTTCCTTTTTTGGCCATGTAGCATGTGGGATCTTAGTTCCCCGACCAGGGATCGAACCCGTGCCCCCTGCATTGGAAGCGTGGAGCCTTAACAACTGGACCACCAGGGAAGTCCCTCCACCACTATCTATTTTTTAAACACCTGATCACCGCAGTTAGCAGAGACCCTACCCGTTAGCAGTCACTTTCCATTCTGCTTCCCCAGCCCCTGGCACCCAGAGACAGCATCTACTCTGTCTCCGTGGACTTGCCTATTCCAGACATTTAATATGTATTTCACATATTGTATGACATCCCATAACAAGTGGCCTTCTGTGTCTGGCTTCTCTCACTGAGTGTAGTGTTTTCAAGGTTTATCTGTGTGGTAGCATAGATCAGTATTCCATTCTTTTTATGGCTGAATAGTAGTCCGTTGTATGGATGGACCACATTCTGTTTATCCATTCATCAGTTGATGGATATTTGGGTTGTGTCACTCCTTGGCTGTTGTGAATAACATTGCTATGAACGTTTATGTGTAAGTCTCTGTGTGGAATATATTTTCATTTCCCTTAGGTATATACCTAGGAGTGGAATGGCTGGATCAGCAGGTAGCTCTACGATTAACCATTTGAGGAACAAGTAGACTATTTCTCAAAGCTGCCTTACCATTTGACATTCCCAGCAGCTATGAATGAGGGAGCACACAGATTGAAACCTAGCCTGTGCTTTGACTGCTGGGTGGATTACTCTGAGTGGTGCCTTATCCTGCACTAATCGTGGTTGTGGGTCAGGGGCCTTTGGAGCAGATATTCATGTGCCTGGCCGGCTGGGCCAGCAAAACCGATGTTCAAATAGGATGTGTCCAAACTTGTCTTCCCCTTGGAGCCGTGGTGTTCCTGGATTCTGAGACCAGCGTCTTTGGCAAATGCGTAATGGCAACAACCAACACACAAGCTAACAGTTATTGAGCATGTACTGTGTTCCACACAACGAGCTGACTATTTCATGCAACTACCCTGGCTGGCAGAGTCTCTGTTTGGTGACCATCGGCAGCTTGGAGATCAGCTCATCTGTTTTTTCAGACACTCAGATGGAAATGAGGGAGGCTTGCCTACCGGAGGTTCTGATGCCATTGGCTGGGGAAGGATGTGTGGGGGCAAGCTTAAAATCTGAAAGATCACAGGCAGCTGAAATGAAAAGGAAGCTTCCTAAGCATGAGCATGAAGCCCTGTTTCTTGGTTCAACAACTCAGCTACAGATATTAAACCTAACGAGTATCCTTGTTCTGGTGAAATGATGGGGCAGGGGGATGGGGCTACAGGTAATTCCCATTTTCTGGCTGTGTGTCCAAAGCCCTGAAGGCATTTTCTTAAAAGATTGATTCCTGGATCATATCCCAGATGTATAGAATCAAGATCTCCAGGAAAGGGCTCAAGTATTTGTATATTGCAAAGTGCCCCAGGTGGTAATTATGTAGCTTTTGTGAGCCAGTGACTAGTGAACTTCAGACTCTGTGCAAATAAAAATACTATCCATAAAGCTAACCTGAGCCAACAGAGGCTTCCTAGGGTGAGGTGGAGCCTGGGTGCTCCAGCATCCCCAGCAGCAACTCAGGACCACTTTATGAGGGGCCGGAGAGCTAAGAAGCCACGGTGGGTAGCAGTCAGGTCTGTCGCACCGTGAGACCCGGGAGTAGGACCCTCAGCGTCAGATAGTTTCTCCCCTTCCTCTCCAGCAAGATGCCTTTGATCATGCACTGCAGTTGGTGGCTGTGTGATGATCCTGGTTGCCAGGGGCAGCGGCCAGCAATGCTACTGAGAAGACAGGTCCTACCTACTCCATGTGCTCAGAAGACCCACTCAGAGGCCGTCCTCTCCCAGCGTGGCAAAACCGTGGGCTTGTTCAGAATGTTACAGAGTGACAGGATGCCGAGGCAGGCGGCAGATGCTAAGCGGCCTGTCTGCCCAGACAAGAGGGACCCGAAGCAGCAAGTGCGTATCACGAGCTGCAGAGACGCACGACTCTTCCTGGGATGCCCTCCGTGACTTTCCTGAGATGGTGATGCCACAACGCAGAGCTTTCCAGCCTGTGTCCTCACCTCCTGCTGGGACAGAGGGGAATTTATTCCCAACAGGGGACCGTAGAGCTCTCCAAATGTTGAGCAGGATGATCTTCAGACCTTTAAGAAGGAGATGACTGCGATCAAAGAGAAAGTGGATTATTTAGCAGCAAGTTTGGAAAAAACCTCCGAGAGAGCCCTGCAGGATACTACAGGGTCTGGGAGGGCTGAAGGGAAGATCTCTGATTCTGGCCTCCACAAGCCACGTTGAATTCCTTCTACTCTGGCCTCGACACCTGGCCTCTGCCAGCCGCTTTCCTCTAGGGGAAGCACACATAACAGGGGCTGGATCCATGTATAGGCGGTGGTTCTGGGAAAGGCGCCCGTGAGAGATTCGGTTCCCAGGCAGCCGCCCCTCAGCTCTTCCTGCCCTGCGCTCAACACTTTGGTTTGGCCTCACGCAACCTGCACGACACCTTGTAACACATTAACAGGCCTGTTGGCTCAGGAACAGCTGGTGGGGAGCCTCAGCCTGCCAAGACCTAAGCCCACGGGGCTGTTTCTCCCGGGCCCCAACGCACGCGGTGGCTGGCATTTCCAGGGAGAGAGATGAAGTTCACATCCCCCGAGCTGTGGAGAATCTCTTCTGGGGTTACTCTTTCAATGCGCATCAGCAGGAAAGGAAGGAAACCACCTCCTGATGTTCCTAGGGAGGGTCCCAGACTCCTCGTTGAGTCCCAACAGTCTGGGGCCGCTGGGAGCACCGAGCAGGTGGTGGGCCTGGCTGGCAGCCAGGTGCTGGCGGCTGGACCGCCGGCCCCGCATGCACCAGGCGGGGACTTCAAATCCTCTGACGGCTTTGCTGGCCCAAAGGGCACAGCCTGCCCGTGGATGGGAAGGGGGGCCTGGGCAGAAGGAAGGACTGGAGGAAGCTGTTGAACAGAATCACGGCTCCCAGCCTCTGAAAGCAAGGCCAGCCCTGCAGTGTGGGCTGCAGCCACCTAAGAGGGGCCCAAGCGGACTCTGCAGGGTCACCCCAGCTGAAGCGTGCTCTTAGGGCTCTCCCAGTCGATGTGTCTCCTGATGAGTTCACACCCTCAACCCTGTGGCTTCAGGGACTTTTTAAAACTGCATCTGCAGCCCACGCCGCTCGCCTGATCTCCGGACCCACCCACGCAGCTGCCTGGTGCACATCGATGCTTGGACGTGAGGGCATCTCAAATCCAGCAGGCCCTTCCAGCCAGCGGAGAAATCTGCTCCCCATTCTTTTGGCGGGGGGCCCACCCTCCCTCCACCCTCCGTCCACCCCAGCTACAAACCCCTGAGTCATCTTGATATCCTCCCTCTAGCTCACCCTCTTCACGTAACAGGATGAATTACCGGCTCTGCCGGTGCCCAGCGTCGTGCACACAGGAGCACGAAGAATGCGGAGGAGGAAGGTCACAAAGGATGTGTAGGGTGTCTCTTAGTTTGCAAGTCATGTTTGGTTAAGGGGAGTGAGCAACAGAGAGAGAGAGAGAAAGTTTATCAGGAAGCAAGGTGTCAATTAGGCTCACCGGGAAGTCCTCGAAGTCAGGCAGAATGGAAATAGGCGGAAGTAGGCAAGATATATGAATAGGTGGGGGGACTTCCCTGGCGGTCCAGTGGTTAAAACCCCATGCTTCCACTGCAGGGGGCGCGGGTTCCAGCCCTGGTCGGGGAACTAAGATCCCACATGCGGTACTGCACGGCCAAAAAAAAAAAGTTAAAAAAAAAAAAAAAAAGGTGGGAAGGGCTTCCAGGCAGGAGGGGCTGAGCGAACAAAGACACAGAGGGAGATGCAGGCAAGGACCCCCTGTGGGACACTGTGGGACCCACGAGGCTGCAGATTAATTGGCACAAAGTGTGATGGGTTAGGTTAGGGCCGCGCTCCGCCAAGCCATCGAAAGTTTGTAGGTCGTGTTGGGGTGGCGGATGGGGCAGGACCGGCTGCTTCTGAGCAAGACGGACACATCATAAATGTGTGTTCAGGGACGATTCTGGCGGCAAGATGGGCCGGGGAGAGGGGCCTGTTGTGGCTGGGCAGAGCGTGGACTGTGTCAGGGTCAGGGGATCGGCAGGGGTGGTAAGGGCGGGGGAGTTTTGGTGGGCATTGGCGGGGAGAGTGATTCGAAAAGAGAGTGGGGCACCTTCTTCCTTTTTTTAATTTTATTTTTTCAAATGAATTATCATTGGAGTGTCGTTGCTTAACAATGCTGTGTTAGCTTCTGCTGTGCAGCAAAGTGCATCAGCTCTACGTATGCATATATCCCCTCTGTTTTAGATCTCCTTCCCATTTAGGTCACCCCAGAGCACTGAATAGAGTTCCCCGTGCTGTACAGTAGGTTCTGGGGCAGCTTCTATATCGGTGTCTTCTTTGCAGTCCTCCAAGGAGACAGACGGATGCTGAAGGGTAGGGTGAGGAGAAGCCATATTTTTAGGAACTTGCTGATACTAAGGGGGGAGGGAGAGCAGGGGTGGGGAGGGAGGCCCACAGCACCTCAGCGGGGCCACGGTACAGTGCCTCAGCCCAGCTTTCCTCCTGGTCTGTCCGTTCACCTCTTCACTCATCAGGGCTCTGGGGTTGCCAGTGACAGAAACCCAACTTGAAGTAACTTGCACCGAAAGATTCTAGGTAGCGTTGAAAGAGCAAATGGTAAAAAGAGTAGTAGGGGGGTCAGATCTCAGGGACGACTTGGAGCAGGGCTGAAATGCTTTCGAGACCTTGACCTGCCCCCCTCGTTGCCTTTTGGGTCCCTCAGGGTGGACTGATAGGGAACCAGGTCACTGCCAGGGCTGTTGCCTTGTATTGAATAGCTTCCCCCATAGCAGCAAGACTGTCCTCCATCTCGATTTCTAGCCCCAAGTCCACAATCCCAGGGAAGCGACCTATTGGGTGGCTTGAGTCAGGTGTTGACCTGTGGACCAGTCAGCTGGGGCCAGCACTGGAGAGGTGTCATAGGAGTCCCTGTAGTGACCACATGGAAGAGGGAGGGCCAGGCTTCGGAAGAGAGGAGGTGGGCAGACAACCGTGGGGTCCAGCACCCCTTCACAAAACAACAGGGAGAAATAAGGGAGGATGCAGAAGACAATGAGATGGGCCAGTGATTGGCTGACCGACTTAATCCCTCTCTGGATGAGGTTCTTTTTCAAGTTAAGACATTTGTTCGTGGATCTGTTGGTTCATTGATTCTGTTATTCATCCAACAAGCATTGACGGAATCCTTATTCTGTGCCAGACCCTGGACCAGGCATATAGAGGTGAAAAAAAATAAGATTCCCTTCCCTCCAGTAGCTCACATTTTAGCATGGGAGAGACAGGTGATAAATTCTATAATGATAATCATAAATAAGTACTAAACAGAGATGGGAAATAAGGAAGAAAGTAGTGATTCATTCCTCTTGGAAATCCAATAAAGGCTCCAGGAAGAGGTGAACTTTAGTTGCTCTTGATGGGCGGGGTAGGGACTCTCCAGGCAGTGATGCAGAAGGAGTGCTATGAGGAAAGGCACAGACCGTGAGAGTGTGTAGGGCATTGGGAGGGGGGGTCATCTGGTGGTTTAGGATCGCCAGAGTGTAGGTTAGAGGGTTGGAGATGGAAAGTGGCAAGAGGTAAGGTTGGCTAGGCGCCTAGGGACCACTTCTCGAGGGGCCTCAGACATCACAGGTTTTGGAAGGGTGTGAAGTACAAGATGCTGTAAGACTATTCTGACAGCAGAGCGGGGGACGGATCAGAAGGAGGAAGAGACTGGAGACAGCAGGCTGGTCAGGAGGCCCCCGTGAGTGTCCAGGAAGGCAATGCAGAGGTCTCGTGCTTGTGATTGGAGAGGGGAGAAGCGGAAGGTGCTCGTGATTGGAGAGGGGAGAAGCGGAAGGAGGTCACTGCAGAACTTCACCGTGGGCGGGATGAATCCACGAGCAATGCAGGGAGGAGACAAAGTTGGCTGGGGAAGAAGCGCCCGTCTGAGAATTCCCTGTTATCCTCCTGAGGAACAATCAGCTCCTTATAATAATGGAGCAGCCGGAAAAAAGGCAATGGCTTGCAAGCCAGACAATTTGTACCCTAGAAGAGACGTGTCGCTTACTGATTATGTGAATTTGGACAAATGGGTTAACCTCTGGGATATGGGGAGGGGGGCCCAGGTAGTGAGTAAATAGCCCAATGTCTGGCACATAGGATGTGCTCAACAGGTGTCATTCGAATCAGAATCGGAACCTTTTGGGAATCGATGGCTGGTTTCAATATTGTGTTTTGGAAATTGGAGAGGTACAAATGACAACTAATAGCAGTAATGGAATGAGTTGAGTCTCGAGGACAGCGATTCGTTTTCATGGCACGAGAAACGTTCTGACTGGCCATTTCCTCTGGCACCATCTTCCTTTGTACTGAAGCATATTTTTAAAAACTCTTTGGTCCCCATTCAAAGGAGGGTCTGACTCCTCTGCTTTCATGTCACGACACACTCTGAGGGATGCTCTCACCCCCTTCCTTTTTCCCTTTTATGCCAGGGGCCCTGGAGAAGAGACAAACAAGGTGGTGCTTATCTCGTTTGAAATCCTCAGAGAGAAAGAAGACAAAGCATGGCTGTGCTAAGTGTCTGGAAGTTGTTTGTTTGATTTTCGGCTTGTTTTTGTTCCAACGTGAATTGAATTGTAGACACACGAGAGCAGCTCCTAATAGGTGCCGAAATAGCGAAGTGGTGAAATGCCCCCAACACCCCTCACTCACGTGTGCAGCCTCCATTGATCCTGCTCAGCTCGCTCCTATCCGGTCTTGGGATATGGAGTGAGTCGGGGGCATCACATCCTCTCTCCTAACAAAGTCGTAGCTACCAGAGAAGGGATTGTGTGGCCACATAAGAGAGTCAATAAGAATAGGGTAGAGGGCTTCCCTGGTGGCGCAGTGGTTGAGAGTCCGCCTGCCGATTCAGGGGACACGGGTTCGTGACCCGGTCCGGGAAGATCCCACATGCCGCGGAGCAGGTGCGCCCGTGAGCCATGGCCCCTGGGCCTGCGCGTCCGGAGCCTGTGCTCCGCAACGGGAGAGGCCACAACAGTGAGAGGCCTGTGTACCGCAAAAAAAATAAACAAATAAAATAAAGAAAGAAAGAAAGAATAGGGTAGAAATCCATGCAGAAAAATGTGTTGTCTCTGAAAGTACTAATGCCCATTTAAGACCTTAAGAGGGCAAGGCCAGATCACTCTTTTATGGGCTGAAGAACTAAGACTCTTTTATTGCAAGTAACAGAAACCAAGTTGAGTTAAATTTAACAAAAATGAAAAAAGCAGAAGGTTGGATTTATTATAAGGACACAGAGGTTGTCTCCTAGAATAAAAAAAAAGGCAGATATAAAGTCAAACCTCTGGAAGGGACTGGAACCAAGAGAAAAGGAATCGGCCAAGCTTTGGTCAGTTGTCCCCCAGCCCCGGTCCAATCAGTCTGGCCTAGGATCCAGGACTTTTATTGAACAAGCATGGCTCCAGGAGGGCCCACCCTGTGAAATGGGATCACGGAGGGTCTGGAGCACAGAGTAGAGACCTTGGCTCAAGACAGAGATATGGAAGCCTCAGAACATGGGGGTCTTAAAATATGATGAAGTGATGTACTCCGCATATGGTGTTGAATGATTCTGCAGTATTCATGTAGGAGTTTACTTTTAACATAACAGAGATATATGAACTAACAGCTGTTTATCATTTCAAAAGATATTGTACCCCAGTGCTTCGTATTCAGACATTCATATTATAAATTGTTGCTGATAAATATTTTATAGATGATGTAAGATAAAATTGTACATCAAAAAAAAAAACATGGGGGTCTTTGAAACTCTGAGAAAGTAATTGACCCAATTTACATGGTGTGGATCTCACTGTAAGAGGTAAGACTACTTAGGAAAGAGATTGCAATGGGGAGTGTCGATTATAGACAGCAACATAAACTCTATGGGGAAGCACTGTTCCCTCATCTCTGGGCCCCTACCCTCACCTCCCCAACTCAAGGACAGCAGTGTACACGTAACAGGGGCTGGATACATGTAGAGGTTGAATCATATGAAACTACTATTTCTAAGTTCAAAATGTTTGAACAGCAACGATTTCATATTGTTCAAACTAAACACACGATGCACGTATGTTGAATTGCACGGGGACCTGGCTTTGAATCTTCATTATGGGACCTTGGGCAAATCATGGGCTCCATGGTTTTGAAGGTCCTTCCTTGCTCCAAGGTGCTGGAAATACAACTTCCAGATTTAATCCTAGGGACAAACTGACAGTCAGAGGCAGGAAAAAGCTGGAGTCAGATAGCTCTGGGTTCACATCCCAGCCAGGCACCACCCCAGCTTCTGCAGGCCCTCGGTGAGTCAGGCAGGCCTGCCCCGAGTTGATAATGCCACCTCCTATCTGAGCCAGCACTCTCCCATTTAATGGTGCAAAGCAAGGAATAACTTTTTCCAGCTGAAGCCTCTGGAACATCTTAGGCAGCACAGCCAAGTTGGGCTGAACCCAGGCCAGCATCCTGGGCCACAGCTCAGCTCAGCTCAGCAGAGGAAGCCAGAGCTTGAGGTGGAGGCTTTGTGAGCTGCCTGGTAGCTTTTCCTGGCTGTGAACCAGGTGTGGGCGGTAGCCCCCAGGAGATCAAGGGCCTGGGGAAGGCTTCAGGCTCTGTGCAGTCCCTCCCCTTGAATCCCATCTTCAATAGCGTCTGTCGGGCAGGAAGCCCAGGGCTGACATGCACGCATGCCCGGTGTCCTGACTTCTCAGGGCAAGACTTTCTCAAAAGCATTCCTTGAGCATCCGCTGTTTTCAGCAAATATGAATCAGTTGCTGTTCTGCCCTTTCCAAGAGCGAGAGCACGGCCAGTAATGGAAGGTAACTCTTAGAGCGTGCTAACTGCATAGCAGGGGCTCTCCTACGCTCTTTGTGTACATTATCTCTTTCAATTTTCTCCAATACTAACAGCTTTGTGTGCTGGAGAGGAATCTCAGCCTACAGTGTTGAAGGGAGGTCGTTTTAAAAAGTTGAATGGGGGGGCTTCCCTGGTGGCGCAGTGGTTGAGAGTCCGCCTGCCGATGCAGGGGACACGGGTTCTGTGCCCCAGGAAGATCCCACATGCCGCGGAGCAGCTGGGCCCGTGAGCCATGGCCTCTGAGCTTGTGCGTCCGGAGCCTGTGCTCCACAACGGGAGAGGCCACAACAGGGAGAGGCCCGCGCACAGCAAAAAAAAAAAAAAAAAAAAAAAGTTGAATGGGGAAGGGAAAATCAGGAAGAGGAAAAATAAATCCACAGGATACTATCATAAAATATTGAGCCACTACTAGGTTAAAAAGAACCTACGGAAATTTCCCAGAATTGCAGAGCCTTTTAGTGGCAGGGTTAGGATTCAAACTCACATCTGAAAATCAGAGCTCCTTCTCAGCAACATAGAGTAACATTTAGAACACTTACTATTTGTGCCACGGGCTCTGCCCCTCCCTTTGCATGTCTTGTCGCAGCCGTTTGAGGAAGTTTCCATTATTACCAGCATCTTACAGATGACGAAGCCTGGAGAACAGGGAACTACCAAAACGTGCCAGATTGCACACAGTTGCTAAGTGGCGAAGTGGGGATTTGACCCAAGGACACCTGCCTCTTGTGTATCTTACTGGGTTTGAGGACAGTGGCAAACATAGCATCGTCTGGCTGTGTTATAGTAGAAAAGTCGTTCCTCCTTTTTCCTCCCAAGCTCCATTTCACTTGGGGTTCCCTAGAACAGAAATATTAAAGCAATTATGGGGACTTCCCTGGTGGCGCAGTGGTTAAGAATCCGCCTGCCAATGCAGGGGACACGGGTTCGATTCCTGGTCCGGGAAGATCCCACATGCTGCGGAGCAGCTAAGCCCGTGCGGCACAACTACTGAGCCTGCGCTCTAGAGCCTGTGAGCCACAACTACCGAGCCTGTGTGCCACAACTACTGAAGCCCTTGCGCCTAGAGCCTGTGCTCCACAACAAGAGAAGCCACCGCAGTGAGAAGCCTGCGCATCGCAACAAAGAGTAGCTCCCACTCGCCGCAACTAGAGAAAGCCCACGCACAGCAACAAAGACCCAATGCAGCCAAAAGCAAATAAATAAATTTATAAAAAGTAAATAAATAAGTAAATTCTTAGAGCAATTATGTAGTGTAGTATATTCATGCAATCGATTACCCCTCAGCAGTCCTAAGAAGTGAACTATCGATACAAGTAACAGTATGGATGAATCCCAGAAGCGTGCGGAGGAAAAGAAGCTTGACATAAAAGGCTACATATTAGATAATTCCGTGTATATGATGTTCTAGAGCAGGCAAAACGAATCTATGGTATGATTCTGATATTACTCAGCTAGACTAGTGGTTGCCTCTTGCAAGAGGGAATTAACTGGGAAAGGGCGTGAGAGAACTTTCTAGGGTAATGGTGATGTTCTATACCTTGATAGGTGCTTGGTTATACAGGTACATGCATGTGTCAAAACTCAGCCAACGTATACTGGAGGCTTGTGTGTTTCATTACACGTAAACTTTACCTCAACAGATTTTAAAAAATTAAATGAATATTGAACGTTAGTTAATAAAAAGCATGCTGAAGCAGTTAGAGGGAAAGGTTCTGGTGCTCACAATTTGCTTGGAAATGCAACCAAAAAATAAGGTTGATTTCTGGATGGATAGAGAGATGGATGAATAGATAGTTATGTGATAAAACAGATGCAGCAGAATGTTACTGGTAGCGTTTAGGTCATGGGTATGTTGGTGTTTGCTGTGAAATTCTTTCAACTTGGCTGTAGGCTTGAAATTTTTCATAGTAAAGTGTTGGGGGAAGCAGTTATGTGGAGCCCTGGGGTCCCCTAGTGGTGAAGCAGGGGGTCCCCAGAGCTCAGAGCTGTTCCAGGAGCATCTCCCAGCAGGCACCGTCCATCCTCATTCATGTCTGTTACAGCCCTTGTGCGGGACCCAGTTCTGAATAAGCACGAAAATACACATTTCCCTGGCTCTTCCTTTACAGAAAATAAAAAACGGAGGCCCGGAGGAGCCTTGCCCAGAGTCTCCCAGGATAGCCAGGACTGCTGATTTCTAGTCACTTCAGGTTTATCAGAGCCCGTTTCCCCCCCCAAGATCACAGGCTTTTGTTTCATAGCCCAAGGCTGCGAATCACACCTGTGTGCAGGAATACAGGTAACTGATCCCGGGCGCCAGGAGCCAGGGGCACACGGGGCAGTAAAACAAAGCCCGCCTGGGACGCTGCCTCGTGTTGTTTCCTATAGGTGTATTTGAAGCAGTAGGAAACCAGAGTGCTTCCTACAAATAAATAACCCGGGAAAAGACAAGCCCCTCAGATCAAAGGCGGACTCTGGCCTAAACTTGAACCAGAATCGAGCATGCTCTTTCGACTCTGGTCTGGCG
Source organism: Pseudorca crassidens (assembly GCF_039906515.1). Lineage (NCBI taxonomy): Eukaryota > Metazoa > Chordata > Mammalia > Artiodactyla > Delphinidae > Pseudorca > Pseudorca crassidens. The sequence goes on along the minus strand of NC_090296.1, from coordinate 149,022,073 downwards.
GGCAGAGAGAGGAGTGGAGAAAGTCTATCTGCTGTGCAAACATTCTCTGTCTCTGCCCTTCCTGGGTTTGTGTGAGCCTGAGAACGGGAGTGGGGAGGAAGGCTGCGCTCTCTGAACTTCTGCCAGGCCCTGCCTCATGACATTCCAGCCCGGCTTCCAGACACAGCAGGTGCCAGCACATTGGCTCCTTGTTGTGTCCGAACCCAGGGGGCTCCCCCGTGGGCCACACGCTGGTCTCAGGGCTCTCACGTCAGCCTTCTGGCGCCCCTGGTGCTTTGAGGAACCTTTCACAGTCTACCTCCTTTGTCCTGAGTTTGGTAGCCCTACTGGTTAATATTAGTGCTCCTGGGGGAAAAGGGAGATGGAAAGAGATGCACAGAAAACAGCAAGTCTGACTCCGCGTGGCTGACACGCTTTCAGGTGATGCTGACGACGCTGGTTCCTGGACCACACTCTGCGCGGCACTACCAGTGGTCCCATTCCCCCCCTGCAGGAAGCTTATGGACAGTAAGCAAACTCACAAGCAAATATATGATTATAAACTGTGGCAAGTGAAGAGAGGACACTGTGAAAGGTACTGTCCGAGAGGACCTTCTTCAGATGGGAAGAAGCTGTCAGGAAACGCATCTCTAAGAACAGGGCTTTTCATCGATGGTTGTACTGCAAATAGTTGTGATTTCTGTGTGCTCGTGAGAGGAGGTGAACTCAGGGTCTTTGTAGTCTGCCATCTTGGCTGACTCCGTCTGGGCTTTAACTGAGACCCGAGGATGGCTGGAGTGGAGGAAAGCATTCCAGGGACAGCATGTGAAAAGGTCCTGGGGCAGGAAGGAGCTTGATATCTTCAGAGGAGATTATAAAGGGGCCAACGTGGCAGGAGTGGAGACTGGTGTGAGAGGATGCTGGAGAGGAGGCCAGGCTGGGTGAGGAGTTCTGACTTCATTCTACCTGTGATCGGAGCCATTAGAGGGTTTGAAGCAAAAATGTGCCGTGACCTGGCAGACTGGCTGGTCTGTGGAAGATGGATTGGGGTGGGGATGGGGGGTAGGCCACTAGATGGTTCTTATGGAATCCTACAGGAACGTCCTAGACCATGGTAGTGGCAGTGACTTTCTTTTTTCCGAATGTGGGTCACCTTTCCAAGGGACACGCATGTTTGGGGGACCTGCTACAATTGGAGAAAGGAAGTCCCTTTCCCCAACAAAGTAATTTGAGGCCTCATGGATTACAATGGACATCTTATGAGAGCAAGAAGACTTGTAACAACTAACCTCCGTCTTGCCCTTCCCTTTTTGTTCCTTATTAGTCAGGATTGTTTCTATAGCAAATGTCAAAGACACAACTCAAATTGGCTTAAACAAAAAGGAACGGTATTGGCTCAGGTAGTTGAAAAGTCCAGGGACAGCACTAGCTTCAGGCAGAGTTGGGTCTGGGTACTCAGGTGTCATCTCTCTCCACCTCTAGGCTCTGCCTTCCAATGTACAAGCTTCATTGTCAGGCAGGCTCTCCCAGCACAGAGGCCAAGATGGCCCCAGCGATTCCAGGCTTGCCAGCCATGGTAGGACGAGAACCAGCTGTCCCAATAGTTCCATGCCCTCTCTCTTTGTCTTGGGTCACGTGACCATCCCTGAGCCAATCACAGCAGCCAGGGAAAGGAACATATCATTGGCCAGGCTGGGTCACACATCTACCTCGGGAGCCAAGGTGGGTGAGTCAGCCCCACTTGAACCAGGGGGACTGAGATTGAGGGAGGATATAGTTCTCTATGCTGTACAGTAGGTCCTTTTTAAGTCAATCCCCCCGATTGGATAACTGATGAAGCACTGAGCCATGTGGGCCCTGCTGTGATGAGAGGCGCGGTTTCTCTCATCACCCCCGCCCCAGCTGTGTGGTCCCCTGCCATCCTCTGTCCTCCCCATTAAGCTCCAGCGCCTGGCTTCCTGCTCCCGCCTGGCATGCTTCCCCTGCTGGGTCCCTCTGCCTGGATGTCCTCACAGCACCCTTGCCCTGTCCCTTCAGGTCTCTGCTCGTGTGGCACCTTCTCAGTGAGAACTTCCCTGACTGTCCATATGAAATAGCAGCTTCTCCCCACATTATCTGCAAGACTTTTCTCTATGGCTCTTAACATCATGGGACACACACAGGGTGTGTTTATTTGCTCTTCATTCCTTCTCTACTCCCACCCCACCACCACCCCTAGACTAAGCTCTAACCTAACCCAGGGCAGGGTCTTTGCCTGAGTTGTTTCCTCTGTGGCCCAGTGCCTAGAACCAGCATACAGTAGGCACTCAATAAATATGTGTGGAATTAATCCAACCCCGGCGGAGTCCTCCGGGCTGCACTCCCATTCTTGCCCGTCCCTCCCCTCCGTCCCTGCCAGCTGCATCTTTATAAAATACATGTTTTCCCCTGGCTCCTCCACTCTGCCAGGGGCCCCCCAAGCTTTTAGGATAAAGTCCAAACTCCTTAACTTCACGCCGAAGGTGCTTCAGGAACCGGATCCTGCGCTCTGCTCGTCTCTGCCGTTCCTCGGCACGGGCTGCACCCTCACTCTTATTTAGCAGGGGAAAATGCTCTTTGAAATAAAGCTATCTGTGGGAATGAGACGGCACCCCTTAGTGTGGAGGATGGGTCAGAGGGGGCCAGCAGAAGACCCCAGGAGGTGGTGAGGAAGGGGCTGGAGCATGTCACAGGAATCTTTCTGGAGCCTCAGACACAAGCGGGCACATATAGGGCAACTCAGGCCAGGAGAAGTACCAAGCCAACTGCCGACGCTAGTATTTTCAGTTACGAGAACACAACGGATCAAGTGTTTGTTGCTACAGTCACCTACCCGCTAGCAGAGCACACAAAATGAGCGCGGAAGGTGTGTAGCCAATGGTTCGCCTTGGGCAGCTCCAGGTCCTGACTCGGTCCCGGGAGAGGCTTCCCTCTGAGGGTCGCTGAACTCTGCGATCGGGCTGCTCTGAGCATCACTTCAGTTTTCAGCTGCCAGCCGCGGGGGGCACAGGGCTCTGATGGCTGGGCTTCACGGCGTTTGCCCAGGACGGGACGCAAGGGACAAACGCCCCGTAGCCGGGCAGCATCCCGGGCTCCCTGACAAGCTTTCCCTTGGCAAGGAGAGGAGTGCCAGCCAGCAGGGCTGCTGTGCCCTCTGCGGATCACGCCCCGCAAAGCCAGAGTTGAGACCCAGGTCAACTTGTCCTTGAGGTCAGGTGACAGCTCCTGTCCCCAAAGACCTACTTGCATCCGCTGATGTGTAAGGAGGCTAAAGAGGTTGAGGAAGCTGGAGTGGACAGGTGGAACGTACCCTGTCTCTCCAGATGAGGCTCGCTTATCTGTGGACCCATCGGATGCACTGGGAAGACCCGAGAGATGCTCAAAGGCAGGGAAGGGCAGTGAGGCTCCTGGGAGAGCAGTCCTGTACTGGGAGAAAGCATCACGTGCCCTGTGGACTCAATGTTGGGGCCAAAGGAACAGGGTAGAGGGGGACCCAGCTGCCCTAGCAGAGGGCTTTGCCCGGACCTGTGTACACTGAAAGAACCTAATACGTACCTTGGAAGCCTGGGCAGCTGGCTGTGGGAGCGTGACAGGGCGGACTCTTCCTCTCTGTGCGATGAGACGGGCAGCTCCCGTGGTGGGGACTCACCCCAGCGCCATGCACCAAGTTGGCAGCAGTGGGCTCGCCTCCCCTGCGGCAGGGGGGTAGGGGAGCGGTGCGGGGCTCAGCCGGCGGGGGGCAGAGATGTTGCTCGTTGCTCAGCTCAGCCCCGAGCTCAGTGGCTGGGGCATCCCGGGGCAGACAGGACTGATCTGTGGATGCGTGTAGGTGGCCAGGAGGAGTCTCAGACACCCCGGAGGAAAGAGGAACCAAGCAAGGGGCCGGACTTCCCCTGTGAATAAGGAGGCTCGGGGGTGTCAGGTGTCTAACGCCTGGGACTAAGGGTAAGGGATGCCGGGATGCTTGGATTACCTTGAAGAGTAGGCAGTGCCCTCTCCAGAGAGCGCTGGGGTTGGTGGAAGGGGCCAGGACCCTTCGCTGCAGCCTCTGGTCACCTCAGACAGCGGCAGAGGCGGGCTGGCCTTGGACTTGGTGAGTCTGGGAAGATGCACCCACATCAGTCATCTGACTTCCCCTCTTCCTTCGTGATCTTGGGGGAGAAAACCAGTTTTAAGAGGGAAGTTACTCTTTTTTCCTCAATTGAGGACTTGAAAGATTTTTTTTTAAAGAGTTATGATTTAAAAACTTATCAGCTTGTTACATGCCTCCAGTTTCTGCTTCCATACTCCCACCTGTGTTTTTCAGAGAGCATTGGACACAGAGCCCAAAAGTTGCAGAGCAGGCAAAGAGCCAAGTGGGTTGTTCCTCCAGCGATCGTTGGGCAAACCCATTCGCTCATTGTCTACGTCCACTGGGCAGCCACCTGTGTGTTGGGCTGCAGGAAAAGACAAAATGGGTTTACACAGAGGCTGCCCCCAAGGAGCCTTCTGCCCAGTGTGGGAAACGTTGAGGAGCCCCAAAGAGAGAAGGAGATAGTTCAAAGAAAGATTTGATCATTAAGCTGTGAAGGCAGAGGAAGAAGCAATTGCTATAGACTTTAGGGCCAGAGGGAATTCCTCAGGGGGATTAGAAATGGAATCTTAAAACAAACTGTCAATTTCCAAAGGTCAGACATGGCAGCTGGGAGGACCGTGGCAGAGAAAGAATGTTTATATCAAGGAAGCAACAGAGCATGCGCGAGTCCATTGGGGGGCCAGTAGGAGGTTCGTGTAACAGTCTGGGACCAAGAATGCCCATGTCAGTGGCCATGCTTTCTGGGTACTGTTTCCTTCTCCCCATTCACCACCTTTTTAACATCCCCCCTCACCCCACAGGTGTCGGGTCTTCATCCGTGGAATTCCCCAGAGAAGTGGTCATTTAATACTGGGGTGTGTCCACAAGTCATCTCTTATTTATTTTTTTCTAGCTCCTTCCTCTTCCCTTTCGGGAGCTCTGGTTTGTTTTTTTTGTTTTGTTTTTTTTTTTTGCGGTACGCGGGCCTCTCACTGTTGTGGCCTCTCCCGTTGCGGAGCACAGGCTCCGGACGCGCAGGCCCAGCGGCCATGGCTCACGGGCCTGGGAGCTCTGTTTTGTTTCAACGTTAGGCAAAGGCCAAGCCCTCGTGGAATAAAACAAGGAACCAAATTGCCAACCGAAAGGACTTCCTCCCACCTTCCCCCTCCACCCTGTCTGTACTCTTTCTAATAAGAAAGCTTCCTATTTCAGGACCCAAGACTCTGGCCTGCTGTGTCTGCCACCCTTCACATTATCCAGGCAGGACTTTTTGCCCAGAGCCCAGGGTGGGGCTTCCATTAAGTCATATTTGTGTTTCTTCCCCCACTACAAAAACACATTGCACCACTGGGCGCGAGCTCCCTATGTAAAGTCCTCTAGGTCAAGCTTTTGCGGAAGCATCTCTTGTTTTGCGGTACCTCTCAGGGGATGGCATAGTGCTACAAATCTGTCCGTGAAAGAGGTTAAAAATCTCATTTAGTGAGCGAGGCTGGCGATCGGCTGCATCAGGCAGTGAACAGAAACCAGACAGGGATGATGGTGATAAACTGACATTATGGCATCTTACGGCCCGGCGGACCACTCACTGTGTCACACACGTGGCATGCATCTTTCCATCCCATCCAGGAGTCCCAGAAGGCAGCTGGAAGGATTCCCCCATTTTACAGCTGAGGAAACAGAGCCTTGGACTGTTAAATGAATGGACAAGTTCATACATGGCTCTTTTTTTTCAAAAAATTTTTAAAAATTATTTATTTATTTATGTCTGCACCAGGTCTTAGTTGTGGCATGAGGGATCTTCATTGTGGCATGCAGGATCTTTAGTTGCAGCATGCGGACTTCTTAGTTGCGGCATGCGGACTCTTAGTTGCAGCATGTGGACTCTTTGGTGCGGCACGCATGCGGGATCTAGTTCCCCGACCAGGGATGGAACCGGGGCCCCCTGCATTGGGGGCGCAGAGTCTTACCCACTGGACCGCCGGGGAAGTCCCCACACAGGGCTCTTAAGTGGGAGATCTGAGACTTAAACTTGGATCTTGTGACGCAGCCTGCATGCTTAGCCAATGAGCCGTCAGGTATTCACGAGTGACACTTAACTGGTGGTTGACAAGTGTCTCTGGACTGAATTGACCCTCTGAACTAGTGGCTCTCAAACTTGAGCAACGTCAGAATCACTGGAGGGCTTGTTACAACACTGAGCCCACCCCCAGCGGCTGAGTCAGTAAGTCAGTAGGTCTGGAGTGGGACTGAGAATCTGCGTTTCTAACAGGGGGAGTCAGGGACGCCACCTTAAGAACCGTTGCTCCTAACCGTCTCGAAGCTCTCGTTTGATCTTCTAAACCACTCTGAGTATTGAGGCTCTAAATCGCGAGTTTCTACAGTGATGGGAATGTTCCAGATCTGCGCGCCCAACACGGTAGCCACGAGCTACCAATGGCGATCGAGCTCTTAAAATGTGCCTAGTGTGACCGGGGCACTGAGTTTTTAATTGTATCTGATTTGAATTAAATGTAAATGTCCATAGCCACGAGTGACTAGCAGCTACTGTATTGGGCAGCACAGCTCTAAGCAAAAGGGCAAGTTAGATATGTCATTGTTGCTAAACTGTTTACTCCAGGGTTTAACCTCAAGCGAGTCAATGAGAAACTCTTCCTTAGGAAACATCTGGTTTGCTGGGAGGGTCAGGCTCATCATTTAGACTGCGATGCCTGATGCCTAGGGCGATGGGACCGGGGGATCTCTTTGGGGGCAGGGTTCTTAACCTTCCTTTTCCACCAGGACCAGCACAGTGCCCACTCATGGGATGCTAAGGCTACGTGTGTTGCATGAACAGGAGGGAAGACTGGTTTCAGAGCTGCCTTCTTCCCAGCTGCAATGGGTGAAGGCTTTGACGCTCCCAGCTCTGGTAGCTGATTCAGTGATGAGACGAGAGATTTGGATTTGATAGCACAGCAGGACCTGACGGGATTTGTTCAGATGTGCTTGGGAATGGGAGTGGTCCGTGATGGTGAATTTCTCATATCACAGGGAACTGCAGTGTCTCTCCTCCTTGGCTTTGCAGGTGGCTTCCCACTGGGGATTTCCCCTATCAAAGGAGGTATTTTGTTTGGGGAAGATAATTTAAGACTCTATGGAAGTATAAAGTGTTCCTGAGGCTATCCAAACTGTGACTTAAACCCTCAGTTGAAATCGGGGCAGGAACAGATGGGCCCAGTCTTCCCCCCCTTTCCCTGTCCTCCCAGGCAAGCAGGGTGGCAGGGAAGGCGACACATGTCCCATATTTTGGAGTCAGATGGCAATTTTCCTATCCATTTACTGCTCCTGATCATGAGCAACAATCTTCTGCACTGTGGGCCTCAGTTTGCCCATCTGTAAAATGGGGAGGGTGGGATTGCGTGAGATCCTTGCTACTCAAAGCATGGCCCACCGCCCAGCAGCAGCAGCCTCACCTGAGAGCTGGTTGGAAATGCAGAATCAGACCCCACCCCAGACCTGTGGGATGGGCATCTGCATTTTAACAAGTTCCCCCACGTGGTTCAGGTGCACAGCCAAGGGCTGGCTGGAAAGGGTCTCCGATTCCCATCAACTCCTGCATTCTGTGAGCCTGACGCTAACTGGCAAGTGGCTTAGTCTTGAGGAATTAGAAGCCCAGTTTCTGGAGAAGAGACCAGGTTTTGGAATGTCCCTGGTCTTTGGGGAAGGTTTTTGATCTTTGCAGCAATGAGAGAGGTCCCCGGGGCAGGTATGTTTCCAAAAGAAAGGAGTCGCTCATGCCAGCGGAGCACGTATCACGGGGTACCCTGGGAGATGCTCTGATTTGCAGAAGCCAAGGGTCTTCTAAATGCTTCTCTCTGAGGAGGGGGGCGGGGTCCCTGTCCCTGGGGTCCCCATCCCTGGGGTCCCCAGCATAGCAGCCTCACGCTGAGAAAGGGCTCAGGGCTGCCAGCGTTCTCCAGACTTGGGACGCTTCCTGTGTTTCTCTGTGATCCAGAAGGATGCTTGGGCTGCCCTGTCTCCTGCCTCCTCCTTCTCCCTGGGGATGCTGCGTCAGGACCAGGTGACCTTTCTCTTCCGGGGGGAGCTGGGCCTGGGCTGGGATGTGTGGCCGGCAGACCAGGGAGTTGGCTGCCCACTGCTTGGTTCAGGAGAGGAGCGGGGGGGCCCTGCTAGGGAATGTTATGGAGGGGGTTCTGCAATTCATCAGGGGAGCTTTCTGTCGAGAGGGAACGAGCTCCTGGGGCTCTGCCTTCCTGTTTCCGTGGTTTCTGGTAGCCACTGAGGTGGACCTGTGGTTTCCTATCCAGAGAGGGATCTGAGTCGAGCCTGTGCAGGTGAACCCAGCCTGCACCAGCCCCGTTGGGCCCTCCAGGAACCACGGCATGGATTTTAGGGCCTGTGAACAAGAAACCTAGGTCATAGTGAAAGGGAACACCAATGCTTTCCTGACTGCAAGAGAGCTGGAGGGAGATTCTCGCCAGCTTCCCCAAACTTCACCCCGGTTTGCTGTCAGGATCATTAATCTGTCCACACGGCTCAGATCAAACATTGCCTCCTCCCACTGTGCCTGGCCGGGAGGTAGGTGGGGGTAGTGTTATTGTTCCTTTTTTATGAAGCGTGGACTCTGGAGCCGGACCTCCTGGGTTCAAATCCTGGATGGGCCCCCTGCTGGCTCTGTGACCCTCAGCAGAATCTCAGGCCCCACCACACACCTACTGAATCAGAATCTGCATTCTAGCCCGCTCTCCAGGGGATGTCTGCGTGCAATAAAGTTGGAGAAGTGCTAGCTGGGTTCTCCTCTCACTATCCTACCAGCTCCTACATTCTCTTAGTTTGCGATGACATTGCAAATCATTTAATCTTTAGGAATTGGAAACAAGTTTCCGAAGGAGAGAGCAGGCTTTGAACTTTGCCACCTACTAGCTGTGTACCCTGGCTACCAAAAGAAAAGTGACACTCTTTGTGCCTCAGTTTCCCCATCCGTAAACTAGGGATTAATAACGACACCGAGCTACGAAAGACTCAATTAGCCAGTAGACGAAAAGTGCATAAAGCAGCCCCTGACACCTACAAAAGGCGGTGTTAGTGTTTGCTATGATTATCATTACTGGCATTGCTGGTGAGAAAGCCGCGAGCTTCAGACGGATTAACGAATTTACTCAAGGATGCCGTGTTAGCCTCCTAGGGCTACCGTAACAGAGTACCGCAGGCTGGGTGGCTTGAACGACAGAAATGTATTTTCTCAGTGTTCTGGAGGCCAGAAGTCCAAGATCAAAGTTTCAGTGGATTTGGCTTCTTCTGAGGCCTCTCTCCTTGCCTTGCAGGTGGGCTCTTCCTCCAGCATCCTCACGTGGTCTTTCCTCCGTGTGTCTGTGTCCTGCTCTCCTCTTCTTATAAGGACACCAGTCATACTGCATTAGGACTCACCCACATAACTTCATTTTACCTTCATTTCCTCTGTCAAGGCCCCTTCTCCAGATACAGTCCCAGGCTGAGGGACTGGGGGTTAAGACTTCAGCATATGACTCTTGAGGGAACACAGTTCAGCCCGTAACAGGTTCAGCCATTAAGTGGCATAAAAGTCAATCAAACTATGTCTCAGAGATTTCAAGAGGGTGTGGTTGTTCCAAAGCCCCCCCTGTCTTAGCAGGAGACAGAGTGGCCTATATACACGTGTGTCATCATAAAGGAAGTGTCCAGATCCATTAGGCTGAAATCAAATCTCTCCCCTGACCTCCGCTCAGTGAGGCAAAGAGGGAATGTCCAGACTGTTCTGTCTAGACAGTGGTACCATCTCTTTTATCTCCCTTTGCCCAGGAAGTGAGCAGCTGGTCATTTTGGAATATAGTGCCTAGTGTTCCTGCCTCTCTCTCCTCTTGACGGTAGGATATTCCGGGCTTGGGGGTGGGGGGCAGGATTCATATCTGACTGTTTTCTGTACCACTCACAGGACATAATCTGGAGACCAAGATAGATGAGCTGGTGTTTTTAGAGCCAGCCGATCTCAGCTGAGCCGCATAACAGTCACTCCCGGTTATGGGTAGTATTATTGTTCCCATTTAAAAAATGAGAAGGCGAAGGCCCAGAGAGTTTGAGTGACTTGTCTAAGGTCACACAGCTGGTGAGGGCCGGAGTTGGAACTCTAACCAGGTTCTCAGCTCCATCTCCCAGGCTCGGTCACCCATCGTGCTGTGTATCCTTCAGAACAACAGCTCCCACAGCTTGAGCACTGACCACCGGTCAGGCCCAGAGCTTTACGATCTTTGTATAGAGCATCTCGTTTGATCCTCACAGTGACCTTGGAATTTAAGATGCATTATTTCAGTTTTTTTTTTAATTTATTTATTTTTGGCTGCGTTGGGTGCTCGCTGCTGTGTGTGGGCTTTCCCTAGTTGCGGCGAGCGGGGGCTACTCTTTGTTGCGGTGCGTAGGCTTCAGTTGTTGTGGCACGCAGGCTCCAGTAGTTGTGGCACGCGGGCTCGGTAGTTGTGGCACGCGGGCTCAACAGCGCAGGCTCAGTAGTTTCGGCACACGGGCTTAGCTGCTCCGCAGCATGTGGGATCTTCCCGGACCAGGGCTCGAACCCGTGTCCCCTGCATTAGCAGGCGGATTCTTAACCACTGCGCCACCAGGGAAGTCCCAATTATTTCAGTTTTATGGATTAAAAAGGCGAGGCCCAAGTGGTCACACGGTTTTCCCCGATGTGAACTGCATGGCTGGGATAGAAGACTCTGGAGCCTGCGCTCCTGGTCACCACAGTGTCCTGCTGGTCTGAGCCGGGCCTCGTCTAGGTTTGCATGAGATGAGAATTGCCTTAGTGCGGGTGTGACAGGGAGAGTGACGGCTGTTACTGTGCTGTCTCCTACCCCAAACTGGCTTCCGGATCACCCTGCAGTCCATCTCACCCCCAGCCTCAGACCTTACACTGACCCTCCCCACTACCCCCTACTCCCTTTCTTAATTTTTTTTTTCACATCTTTATTGGAGTATAATTGCTTTACAATGGTGTGTTAGTTTCTGCTGTATAATAAAGTGAATCAGCTATACGTATACATATATCCCGTATCCCCTCCCTCTTGCGTCTCCCTCCCACCCTCCCTATCCCACCCCTCTAGGTGGACCCCAGGCTTATCTCCCTGTGCTCTGGGGCTTCTTCCCACTAGCTATCTCTTTACATTTGGTAGTTAATGATAATCCCTGAAGAAAGTTCTGGCTTCTGCAGGCTCTGCAGGCATGGAGAACCCACATCCCCCTGGGGTCGGGGATGCCAGGGGGCATGGACTTGCTAACGCTGCTGCCCCAGAGATGTAGGGGCCTCTCTGGAGGCTTGAATAACACCTGTGCTCCTTTCTCTCTGCAGGTGACAGGTCCTACCCCAGGGCAGCTGAAGGAAGAACAAAGCCCCAGCCCCTGGCGTGTGATGGCAGCAGCGAGGAGACCCGGAGACAGAGGGTAGCAGGCGACGCCTCTCATCCCTGCTTTTCCTCCTGCCCCTCCACGCCCCTGGGAGGCCTGGCAGACACGGCGTGGAGCTGCAGCTGGACGGGAAGGTGCTGAGCTCCTGGAAAACTTCAGCTTGTTCTTGTGAAGACTTGTGGAGTATCCCGCGGTGCCGGCCCTTCCTCTTCCAAATGGCTGCCAGAGGGGTTCACCGCACCCTGTAAGGAAGAGCCCAGCTCAGGACCATCGGGACCCAGCAAGGGCAGCCTCCAGCCAGCCTCCAGCCAGCCTCCAGCCAGCAGCTTCCTGCGGAGCCTTCTAGCATCGTTAGCCGACCATGCACTCTTCACAGGCCTTCAGCAGCTGGGAACCCTTTCAAGACTGTATGTTGCCAGCTGGAGAAGCTGAACCCTAACTCGTGTTGTCAGAGAGCTTTTAGTGGCCAGCTGAGAAAGCTGTCCTCTCTTGGTGAAGAATTCCCAAGTGCAAGTTGAGAAGCTTTGGGATTCACGGCCACAGAAGGTTTCTCGAGGTTTCTGTACTCAGGCCCTGGAAGCCACTCACGGAGGACCACCCCCAGCAATGTGGGGTCGCGACCTCTTTGGAGCAGGGGGACCTCTCTGTATCCAGTGGCACTCAGATACAGCAGGTCTCTCTCTTGAATGTTGGGGAAAAGAGGTTTTGAGCAGTATCCTGCCAGTGGGAATTGTTTTTACATCCATCCCGAAAGTGATTCCTTTTTTGTCTCTGAAATGGTCAGAAGATGTCAGGGCCACAAATTCCCTGTACTCCAGCCTTCCACTCTGCACACGGGAAGTCGAGGCCCAGAGAAGGGAATGTCTGGATGAGGGTCACCCGGCAGTTAAGGCGGGAGGGGCGCCCGCACCCAGATTGCCGCCCGCACCCGGGTACCTCCACCCTGGGTGCCGGCCACGTTCCTCTGCCAGCTCACGGCCCAAAGTTTGGGTTCCCTTGATGGAGCCCCAGGTTGATTTGGGGCTTCTCAGCAGCAAAGAGCAAACTACCTTTGGTTTTTCTAAACAGATGGAGACTCGAGAGCTGGGCTCTGGCTTTCCCCGAGGGCCACAAAACACTCCTGTCCCGGTGTCACCTTCTTTTTATTGCAAAGAGCATGAAAGCAGACACTCCTCTTCTGGGGGCCATGGGAAAGGCGCCATTCCCAGATGCTGTGACGCCTGACATCAGCGGCCCTGCAGAGGCGACTAGAATGGGTCCTGTTGTTCTCGGCATATCAGGCCAGGGCCAGGCAGGGTGCCCGCCAGGAGGACACTGCGGGCATTGACGCTGCGAGTATGGTTTCCTCCCTCCCCCGGCCTCCCCGGCGCACCTGTGCGGGAAGGACCAGGCACAGGGCCAGGGTGCTCTGTTTCAGACCCTCTTGCCGAGCTCACACAAAGTGCTTCACCAGGAGCTGAAAGGTCAGAGATGATCAGATTTGTCCCTGAGCTCGTTCAAAGGGAGGAGCCTGTGTGGGATGAGAGAGATTTCTTTCTCAGTGTGGGAGAATATCTGTTTGTTTCCAGGCATGACTACAGTCATGCTCTGGGGAGGACCTGGGGACGTGGGCATGGAAGCTGGAGCTGGTCACTCCCCAAGCCCCTCCTTAAGCACTCTTGTGCGGCACACAGGACTTGAAGACAGAGATGTTTCTCCAAGGGCATTATATTATGAAAGGGGAATTGGCATTGTATTATGAAAGGGGAACTTTTTTTTAAAGTTCCTGTCTTGACGTTTATCTAGACAGGTTCCCGTATTCACCTTCTATCTGAGTACAAGGGGGAGAAAAGTGGCTTTCGTAAAATAGGAATGTAATAAAATTCATTTAATTCTGTCACACATAGAAATAAATTCACAGTCTAGGGCTGTTTCAGTTCTCCACAGGGTCCGAGCCTAGGTTCTTACTCTCTGCATTGTCATCTTCTGCACATGGCTCCCGTTACAAGGCCAAAGATAGCTGCTGAAGATCCAGGCATCATATCCGTATTCCAGCCAGCAGGAAAGAGGGAAGAAAGCCTTCCTGCTTTCCCTAAGGACATATCCTGGAATTCACACACTGTACTTTTACTATATTGGCCAGAACTTAATTCCGAGATCACAACTAACGTAAGAGAGACTGGAGAAGGTAGCCTTTATTCTAGGTGGCTGTGTGCCCAGATAAAAACCCAGGGGTTCTTTTCCAGGGAAAAATGGATATTAGGAGACAATTAGCTATCTCTGCCCTGCCTTCCTCTTGGATGGGTAATATTAGAAGGGTTTATAACACACAGGCATCATATTTAGGATCTCAATAGTATCATCAAGACTTGTTTTAGAAGCACAGACTGATATTAGAAATCAGCTATAGTCCACATCCTCATTTTTCAGATTAGGAAACTGAATCCCAGAGAGGTTAATCAGATCAGCTGAGATCACACAGCAAGTTGGTGGCATCTATTTTCCAGCTCATGTTCAGTGGGAATATTTTTTGTTTTTCTCTGTTTTTAACTTAAGGGGGAAAAAAAAGCCCTTCATTCTGGAGGGTAGTGAGCTCGAGCGCCAAGGATGAAATTCCATCCATCACCGAGTCTCTGAGCTGCAGGACACAGGCGGGACAGTGACAGGGCTTTCATGACCTGATCTGCCCAGCCCTGAGTCATGGCAGCTGAGGACTTTGCATTGGCCGGCTGGAGTATGCCCATACTGGCGCGACCTCTGCGTGTGTGTGTGGCCCTGTCTCTGTGTGTGTGTCTGCCCCACAAACCGACTCCAGCCTGGGGAGGCTGCAGGTCTGACTCAGTGTGCTTTTTTATTTCAGGGAGCGCTCTGCCAGCATGAGAGCGGCTCACGGTCCGGACGTCTCCTTTAAGGTGCTGCTGACAATCGGCTGGTTCGCCCTGGCCCGCTTTCCCGGCGCCGCATCCACAGGTGAGCCACTGCAGAGCAGTTGGACCTCTGCATCTCCACGAGGAAGGCCAGGAGAAGGAGCCGCAGGGTGGGGTCAGGGTGGCTGGGCTCTGGCCTGCCCCTGCTAACTCGCTGATCCTGGGCACGTCTTATCCTGGTCTTCAGTTTCGTCATCCACAAAATGAGGGGGTTAGACTAGGCTCAGGGGTTACAAACTCAGTGTCTGCAGGAACCAGGCACATGACACAAAGCAGTGAAGCTGGCCAGGTAGAGATGTGGTCACCTGGGGAGTTCACGCCCCTCTTCAGGGACACCCACTTCTCAGTCCCGGCCAGTTGCTGCCACATGGGGAGGCGGGGCCCCTGTTGCAAGACCTATTGAATTTTTAAGAGAAGTCAGAAATCTAGACTTTCATGTAAGAGCTCTCTACTTGTTAAAGGATGGCAACCAATTGAAATTTTACCAAACACTCGGGGTGGCGGTGGAGCAGAGCAAAAAAACGCGTATCTGCCAGCCGGCCTGCCGCCTCCGAGCCACCTGGTCTCAGTGTTCCCTTCCTGCTTTGCCGTCCTAAGATCTGGGCGCATTAAAGCACCTTGTTAGCCGTGATGCTCTAGGTGAGGTTTAGATCTCTTTTTCTGATCTCGATATCGTCAACTTTTTCTTTGAGTGATTTTGAATTAAAATCCAGAAGCACTAGGCAAGTTTGCGTGGGCTACAAAAAAAGCAAAATCAAATAAACCCAGCTTGGGGTGGAAGTTGAGAGATGGGGACCGTTTAAAAATTTTGAATAGAGGTTGAGTAATAATACCATCACCATGGATTGCTTTTAAAAGAAATGCTATTATTATCACTTGAGCTGAATGCTTTTCTACAATAAGAATAAAGGACCTTACATTGTATTATATCTTGTTTTTCTCAACCCACTGGTGCAAGGAAGTAATTTCTAATCATAACTAGTGAAATCCCTTCAACGTGATTCCTTGTAGAATCTTTTTGGTCCTTAGGGGACATAGCAGGCAAGCAATATTTTCACTCTCAGTGCAACAATTGTCAATATTGCCTGAATTCATTCATTTAGTCCTTCCATCATTTATTCAGTTAATAACCACCAAGGGGACACTGACCCTGTGCCAGGAACTGGGTTTAGGGTTCTCTTTTAAGGTGAATCACCTTGCGTCCTTGGGGAGGTCTCTGGGTATTTCCTCTTACATCCTGGGTCTCTCTCTTCTGTTTGACTATAAACCATTTGGAAAGGAGGCTGTGCGTTTGATTCCCTCTTGCTTTTCTGTGATGTCAGAGGGATGCAGAAGCCAACCCCCTGCCATTCATGCTCCGAGTAGGGCTTGCATCCGCTCTGAATCCCACTTCCTGCAGCCCCTCCTGGGAAGGGTGGCTGCTGTGGTGATATCTCAGCAAAGGCCTTGACCGTTGCCAGCTACTCACTGATTCCTACAGATGAAGAGCCACTGAAACCCACTTTTACCAAGAGCAAAATCTCCATCTCCAGTGAAGGGACGTTCATCCACGGCCAGTCTTGTAACTGCTGTGCTTATGTTGTGGGGTCAGAGCTGCTGGAGCTCTGGGAATTGTGCTCCCGATGACAAGAGAGCCTACGAGTGTCAGGCTGGCCGCTTCCAAACCCGGATGCAAAGACTGATGCAAACACGTGCAGTTGGAGAATAAAGGGGCAGTTGGGATTCTCGTAGGAGATGTGGGTGGTGAGACCCTGGGCTTGGTCCCGTGGAGTTGGAACGATTCCTTCTCGGCATGCTTACGGCTCCACGCCTGGATCTCTGGGCTCGCCAGTCGCCACATGCGTTCCCCGCATGGCTGAGGAGTCACCACCTTGGAAACAGACACTCCAGGTCCAGGACTAGGTGGAGGGCAGCCCAGGGCCTCTGACTGACCTCTGCTGAAAGCCAGCCAAGCACTTGACCCATCTGAAGGCAAACCCAGGGGTGGGCATTGGCCCTCAGGAGCCCCTCAGTTGGACGGAGGCCCCAGAGCCCTCGTGATCATCCTTGACTACGGAGGGCCCAGGCAGAGGCCCCCAGCCCCCACCACTACCTCGGCCCATCCTGGCAGCTTGCTGGCAACCCTGCTCTTACATTAAAATGAAAACTCCACGGATGAGTAAATGCCACATTTTTTCATTGTTTTGCCACTATTTGAGTCCCATGGGGTTTACAGAATCTTGGAAGAGCTGCTTTAGCAAAACTCCAAAAACAAGTGAAATTCTCTTCCTAATGAAAACGATCCAAACCCTGAGTTCGGGCTGACAGTGAGGCAGACGGGGCATAAAGGAGGGTGTTAGGGAGCATGGGAGGGGACGGTGGGGAGTGGGACTCAGGAAACACGCACCAAGTGCCTGCCCTGCGCCTTGCAGAGAAGAGAAGGGCCGGCCGCTGCTTTCAGATGGGCCGGGCCGATGATGTGATGGGGGCTTCCGGAGTCCACATCTGGCAATGCTGAGTAGATAAAGGAGCAGCGCCCTTCCAGTTCTCTTGAAATATATAAACGTGGGATCTTACCCTAGAGACAGCCGCATCGAAGTCGAGTCACATTGAGAACTGACATGCTAGTAATTGTACTGAAGCCAGAATTCCTTCTGGGGTCCCACCCAATGTCGTGGATATTGTCCACTGCACCCACCTGGCTCAAGAGACATGGCTTCCCTTAGGGGCCCTTGCTCGGTGCCCAAGGGTGGAATTTGCATCCATTCCTTCCAGTACCTTCCCCAGGGTCTTCACCATCTGAAACCTTGCCCCCGCCATGGGTTTACTACACCTCACCTTCCTTCTCCATCCCGCTCCAGTTATTTAAAATCTACTATTTGGGCTTCCCTGGTGGCGCAGTGGTTGAGAGTCCGCCTGCCGATGCAAGGGACACGGGTTCGTGCCCCGGTCCGGGAGGATCCCACATGCCGCGGAGCGGCTGGGCCTGTGAGCCGTGGCCGCTGAGCCTGCGCGTCTGGAGCCTGTGCTCCGCAGCGGGAGAGGCCACAACAGTGAGAGGCCCGCGTACTGCAAAAACAACAACAACAACAACAAAAAACTACTATTTCATGCTTGCTCACAACTTTCTAGTGAGAGAAAAAAAGGAGGGCATTGGGACTCCATCTCTGAGGCAAGCCATTCTCATTTTGTTTTGCCTGTTGCCTCTTCCTGTTCCTTTCCCTCTGGGTTTTTCCCTGCTGTCCAGGGAGATTTTCCCAGTTTCTGAGACAGTCCTCCTCTGTTCACCATACATGGTACCCCACTGGGGTACAGAGCCTTCTTAGCCATAGGAGGAGAGACTCCTCCCACTGCTTCTACTTGCGTCGGGGAGACGTCTGCAACACCCACCATGGGGGCTTTGAGTTCAACTAAACATTCAGACTCATGAGGCTAGCACAGGCCATGCCTGGCATCAGGATAACTTCAGAGGGCCTAGGACAGAAACACCGCCCACCGTCAGAGCAGCGTCAGGCGTTTCTCTTCCGTGAGAGTGGTCTTGGAAGCATTCTACAAGCCTCCAGAAGCTATCTTCTTTTGTTCCCCAGATGACAGCTCCTTAGGTGAGAGGGAACAAGACTGTGATTGGACAGGTGTGGGTATTGCCCCGTCAGAGCTAGTATCTCTTATAGCAACTCCATAGATGTAACTTTCAGAGTTGCTGTGTGGGATTTGCCCAATTACGAGAGTCCCTGCACTCAGGGAAACCTCCAAGCAAGACATCTCCACCAGGATCATTATAAATTTTGCATAGTTCCTCCCAGTTTAGATGCCATTTACTAATCAGGGGTCACTTTTGTTATAAGATGTTGTTTGGTAACATGCTTTATAGAATACCATCTTTCTCAGGCTTCCAGGGAAACAGAGAAAATTAACTAAAAGTCAAATTCTCAGGCAGAAGGGGAAAAGGCTTTGCCAACTTTTTAAACAATGCTTTCCAGGGGAAAGGATGCCTTGGAATACAAATAATCTGGGTAAATCATTGCCTAACTTCAGATCTTGGAATGTCTTGAGGAGTCATCTGGTCTACCCTTCATTCTATAAAGGGAAAAACTGAGTCCAGAAAAAGGAAGTGACTTGTTCACAGATAAAGGATGAACTAATGAAGGACATTCGACTAAATCTCAGGCCTCCTGGCTCCTATATCAGGGGTTCTCTTTGCTTTCTAGGGCCCTGCTTTGAGCTCTAGTAGGGAGAAGGCAAGGGCCATGAAAATGCATGATAGACTCCCCACCCCACCCTGCTTGTGGTCTGTGGCAGTCCTTGCTTGGGGACGTTGGTGGGTGGTAGCAGTGACACCTCTCTGTCCTTTGCAGTGGCAGCTGAGTGCCCTGATCAGTGGCCTGAGCTGCAGCCCTGGAACCCTGGCCATGACCCAGACTACTACGTGCACATAGGCCAGGGCAGAACACTGCTGCTTATCGCTTCTGCCACGGTCCATTCCATCCGCATCTCAGAGGGAGGTAAGCCAGTCTCCCTCCCCTGCCCCATCTCTCTCTGGTCCGCTGCCTCAGAGCCTAGCAGATGGGATGCAGGTTGCCATAACTGTAGATGGACAGAACAAATGTCACGTGCTTTGGGTTCATGTCAGTGCATCTGGTTGTCGGAGCACTGAGGAGTGGCTTGTCAGAGGTCCAATCTTAGTGAAAGAAGCATTTATAGAGGAAACTTCTTATTGGTGCTCTGAGCATTCCTGAGTATCTGACCTTCAGATGCTTGCTCGTTGAATGCAGCACAGGCAGCGATAGCAGTAAACCAAGCAGGCGTTATTTACACGTCACAAGGCAGAGAGAAAAGCAACCACCGTAAGCACAGCGAGCATAGAAGTATTGGAAAGACACGCCTCTTGGCCTGCCTGAGGGATGACATGAGGGGCTTAGGAGGTCTGCCCTTGCCTCTGCTGTAATCTCACCACTAAGACTTGTCTTCCTAAACCTCACTCCATTCCTGCCTCTTCAGGGAAGCTAGTCATTAAAGACCAAGATGAGGCAATTGTTTTGCGTACCCGGCACATCCTGATTGACAACGGAGGAGAGCTGCATGCTGGGAGTGCCCTCTGCCCTTTCCAGGGCAATTTCAGCATCATTTTGTATGGAAGGTGGGTAGACGGCTTCCATGAGTCACATGATACTCTTGGATCTAACGGGAAGGAGGTTTTTCATGGAAGAGTGGGAGGTAAGACAGCAAGGCTTTAGTGCAAGAAAGGAATTATCATTAGGTCCTGCCAGATGGTAATCATGAACGAGACAGACAGTGGCGATTCGGGTGAATTGGAGGAGTGCGTGAGGCATTTTATTTATTGTGGCTCAGGTCCGGACTTAAGTTACAGAAACCCCTGCCAGCCTTCCTGCTGCCTTCTAATCACGTCATGGCTGAGGGAGTCTCTGTGAATGTTTATTAATAGCCAATGATGGACAAGATAAAGAAAAATTCCATGCAGTATTTGCCTCTGGTGTGCTCCCTCTTCAAGCAATTGAGAGTTCTCAGAATCAGTAACCAAGAGTACACAAGGGTATGCAGTCCAGGTGATCCCACATCTGATATGGACCAAAATATAACATATTTAGAACTGGAAAGAAGTACCAACATGTTAACTATTGATAAGTATTTCTGCTTGGCCTGTTGGGCACATTTTGGTCTGGTGGGGGACAACCTTGGTTGCCAATGCTATGTCTACGGACCTCGAGCAATCACCAGGTGTAACTGGGTCCAGGGTGGCCACAGTGGGAGTCAAGAGCAGTGCCGTCCCCTCTGGGCTTAGCATCCAGTAAAGAGAGGTGTCGGCCGACCATGGAGAGCTGTTCTCTCTTGTAGGGCTGATGAAGACGTTCAACCAGACCCTTACTTTGGCCTCAAGTACATCGGCGTCGACAGAGGAGGTACCCTTGAGTTGCATGGACAGAAGAAGCTCTCTTGGACATTTCTGAACAAGACTCTTCACCCCGGTGGCATGCAAGAGGGAGGTTATTTTTTCGAAAGGAGCTGGGGTCACCGTGGAGTCATTGTTCACGTCATTGACCCCAAATCAGGGACAGTCATCCATTCTGACCGGTAAGGTTTGCCCTCACGTGAACACATTCATTCATTCGACATACACTTCCTGAGCATGTGTCCTAGCCAGACGCCACTCAGGATGCTGGGAGCACAGCAGTGGGTGAAACAGACAGAAATCCAAGCTGAATTGAACAGGAACAGGCATGTTTGCACACACATACACACATGTAAGCACAGCGTAGTTTTAGGCTGTGATCATCGGTAATTAGGGGGAAGAGACATAGTGAGAGGGTAGAGGGTAGCTAGAGGAGACCACTTGGCATCACGCGGTCTGGAAAGGCCAGTGTGAACAAGCAGCATTTGAGCTGAGGACCGCTGGGTAAGGCTGAGTCAGGGAAAGAGTTTTCAAGACAGAGCGGCAAGTGCAAAGGGCCAGAGGTGAGAAAGGGCGTGATGTTCTCACAGGGAGGAAGGGCCAGCAGAGATACGGGAGGGCAGAGGGATGGAAATGAGATGCCCTAATGTCAGAGTTTTAGGCAGGGGTGGGTGTGGAGGCCTTGGAGGCCCAGTGAGGAGGTGGGTTTTATTCTTAGTGGGACGCAAAGCCACCGAAGGGCTTTAAGAAGGGTACGATCTGATTTAAAGGACCTGGCTGCTGTGTAGAGAGCGGATTGTTTGTGGAGGGCAAAGGTAAAGCCAGCAGAGGTGGTTAGGAGGTCGCCGGCGAGGACTCAGGTAGAGGCGGTGGCAACAGAAGTGGATGAACTTGAGAGATATTTCGGAGGCAGATAGGGCAAGTCTCCCGCTCCCTGACCCTTGCCCTGGCTCAGGTATCCTGGCAGATTCTGCAGAGGGGGCTCTCCCGGGGGCTCTTGCCCTGGCCTTGCAGAGGCTGTCCCAGGCCACTCAGAGAGAAAGATCCATTAGGAAGGGCACAGCTGGAATAGGCAAGCAGAGACAGCTTTCCTGGTGCTGCTGGAGGACGGGCGTATGGAACTCCTCAGAAACAGGTCATGAGCTGTGAGCGTCCACAGGAAGGCAGCAGGGAATCAGCTATGATATGGGACGGGGTGGGCAGAAGCACGCAGGACAGCCAACCTTGCCCTCTGGTGGATATTAGTAACAATAATACGGTCACTGGACTTTGTGCAAAACCCTGTGTTAACCACTTTATCTGCTGTATATAACGGAATCTTCAGAAACCCCCTGTCAGGTGGGTTCTGTTGTTATACAGATGAGAACGCTGAGGTTGGGTGAAGCTAAATTTGCTCAGAGTCTCAAGGCTGGGGAGTGTTGGAGCTGCGATTCAAACCCAGATCTGCTCAGGCCCTAAACCACTATATTGTCCCCACGGGGGCTGACAGCCGCCTGCTTGGCCTGGGACGGAGCAATCCTCAGACCACAGTGTACGGAGCCAGGCTGAGCTGATGGACACAAAATCTATCAGAGAGCCTCTGCCTTCACAGGAGAGAGAACAGTCTCCTCAGTTGTGTTCTGACTCCTTGGTGCTGCTGCATTTTTGTTTTGAATTATATTATATTATATTATATTGATTTTTTTATTATTATTAACTTTTATTGGAGTATAGTTGCTTTACAATGTTGTATTAGTTTCTGCTGTGCAGCAAAGCGAATCAGCCACAGGTATACATATATCCACACTTTTTTAGATTTCCTTCCCATTTAGGTCACTACAGAGCACTGAGTAGAGTTCCCTGTACTATACGGTAGGTTCTCATTAGTTATGTATTTTATACATAGTAGTGTATATATGTCCCAATCTTGCAGTTCATCCCACCACCCCCCTTCCCCACCTTGGTAACCATAAGTTTGTCCTCTACATCTGTGACTCTATTTCTGTTTTGCAAATAAGTTCATCTCTACCATTTTTCTAGATTCCACATGTAAGTGATATTATACGATATTTGTTTTTCTCTTTCTGGCTTACTTCACCCTGTATGACAGTCTCTAGGTCCATCCACGTCTCTGCAAATGGCACTATTTTGCTCCTTTCTGTGGCTGAGTAATATTCTGTTGTATGTAGGTACCACATCTTCTTTATCCGTTCCTCTGTCGATGGACACTTAGGTTGCTTCCACGTCCTGGCTATTGTGAATAGCGCTGCAGTGAACATCGGGGTGCAGGCATCCTTTTGAATTCTGGTTTTCTCCGGATATGGCGCTGCTTCTTACGTAGTACAGCATGATTACTTGCAGCAGCCAACCTGAAGTTGAATTCATTACTGAAGTGCATAATGAGATGTTATCCCAATAGCTGATGTGGAGGTTCCAAAGGCAGGATACCTGCTCCTTCCTAATCTCCTTCGGGTAAAGTATGAGTCAGTGGGCTCAGGAATCTGAGAGCTGAATGTGTGTGAGTGAGGATATTAATAAACCCTGGACACACACAGAAACACAGGCTGTGGTCACCTGAGACCTGGCTACCTGGAGGTTACCTGCAGAAACAAGAACTTAGGTCGGCTCTTGAACGGTAGGAAGTATTTGATTGGCTGGAGAGAAGGTAAGGATGAATGAGTGAAGGCAGGAGTGGGCGTGGGGTATGACCATGGGACCCTGAGCTGTACTAGGCTCATAGCAGACGATTCCTGGGGCGGAGCACTGGAGAAGGAGGGGGCCTAGGTGGGGTCAGACCAGGTTATGGGAACAATTAAAAACCAGTTTGAGGACTCAGGAGTGTCCATACATTCCCCCCCGCTCCCCGTACCACCACTGTTTTCCTTTTCCCAAATCTTGGCTATTCATGCTGGTTTCTTTTTCTAGACTCGTTTTAGAATTATTTTGCTTTAAATTAAAGAATTAATTTAGAATTAAATTTGAATGAAAGAATTATTAATTCTTTCGGAATTTCCGTTGTCATTGTACAAAATGTTTTTACTTAATAAGTTCACTTTATACTTAGAGTTGGAATCATCACACAACTGGGTCTTTCCTTTGTAAATTCTTGTCACCTGTGATATAGGTTTTTTGAGATCTATATTTCATAGCTATTGTACGTGGATGAGGGAGGGTTATCTTTGTCAAGTCTGAGATGATCGATTCTTGCTGTAATGAAAGCTTCTTTCTTTAAAAATCATAGCCCTTGAGATCTTTGGATGGCGTGTTAGTTGTCATACCACAGGTAGGTGCTTAGAGTTCTCTTTTTGGGCCGCTATTAGGACTGTTAAAATCCCCTCTCTCTGCCCTTTTTAGGTTTGACACCTATAGATCCAAGAAAGAGAGTGAACGTCTGGCCCAGTATTTAAACACGGTGCCCGACGGCAGGATCCTTTCTGTTGCCGTGAATGATGAAGGCTCTCGAAACTTGGACGACGTGGCCAGGAAAGCGATGACCAGATTGGGCAGCAAACACTTCCTACACCTTGGATTTAGGTATCGCCCATCACTTCCACCTCCCCAGGGCTCCAGAACACTGAAGCATCGCTACCGGAGGCTGACTTTCCCTAACTTCCTTGCTCGTTTCCCCAGGCGACATCACCCTCAGTGGTGACCCTGGGGGGCGCAGACATGTGATCCATCCTCATTGGACACGTTAGGGCTTGTTCTTAAAGGGAGCCTGGTTTTCCTTGTAAGCATATTCCACTCTTCAAGCTCCACAGGTCTCTGTGTATATGAACTCATTCATTCAATCGGCCACTTACAAAGTATTAATTGAGCATCTACTGTGTGTAAAAGCCGTGCCTCAGATGTACAGCTAATGGTCATTTTCCCTTTCTTTAGCAGCGGGGTCAGAACACGCCTGGGGGGATTGGCAGACATCTGTTTAGAGACCACGTAAAGTGCGTCTGCCCAGCCAGGCCCCCCGGCAGAAGGAGCCCTTTGATGTGCTCCAGGGCATGTTTTGTTTGCCTTGGATTGTAGCATCATGCCTGACTTTGGCATGCACGCCTGTTGGCACCAAGAGGAAGCCCTTTACCCCACAGTAGCCACACCTTTGAATCGTGTTGAATCAGATCTCGGTTCCGTGGAAAGTTGAGATCATCTGTCCCGTAGCTACTGGAGATAGGGATGCACCTCCCTCCAGCTCTGTGGACCGTGGGCAAAATGGGGGCAGGCCAGAGCCTTTTCTGGGCTCTGAGCAAAGCAATTTTACTGCCTGGGCAGAGGTCCCCTGGGCAGGGACAGGACTCCGGGTTCAAGGGTGCTTTTTCTGACTGCCCATGGGCTGCTCCTTCTGGAAGGGTTTGGGCAGGAAACTCAAGAAGCCAAAGAATGACAGTGACACTTTAAAACTGTTAAAACTCCTTTGTTAACCAAAACCAAGGGTGCTGCTGTTTCACTGTGTTATAAGCCAAAAGGCCAGTTCGTTAATTTCCAATGACAGGCAGAACCACAAAGGGACTGGCTACATAGGGCCTCAGCAGAAGAAGGTCCAAGATCTAGCGTCCGATTTGGCCTGAATTTGAGCCTGGGCTGCACCTCCCGCTAGGTGACTGCACAAGTGACTCACCCTCTCTTTGCAGGCTTCCTGTGTCTGTACAATGGGATATTTGAGGAGCCAGTTCAAAGGGCTCTGGGGAGGGTAACTGTGATAATACGAGCAAAATACCTGCCACTGTGTGTAGCACAGAATAAGAACTCAATAAACGTTAGCAACTATTCTCTCCTTACAAACAAGAGCCGCGGAAGGATGGGTGCTGTGTTCTGTAAGTGAAGGAGATAGGTAGGCAGGGATTACATTTTTACCCTTCATTTGTATAGACCCACTTTGAATGACAGACTCAAAGCACCTAAAATCAGTAGAAGATCTGAGACTTGGAACCATCCTTTGTTCATTCACCCAGGAAGGGACTGTTGAGCAAATGTTGCCATAAGGCACTAGGGCTGGACTAGCTGGTACTGAGCTCTCACGGTAAGTTGTGACCTGTCTCTGGAAGTACTGACCTCTCGCCGGGAGGCAGACATTCAATGGGAATTGATGACGGGGCGTGAAAGAACAAGAACAGGAGGGGTGAGAGGTGAAGTTGCCAAGGTGGGCACAGGAGGGCCTCTTGCTTTGGGCCAAGGAGGTTGCTTTTTACGCAAATGGGCGGGCACTGAAAGCTTTTAAGCAAGGGTGGCACAGTCAAATCCCCAACCTCGATGAAGACTTACTTTCCAAGATAAGAGATCAACACAAAAATAATCAAAGTTATTGAGGACCAAGACCTACTGACATCTCACAGGAAGTGAGAGGCTGGGTTAGGTATTAGGGGGAAGACAAAAACGGATGAGAAAACCTTCCCACCCTAGAGCAGGGCACGCTTCAATGGAGAAGAGAGGAGTGTATAACTTTCCAAAATGGTACCCCTTCTTTTTCTCCTTTGCTTCTCATTAGGAAGAAGAGGTATTTCTTTCCTTCCCAAGGCCCAAGGCTGATTCCTGGGTACTCAGTCACATCTGCCTGTGGCATTTTCCTCGAGATTAACTCATGAGAGAAAGAAGCTTTCTCCCTTGGAGCGTGTGTCCTTGTTTTCCTAAAGGAATGAGAGCACTTGCTTCAGAACCTAATTGAGCCTGGCAGGTGGTACGTAGGTCTGTGGGCTTGTTTGTTATTTGTGATTCATACCCTGTCGACTGCCAGCATGGAGTTGCAGAGGTTCACAGTCCACAAACATCAGGCCAGCCAAGTGGTTCGGAAGGCCAGGGCTTGCAGAGAAAGGCTCTTTTTCTTCTGGAGAAAGGGAAACCCAGCCTGGAAACTAATTTCCCCCAAACAGCCTCTGTGTGACACTCTGCGTCAACTCTACCTCCAGTACAGGCTCAGATGTGTGAAGAACTTTTTTGTTTTTTTTTTTTTCAGACACCCTTGGAGTTTCCTAACTGTGAAAGGAAATCCCTCTTCTTCTGTTGAAGACCACATTGAATATCACGGTAATAAATGGCGAGAGACCAAATTCCCTCCAGTGTCTCTCTGACCAAGGGAACTCAGGGGCTTTTTGAACCACGCTGCACCCTCAGAACATGGCTGATCCACCACCCAGCACCCTGTTGAGTGACTAGCTGCTTAATGGCCAAGTTACATGAGTGGCAAAAGTCCATACTGATTTAAGGCCAATCACTAAGATAATATTTACATTTGCAAAGAAATCGTCATTGGTTTAATCCAAAACAAGTGACACAGGAAAGATGAGAACTGGGACAGAACCAGCAAGGGTAATATTTTGAGCTATAAAGACGCTTTGGGGGCTTCCCTGGTGGCGCAGTGGTTGAGAGTCCGCCTGCCGATGCAGGGGACACGGGTTCGTGCCCCGGTCCGGGAAGATCCCACATGCCGCAGAGCGGCTGGGCCCGTGAGCCATGGCCGCTGGGCCTGCATGTCCGGAGCCTGTGCTCCGCAACGGGAGAGGCCACAACAGTGAGAGACCCACGTACCGCCAAAAAAAAAAAAAAAAAAAAAAAAAGACGCTTTGGGAAATTCCCTGGCGGTCCAGTTGTTAGGACTCCACGCTTTTACTGCCGAGGGCCTGGGTTCGATCCCTGGTCGGGGAACTAAGATCCCACAAGCCTTGCCATGTGGCCAAAAAAAAAAAAAGATGCTTTGGATGGGCTGTTACTACATAGCACCAGCCTCCCCTGCCCAGGGAAGGTTTCGGAAGGTACTGCCGGTTCTAATCCTGGAGAGGAATTCACATGAGAAACCATGGGGTTCCAACGTATAGCATTGTTGGAACACTGCAGTTAAACTTGCAAAACTGAAGCAAAAGAAGGGACAATAAATAATCTGCTCTGGAAAGATTGGCCTGAAATTTTTTTTTTTTAACAAAATGACTCAAGATCCATGTGTGTAGGGGGCTTTCTCTGCATTAGCATCACATCCTTCTGAATTTGGGGGTTGGTCTGGTTGCTGACGCCTCTGATCTCCTCTTTGACAGGACACCACGGCTCTGCTGCTGCCCGGGTATTCAAACTCTTCCGGACGGAGCATGGCGAGCTTTTCAATGTCTCTTCATCCAGCGAGTGGGTTCAAGGTGAGGAGTTTGGGACACCTTGGTAACATTTCACAGGGGGCTAAAAGGCCAGGGCTTTGAAGAACGAGGACTTTTCTTTTGCACCAATAGGACCACTTGACTGGCAGTTTGCACAGTTTGCAAACTGAGAGCTGTCTTTAATTAATCAAGTCTCCGTGGTGAATAGCCCAGGGGGATGTTTCCTCTCAGGGAATACCTCTTCTGTGCCAGGCGCTGGCACTGAACAGAGAACACGGACAGGAGGAGTAGGAACCAGCCTTCAAGGAGCCCACACACACGGGGACGGGGGCACGGAAAGAAGCAATCCTCACTGCCATCCTTGGATAATGGGTTCATGGATGGATTTCATCTTTCTCCTTTTGGCAGTAGTGAAGAATATCTATTGCTTTTATAAAATAAGATAGTCAATAAGAGGCACTTTTAGGGCTTCCCTGGTGGTGCAGTGGTTGAAAGTCCGCCTGCCGATGCAGGGGACACGGGTTCGCGCCTTGGTCCGGGAAGATCCCACATGCCGCGGAGCGGCTGGGCCCGTGAGCCATGGCCGCTGAGCCTGCGCGTCCGGAGCCTGTGCTCCGCAACGGGAGAGGCCACAACAGTGAGAGGCCCGCGTACCGCAAAAAAAAAAAAAAAAAAGAGGCACTTTTAATAAAAAGGTGGGAGAGGTGGGGGAAGCTGACAGATGGTTTAGAAGCCTCTGGTACCCAGCCTGGTGAGAACCTGGGCAGATGGTATTCAATTCCCATTGTGCCAAGGCTGCTTGGGGGCTACACCGAGTGTGGCTGGCTCTCCTGCACCCTTGCTCGTCTGACCCTGCTCTTTGCTTTCTTCCCAGATGTGGAATGGACAGAGTGGTTTGAACATGACCAAGTGTCTTACACTAAAGGTGGGGAGAAAATTTCAGACCTCCGGGCCACTCACCCAGGGAAGATCTGCAGTCGCCCCATTGATATACAGGTAACCAAATAGTTCTAAAGGCTTTGTCTCGAAGAAGACTCTCTAGATCACAGACTTTCGTGCCATTTGAGTGGCGTGAGTCTCACGGCCCTCCTGTGACGTTGGTAAAGCCAGAGAGTACTGTTCTCATTTTAGAGACTGACGTGGAAGCTGTGTATCTGCTCCAGGCTTCCCCACCAGTGAGTTTCAAAGCTAGGCCTCAGATTCTCTCCTGGGTTCTACTGCTGAGTTCCTTTTCCTTCTCCCCAGCTGCTTCTTCAGCCACAGCTGAGGGTACCCAGCGTGGGGTTGGGTTTGCCCTACTCAGCTTCACTCCTCCGTTGGTCTCCTTTGGGGCCTCGAGTGCACAGGATCTGGCCGGGACTTGGGTGCAGGCGGAGCCTGGCCCAGGTGGAGAACACCTACAGCCTTGTCCTCCACTCAGTTAATGAAAACCGGCGTTTGCAGAATGGACGGTGTTTGCTCGGGATCTTCACTTGGAGTTAACTCTGTCCAAGGGGGACCTAGACTTTCTCAGCTGCCTTCATCATGAAAGTGTGGGGTGAATAGGCAGCCCTCCCAATTCAGTGGCTCAGCTGGTAAGCTTCCGAGCTCAAAGGACCAGAAGAAAGACAGAGACATGTGCAAGGAAATGGAGTTTATTTCCTTATGCCTGGTCTTCTTCCAGAACAAGGTTTGGGGCCACTTAACTGTTAGAGAATTAGGAGTCATTTGAGAAAGACCATCCCTGCCCATTTTATCCTCTTTCATCCAATACAAATAGCAACATTTGTACAGCACCTTCTTTCAGATGATCTAACCGCAGGTCCCAGGTCATCGGACTGCCTCCACCCCTCCACCCCCTGACCCCCACCCTGAGGCAGTACTTCTGCCCTCTGCCTTGCATCGTAGAGGGACTGTGGGACAAGGGACCAGTTTTCCAAGAGAGGACACTCTGTTCTGCAGTTAGCAAAGGCCAGGGAAATCTTTCTCATTGTTTGGCTAAGGCTCCCCGTTCACATGGCTCCAGCGTTACTGAGAAGGATTTACCCAGATTCAGTTACACGTTGGAGATTCTTCTTGGGTCCAACAGAATCAAAAAGTGCTGACTCCCCCAAAGCACATACTTCCCAGATTTAATTTTAATTTTCTCTTGCAACCCTGAGTGTTCCAGCTCTCATTCTGAAAGAGCCATCGTTTTATTCCTCCAGTTCACTTGGCTACAGGAAGTCCAGTCTTGTACCAGCACTCCCTCCCCAAGTATTTCTGGAAATCCTCGAGGAATGCTTCCATGCTCTGCAAATCCCTCTTGGTGTTTGCTCTGCCAGCTGCCTGGCTCCAGATCACTGTTGTTTAGAAGACCACTTCTCCATGCTAGGAAAATAGCTTTTCTTAGGCATTTCTAGCTCTCAGTAACTTTGCTCCCAGCACAGATACGGGCTCTTCCCTGAGAGTGTCAAAGCACAATTAATCCCAGGCTAACACAGTGAATGAAACTTTACTAAAGGCTTGGAGATAGCAGAAGAGACTGGAGAAAGTATACATATTTTTCCATATGTTACATATATAATCATATGTGACTGTTCACCAGTTCCATAATCCAAGACCTTCCACGGGGACCCAACCCCAGACTCTGTAACCACCAGTCTGCCGCCATATTGCAGGGCCCAGTTGCCTTCCAACAAAAGGAGTATCCTTGACAATGAATTCCCCGAGTTCAAAGTCTCAACTATTTGAGGTCCAGAGAAGAATAAAAGACCCAACAACAGTTTTCCCCATTACCCAGAAGCCTGGGCCAGCCTTCCCACAAAAGTGCATTCTTTGACAATATTTTGCTGAGCATTATAACCCCTTATGAGTTCAACACTCTCAATTCCAGAATAAAATCTTGGCTTTTTCTTGGCAAAACAAAGGTTCCTTGAGGCAGTCATCTAAAAACATGTCACGTGCCTCCAAAAGTGAATCAAAGCTCCGCCCCTAAAGGAAAGGAGGAAGTGCTGCATTCTGGAAATGCCAGGTTCATCCCTTTTCTCCTCACCGTCAACCTTTAATCAGTAGTGACCCCAGACTTAGCCAGAACATCTCTTTCTAGTCATAAAAGACAATGAGGTGGACTATACTGCGGGTTTTTCTGAAGTCAGAAAAACAAAGCCAGGCTTGTCCTGTGTTTACCACAGGTGAGAAAAGCAAGGTTACATCCTCTTTATAGATAGAGTGTCAGACACATCAGCCAGGAGCTCAATGCCCTAGTTAATTAACCCACCAGAGAGACTGAAGCAAAACTGAAATGCCCATGTGCCCATTTTTGCCACTATGGGAAATAACAGGTCACTGTGGTCACTGGCCACCTCTGACCACCGTGCAGGCCCCAGTGCACCTGAAGGGCTGTGGCCGCCCCACACAAGGGGTCCCCCAGATACTTGCTCTACCCTGACGTGGTCAAATCCTCTGGAGGGGAAGGGGGTGTTAAGGACATTTGTCACCTAGGCAGGATGGCGAGTTGGAAAGAAAGAGGAAATAGGACTTACACAGTTGACCTCAACTCAAGGAAATCTTTTCCAGATCTGATAGCTTGTGATTCTGCAGAATCAAAACCAAAACCACAGTCCCCTGTTCCCATGTCATTACCCTTCCTGAGGTTCTCCTGGGTTGAAACCTCCTCTCCTCCCACCTTCTCCCTTAAAACCCACCCGCCCTTCAAGGCCAGTGGGACCTGCTGGACTCACACATCCTTGGGGCTGAGACCATCTTGGGCAGTCCCCTCTTCTCCCTCAGCCCCGGCACAGTGGCTGGAGATCAGTCTGGTGGTTGGAAGATGTATTTGGAAACCAGATAGCTCCTAGTTTGCATCCAGCTCTGTCACTTGTGAGCTGTGGCTTACCAACAGTGACAGGACTAAGGTTAGACGCGTGAGGTGCCCGAGGCACAAAATTTAAGGTGGCTCTCACTCCCAGGTGCCGACTCTGCACTCGCATGACCCTGAGAGTGAGTGCTGCCTTAAATCTTGCACCCTGGGTCATCCTCACTAGCAATCCTGGCCATAGATATCAGTCAAGTTATTGAATTTAGTGTCTCAATTTCCCCATAAGCAAAAATGGAGATAAGAATTGTTCCCTCATGGGATTCTTTTGTGGATTTAATGCAACAATGCATAGTGAGTGAGTGTCCATAATTTTTTTATTATTTTAAAATGATTTTCCTATGTTATTGTTTATTATGATATTGCTAGTTATTTTATAATTATTATCACGAGTAACAATCACATTGTGTCTACTTAAAGTGAAGATCGAGGTTCACTGGACGGTGGTAAAGCCCTTTTTACTCTTTTTATCCAAAGCTAAGGTCGTTCTTACGGTTAGAAAAAGGAAAACAAGAAAAGCAGCAAGACTGAGTAGAGGTTTCCTGAAATGTTTACCGGACGTTGCACCTTAAAAAACGTCCAGCTCCGTTAGATGATGTTTTCAGGCTCAGTTCTCAATATTAAGGGGTGTCTTAACTGAAAAACATGCTGGCCTCAGGAGAAGAGATCCGGGGGTCAGAGGCATGGGCTTGACATTCAGGTGACCTTGAACTTGCTTCTAAACCCCTCTGAGCCTTAGTGTTTTCCTCTAAGAGCAAGTCCGCAATGCCTGCCTCTCTGCTGCAGAGACCACCCCGGATAATGGCTGTGAGTGTGTTGCTTGCAGGGAAGGGCTGAATTTTCTTTCTGGCTGGACTCATGTCTCCATAGCTCTCCTTCCAAGCCAAGGGCAGCGGCTATCTGCTGGGTTCAAAGCAGGGTTTCCTAAAAGTTCCCCCCCACCCCGCCTTTTTCGATTGACGAAACTTTACCTTCCTATTTGCCTGGCCCTGGTCCCTTTGGTTTCTGTGCCAACGAGGATAACAGCTGCAGCCCTTGCTCTAAATTGCAAGTCTCTGATGACAGCCCCAGTCATGATGCAGACATACCCCGGCCCTGGGATCATGCCCTTCTCTGAACCCACTCCCTAAATTCTCTACCTGGCCTTGAAGCTTCTCGCCCATCAGCTCTCATCAGCTGAGACTGTGCTCTGTGCCAGGCCCTGGGCTGGATGCCGGGATCAGGGAGGGAGGCAAAACCTGGCCTTTCCAGAACCCACCAGCCACTGGAAGGAGACAGACGCTGAACCGAGGGCAGTAGTGCCTGAGGGCAGCAGTGGAGGGGCTGCGAAGCACCAGCCATATAGTTGGATGCATCCGGATTCAAGTGGGCAAGTTACCCAACCTCTCTGAGCGTCCGTTTCCTAATCTGTAAAACCAGCGACAGCCTCATAGACCTCACAGCCAAGAAGAGGGAATGAAATAACGTATGTAGCCCCATAACTCCAAGAGGGGTTCTCAAATATGACTTCCCGTTGGAGTCACCTGGGCAGCCATTAAACGTCCTGATGCCCAGGCCGCCCCCTGGACACAATCAAACCTGAGACTCCACAGACGGGGCCTGGGCGTGAGTGTTTTTAGACTCCCCACAGGATGTGGAGCCACATTTAGGCACCAGTGGATCGATCATAGTGAGTCTTCAATAAACGTTGGCCACTCTTGATGGTGCTCGTGGTGGCGAGTGGGACAAGTTGTAAGAAAGCAGGCAGCACAGCTCCTAAAAGAGTGCGTGCTGGCTGTAAACACTCCAGAAAACGTTCACCAGGGCAGTCAGTCACTGGTTTGGATACCAAATACGGTAGGACCCCAGGCAAGATGTTTATCCATCCTGTGACTTCATGCTGTCTTTCTTATACAAAATCGAGAAGGGGAAATGTCCGAATAATAACTTAAGGCCATTGTAAATAAGTTTTGCAGCAGGAACAATTTTAGACTCGTGCGTATATGTTTATAACATTAATCATAACCTTCCTTCTTTACAAAAAGAAATGACTTTGCTCTGTAATTTCCGTGCTGTTCCCAGGCCACTACAGTGGATGGAGTTAACCTCACCACCGAGGTTGTCTACAAAAGAGGCCAGGATTATAGGTTTGTGTGCTATGACCAGGGCCAAAGCTGCCAGAGCTACCGTGTGCGGTTCCTCTGTGGGAAGCCTGGTAAGCAGCTCCTTGCTGGGGACAGAAATGCAACCGTGGCTCGGTTCCTTGAGCTGCCAGCTATGCATTGGGAGTTTTGATGGCTGGTTCAACTGCCTCTGGGCATCTCAGTGACCCCACGCTCCTACCAAGCTCGTGATGGAGAGCACCTCTGTGACACAGGAGCTGTGGGAGGGTCCTCGGAGTTGGCAGGAGCCATCAGGGCTCCACCCTGCCCACATGCCTTTCAGGAAGGGGAAGGGCCTGGTCCAGGAAAACCAGGGTGCAGTGGACAGAGCTGACCTTCCTGCAGCCCTCCCCTGCATAGACACGCAGCTCATGGCCTCTTTGGGGGATATTATTTTAAACCCGGTTCTCGAGGTGCTCGTTAGAAGGGATTGGAAATGGTCGGTTTGTTCTCAGGGGCACTTGGCCATCTCCAGAAGGCAGTCATTAGGGATGGAAGTTCTTTGGAGGGGAGGCTTACAGCTACTGAAAATAATAGTTGAGAGGGACTATATTTGTTTCGCATCTTTTGCAAAACAGGTGTGGTGAGGCAGCCACATTTAACTCCAGCTAAGGAGTTTGTGGAAAATTCCCGTGCCCAGAGCTAATGAATGGCTCTTTTCTGGTAGGGTTTTTGTTGACTTCAAAAAACCTTTGAGACTTGGATGGGGTGAGCCTGGTGATTTGGGTTTTGGATAGGCAAACCTGGCATTTACTGATTTAGGGAGGGGAAGGGAAGAGGTGGGGAGTCAGAAGTGTGGCAGGAGCAAAGCTTTATCTCTCAGTCTCTCCTGTTTTGGGTTAACAGTGAGGCCGAAACTCACCGTCACCATCGACACCAACGTGAACAGCACCATCCTGAATCTTGAAGACGATGTACAATCATGGAAGCCCGGAGATACCCTGGTCATTGCCAGTACCGATTACTCCATGTACCAGGCAGAAGAGTTCCAGGTGCTCCCCTGCAAAGCCTGTGCCTCCAAGCAGGTCAAAGTAGCAGGTAGGACATTCCCTCACCCCTCCCTAGGTCTGATGATGCTGAAAATTGTTAGGCTTAAAGTTGACTGAAATCAAAACAAATTTGTGTCAGTCAGCTATTGCCATAATAATGCTGCATGACAAAAAAGTCCTTAAGATTTTATGGCAAGCATTTATTTCTTACTCGTGCATCTACAGGCTGTCTAGGGTTCAGCTTCTCCACACTAAACTTGGCTCCAGGCTGAGGGTTGGGTTCGGGTCAGCTCCACTTGAGTCTCATTCTTCCTAGGACATACTCTTCTCACGGGGGAGAAGTGAACCGAAACATGGGAGGACTCTTAAGGCCTTGCGATCAGAACTAGCACCCTTTGACACCCACTTTCCATTGACCAAAACAGATCACGTGGTCCAACTCAACATGAATGGGGAACTCTATTTTTCCCATTAAGATAGAAGGGAGGGAATGAACATTTGCTAGGCAACAATTAACCTACCACAACATTTTAAATCTCTTCTTTCTGTAGCTTTCACATTTTCCTTTTTCTTCTCCTAAATCTTGACTTCGATGCCCTGTCATTTATATTGTGTGAGGTTACTGGAATTACAGATCGTTAGAGGTTAAAGAGACCTCAAGTATAGTCCAGGTCAATTATTCTTAGTTGGGGGAGTTATGTATCAGTTAGAGTTCTTTGTTGTAAGCAACAGAATCCAACTTGACTATCTTAAACAAAAAAACGAATTCGTTGAGGCTATTCAGTTTAGAGAACTAAGTGAAAGCTGCGTGGCCAAGGTGCAATAAAGGACCAGGAACAGGGCAGCTTCAGGGGTCTGGGTAGCAGGAACGAATGGGCAGCATCCTTAGGGCATCACTGTTTGCGCATCCTGGGACATGGTGCTCAAAAGTTACCTTCCAGGGAGATGGCACTGATTGGGCTGGTGTCTCATGTGCTCACCCTCTGGCTAGGGCACCTTCAATGACTGTCCTTCTACGACTGCATTGTATGGACAGAGTCGCTCCCCAAAGGAAAATTGGGATGTATTACCAGAGAAAGGAGAGTCAATACTGGGCATTAAAAATGTCAGCTGCTATATGTGGAATCTTAAAAAAAGGTACAAATGAACTTATCTACACAACAAAGAGAGTTACAGATATAGAAAACAAACTTACGGTAAAGGGGGGTAGGGAGAAATTGGAAGATTGGAATTAACATATACACACTACTATATATAAAATGGATAACTAATAAAGATCTACTGTATAGCACAGGGAACTCTATTAATACTCTGTAATGGCCTATATGGGAAAAGAATCTAAAAAAGAGTAGATATATGTATATGCATAACTGAATCACTTTGCTGTACACCTGAAACTAACACAACACTGTAAATCAACTCTACCCCCATAAAAATTAAGGAAAAAAAGTATTGGCTGCCGCAGAACCATGGCACCTGGAGAAGTATGAGAATTTGGGGGTAGAAGGAAGACTATGAATTGAGAAAGCGTTACCAATATATTCAGAGTATCTATTATTTTGGAAATAAAACTACAAAAGGTAAAATTCAACAGAATCTTTTTGGCTAGTGGAAGAGTGCTTGAGAAAGAATTTGGGGGCACAAAGGTTTCAAAAAGTGAGAACGTGTGATGGAGTCCAATGGCATAATTTTTTTCATGGGGATGGGGACCCTGGAGGGCAGGTAGCTGAGGCGGTCCACAAATGCTGCAGCTGTGATCCTGGGGCACCAGCTCTAGACTCAGAACTGCAAAAGGAAGGCTGTAACTGTTTCCAGAGATTGTGATGTGGTGGGTGTGGCGAGAGAGAGGGAAGGGGGTAGCAGTTTGTGGGCAGAGGCTGAAATGACCAAACATTTGTTCCTTGACAAGGTAACAGAATGATACCTTAAATGATAATTTGTTTGAAACCCCTACCTTCTTCAAAAACGGTTTCGGGGTCTCTTAGAATGAACACAAGTCCAGGTAGATCTTCCTCCGGGGCGGGGGGGAAGAAAAAAAAAAGCAGAGTGAAAGATACATGTCTAAGTAATGAAAGACTGATGGATGGAGAATAAAGTGAGCAGAAAGGGGGGTGGGAAATGAAGTTAGCAGAAGCTACTGAAATAGACCATAAAATGTATCTCTGAGCTTCCTGGCAGCCAGAGCAGAGAAAGGAACTTCACCAATTACTTAACTAATATTGTCTAATACAAGGAAGGGGACCAGAAGCCAAGAGAGGCAACTTTCCCTTAGCTCTGGGCTACTGGGGAATCTGTCATAGGGGCTTTCACGTGGTGGATACTGTGCAACAACGTGAACCATCACCCTGGAAACTGTCTGATGCAAAGATGCTCTCTGTGTGCGGCTGTTTACGATTTGATTTATCACGTTAGACGGAGGGTCGTGCTGTTCGTCACATTTTCTGAAGACGTTTTGAGGAAGACTTTTTTTTTTTTTTTTGGTAGAGGGCAAAATAGTTTAAAGAGGTTCTAGGAATGGCAGTGATTAGCCAAAGGACGTTAGACAATTACATAACTTCCCTTTGCCCCTGTTTTCTCATGTATAAAATGGAGATAATGATCACAACTACTTCAAAGGGCTGTTGTGAAGATTAAAGGAGTTAAAGAGATACTTAAAGAGATACTTAAAATAGTGCCTGGAACGTGATAAGTGCTCCATTCGTGTTAGCTGTTACTAGTAGTAGTATTAGGTGCAGTAGTTTAGCAACTAAACTTAAGGATGGAAAGGAGGGAAGGGACATGAGCCACAGGCCAGTGGTTGAAACCTGTGTATTTTATAGCTTATCGATTCCGCTCTTTGGGGACATGCAGTTTAAAGGAAGTTATAGAGGGAGAGAAGCAAGCCATTTCTGTCATTATTAGTAACAGACACACGAGGTCTGCCAGGCCTGCAGTTGTCTACGTGTCCTGATGCTTCTGGGTGTGGAGGCTCTTCCTGTGAATGTGCATGCCCCACCCTCCCTCCACCCTCAGGCTGGACAGGCATCCTCACTCCTCCATCACAAGGACACCCGCAGGGAGGTGGCAAGGAGCAGGTCATCATGTATTCAACAAACAAAGAGCACGTAGTCTATGCCAGGCGATGCTCCAGGCTTTGGGAAGCCATGGTGAACCACATAGACAAGTTCTCTGCCCTTAGGCAGCTGTGAAAATGGATATCCAGCAAAGAATCATCCCAATAAAAACGAAATCCCAAATGTGAGAAAGGCCATGGAAGGGGAAGATGGGGGATTGATGGGAGCATCGGAAACGGGGGTTTGGCAAAGGCGTGGAAGACTCCCCAGAAGAATTAATGATTGAGCAGAGAGGTAACCAGGAAAGAGGGGAGGGGCAGCAAAGACCCTGTGCTGGGAAGAGCAGGCAATGCTCCAATTCCAGAAGAAGACCCAGGTAGCTTGACAGGGAAACGGGGGGCTGGAGGAAGCGGAGACCCCAAATGGCACCTTGGGGCTTTCTTCTGAGTACAATGGCTTATTAGACTTCCTAGACCCCCACTTACAGGACAGCACCAAGCGAAGCAATTCCTAGTGATTGTTGGACCCTTGGGTCTTCACTGGGTGCCTTCTGCGTCTCCTGAGGACAATACATGTGGACAGGCCTTCTGGGTTGCCAGGTGTCCTCTGGGACTCTTGTCAGGAGTGGCATTCAGACCATTTGAGGGGATGTCACTGCTCACTGTTTCTTGGTTATGGTTTTGGTTTTGGTTTTGGCTTTGGTTTTTTTTGCGGTACGCAGACCTCTCACTGTTGTGGCCTCTCCCGTTGCGGAGCACAGGCTCCGGACGCGCAGGCTCAGCGGCCATGGCTCACGGGCCTAGCCTAAGTGACCCATGGAGCTGGGGCTGCCCTTGTGGCTTCTGGGAGGGTGAAAGCTTGCCTTTAAGGCCTTGCCTGCAGGGAGGTAGGAGGAGGGGCACCCTGGGAGGGGCACTTTGTTCTCACTGGCCCTCCTCTGCACCTCATTGTTGAGCACCCTAGGCCTGGAGGGGAAATTTCATCTTGAGCAAGTCCTAATAGGGCAGCAGTGTGTGCCAAGAGTGACCCTGAGAATGAGGAAGCCGTGCGATCCTGGGGCACCCCCGCCTCGCCCAACGGCGTGGTTTGGGTGTGCATGATGGCGCGTTGCTGCAGGTGGCAATGTTTGGCCAACAGTTCCAGGGGCTTCATGAGGGCTGTGCAGGCTGGACAGAGGGTGAGACGGGGCTGCTCTGGGCCCTGAGTACCAAGGGAGGGAAGGGTAAGTGGAGAAGATGATGCATCCCCCTCAGGACCCTCCAAACGCCCCTGGTTTAGGACTGCCTGTGTCTGTA
Source organism: Pseudorca crassidens (assembly GCF_039906515.1). NCBI lineage: Eukaryota > Metazoa > Chordata > Mammalia > Artiodactyla > Delphinidae > Pseudorca > Pseudorca crassidens. The sequence continues at coordinate 148,983,454 of NC_090296.1, read as the reverse complement.
TCTCCAGCAGCTCCCCCACCCTGCCAAGCCCCTCCCTCCTTAAAGGTACTAGGCTCAGAGTGGACCATCTTGCTCAGAAGCTTTAGGGCTTACATGAAAACAGTGCCTCCTGGTGGACAGCGTCGGAAAAGCCCCAGGGAGGGGTATCTATGAGGCGCACGCGCGCGCGTGTGTGTGTGTGTGTGTGTGTGTGTGTGTGTGCGCGCGTGTGTGTCTTTCTGTTTGTCTGGCTGTCCTAGGGAGGCTTACATTTCTCCTCTTCAGCTCCAAGCCCGTTCTCTGGCCCTCCATCCCCCACTGACACGGAGCAAGGACTCCACCTGCTTTGTTCTTTTCCATAACTGTGCCCCCCATCCAATTACCAATTCGTGTTCTCCTCCCCAGGCTGGCTGCAGAGAGGGACACAGCCCTCCTGGATCCTCCTTCCTCACTGCCCCCAAATTCCAGTAAACAGGCCTTTTTGCAGAACGATTTTCTGACGAGAAACAGATGGGGGTAACAAAGTCATGAAAATGTGTGAATCATCTAAAAAAATATTTCAAGGTTTTGCCAACCACAGTGTGATTTTCAACACCTCCTGACATGGCAATTAGAAATCTCCTCCTTATGATTCTTAAGCTGAATCTTATGTAATCGTTTAAAATAAATACATCCTTCGTCAGTAAAAAAGAAAAAGAAAAAAGAAATCCCCTCAATTTTCTACCCTATTTTCATTCTCAACTTCCCACTTTGTTTTATAAGCCCCCCATCACACACTTTGAAGTACTACTACTAATTAGTATTAACATTGTTTGAGTTTCCCGTGATATGCTAAAGCACTTTACGTAAACCGACTTGCTCACTCTTCATGACAACCTGACAAGGCGGGTGCTACTGTTTTCTCCATGACATAGATGAGGAAACTGATGTCCGTGGAAATGAAACATCTAGACTCATGCTTTCCAATATGGTAGTCAGCAGCCACATGGGGCTGTATAAATTTAATTGAAACTAATAAAAATTCCATTCCTCAGTCCTGCAGCACATATTTCAAGAGTTCACTGGCCACATGTGGCTAGTGGCTACCATATCGGACAACATGGACTAGAGCATTTCCATCATCTCAGAACTTTCTAGTGAGGGCTGCTGGTATAGACCAAGCAAGTCTACTTGGTCGATCTGAGCCAGGATTCAAACTCAGAGCTCTCTGGCTCGAAGGTGATATGTTCTGCTTCATCCTTCCTCCAGGAGGGACCCTGTTCCCAACTTCTTCTCTCAAAGATGACTGGACTGGAGGAGGGATCTGGGAGCTCTGTAGTTTAAATTTGCCTTTCTGGGACCCTCCAGCCTAAGTCCCTCTGGGCTTGTCCTCGTGGTCTGAGAAGGGCAGACCGCACTGCCCCCTCCTGCAGAAACCCTGGGCCCTGCTGGGTCTGAGCCACACGTACAGGGGTCTGTTTCTCCCACTGGAAGATCCTTGATGTTTTACCCTTCTCGACTCCGGAGTGTTTAGTGCCATGCTTGCCCTGTAGAGAGGGCTCGGAAGAGGGCAGATTGTGGAACCGGGCCTGTCGTAGGATGAGTACTTGGAAGGGTCGATGTTTTATTCCTGTGCGGGGCAACTGTGCAGAGTCCTTGTGCATCCCATGCCTTCCCCACCCCTCATCTGTGCTCATGGCCCTTGTGGATTATTCGGGACAAATCTGGCTTGGCCGCGTCTGCTTTCCCCTGGTTGGCCTTCCTGTATCAGAGCCTGGAGACAGAAGGGAGGGGTGGAGGCCGCGTGGGAGAATTCCACAGACAGGGTGGGATGCTGGGAAAGCGGGGTGCACAGCTTCCCTGGGACAGTGGCCTGGGAGTGGGCTGTAACTGCAGCAGCGGGACAGATAAACTGGCGGTAAGGTTTGTAAAATCCTGATAGAGAGCCCCACGTAGGGGAAGGAGGCGGTGGGACCGGAATATTCTTTCAGCTCTCAATCCGTCTTACTGAGTCTGCTCCCAGGAGTCTAATCAGCACAGTTGTCCATCTACCTGGAAGTCAGCCCTACCCCCGGCTGCTTTTCCCCGTGGAACAAAGAAAGCTGTGGAACCTGTTCTCTTGCATGCCCATCATTATAGGTGTGAAGCTTAGCGGTGGGAGCCCTGGGTTCCAGCCTTCACTTGGGGATAGCTGCATGTGTCACTTCTGTCACACTAGCCCCCTACTATGCCCTCGGGGCTGTTCCAGGCACATTCCATGGATTAACTCATTTCACAGCCATAGCTACCTTTCGAGATATGTGCTATTGTTATCTCCATTATATAGACAAAGGGTCTGACGTTCAGGAGCTTAAATAATGTGTTCAGGGACTCACGGCTATGATCTGAGTCAGAATCCCACCCAGACAGCCTGGCTGCAGAGCCACAGTCCTCCGCATCTGTGCATCTGTCCCACCTCTCCAGTTGTGTTGAGACTGGGTCCCCGAGGAAGGCCCTCTGGCCACCCACAGGAACAGGAGCCTCTGGTCAGCACCCTGCCTGGACACCACTTTTTTTTTTTTTTTTTTTTTTGGTCGCGTCGCACGGCATGTGGGATTTTAGTCCCCGACCAGGGATCGAACCCGCACGCCCTGCATTGGAAGCTCAGTGTCTTAAACACTGGAACCTCCAGGGAAGTCCCTGGACGCCATATTTTACGGGGGGGATGCTGACAAATTGAGAGGAGCCTCCTGAACTCTGAAACGCGTACACTTTGAGGGATGGTTGGAAATCTGGAGGTGCATAGCCTAGAGATGCGGAGGCTTGGCCTGGTTTCCTGGCTCCCCCAAGCACCGTGGAGACCCCAAGATGCAAAGGCTCATGCTGAGGGTTAGTCGGGGAAGACTTCACTGAAAAGGAGCCACCAGAGCTGGATCTTGAGGGACAAGGTGATTTGCTCCGTGGACGAATGGAGGAGGCTGTCCCAACTAGAGAGAGCAGCTTCGATAAAAGCTGAGATGTGAACGAGCAGAAGCTTGCTCGGGGAATGATGGGTGGCCGGGTCTGGCTGGAGCAGAAGGGGACGTGTGGGAGTGATGGCGGGTAAGCCCACAGGAATTGGGGTTTTACTCTGTCCATGCTGCGGGCGGCTAGGCAGCTCTGTGCCCCCCGGAGCTGCATGGGAAGCTCCTTTCCCGCACCTCTGGCTGGTAGGACAGAGCTTGTTGCTCCCTGTAGCCTCTTCTGTAACGTGCTGAGCCCTGGGTGGCGGGGCTCGGGGGGACATCCTTTTGGGAAGCAGGCTCTATGCTGTGCCTCTCGGGACCAGACCCTCAGGCCCCCATCGCTTGCTTTGGCAAGTTCACCTCTGAACTGCCTCTAGGGCTCTGGCAGGCAGCGCTTGCTTCTGCACCCCAAGAACGGTCCCGGGTGGCTTTGCTCGGTTGAGGAAGCCTTTGGAAGTTTTTCTGGGTGTTGCCAGGAGAGCTGTTCATTGGGGGGTCCACTAGTGAAGAGGCCTGGGTCCACCGTGCCCAGAGGCAAGAGGCCTGGAAGACCAGGAGCCTGCAAGTACTTGGGGAAAGATGCCCAGCTCTGGGAAAAAAGAAGGGTCCATTTCTACTGACCCACTTACCTGCAGGGAGTGTTCTGAGCTGGGTGGTTCGGGAGACTAGGGAAAGCGGGGGGCCCTCCGAGCACAGCCTGCCTATCAGGGGATCCTGCGTGGGGAAGCAGCGGCCGGGCTCCAGGACCTCGGCTGTGCTTTAGTCACTGGGAGGAACCCAAGCAGAGCATGACCTTGGAGCAGACACAGGAGCTCCTGAGCTGGAGGCCGCCTGCTGACTACCCCCTGGCGGCAGGTCCTCCCCGAGAGAGAGGGAAGGCAGTGCACCCCCAGTGGCTGGCATGAGAGGTCACTGCTGCCTGGACGCAGGTGACATGCTCAGCCCTCGAAGTCAGAGTCAAGGGTCCACGGAGACTAAAGAGGTGCTGGAAAGACAGGTGTCACGTTTCAGGTGCTTATGGCGAAGGTCCAGGCCCATGGCACTCACTGGGTCCCAGAGCCAGAGCCTGGTGGTGAAGAGAAAGTGTCCCCAGCACCAGTCGTAAGGGCTTGAAAGGGCATCCCTTCCTGGGGGCCGCGTCCCCCCATCCTCGCCCTGTCTCCACCAGGCCGGCCCTGAGCACCGTCTGCCTTCCGTTTCCTCAAATGTGAAGTTAGCAAGCTGGCCTAAGTGACGGCAGAAAGCCATTCCGGGTCCTTCCGGGTCTGACTGTCTATCCTTAGATGCAGTTATGATCGATGCTCAGTGTGTCAGTCGCTGGACCTTGGGTGTTCAGGGCTGGCACGCGTGGGAGTCTCTTTCCTTGTCAGCATCAGACGCTGCTCTGGGTGCTGGGGTCACTCAGAACCCAGGGCAAAGCTCTTTTTGCAGAAGACCCTAACCTCCCCCCAACCCGAGGGCCTCGTAACTGGCTGTGTAAAGGCCCCAGAGCCGATGGGCAGAGGACGAGCCAGGGGTGGGAGAGAGGCTCCTGCATGGGTGCTAGAGGGGACTCTGCTTCTGGACCTTAAAACTGGACAGACTCGTGGCCCTGTGACCCAAACCAGAAGCCACAGTGGGATGTGCTGGAGGATGAGGCACCGCTATTCTGCAGCACTAACTTGTTTTAAACTCTTTCCACTGGTTGATGTCAGGACCCTGAATGAGACTTAAGGCCTGACAGCCGCCTATCCATGGCATCCCTTTGACAGGGGACACAGACCTTCGGCTCAGGGGATAACAGTAAATTCCAGTAAATAGACTCTTTGAAAAGTTAATTTTTTTTTATTACCTGAGACTTTTTAAAAGAGGGACTCTGTTATAGACTAACAGCCCTCAAAGGTGTCCACGTGCTAATCTTTGGCAACTGGGAATGTGTTACCTCATGTGGCAAAAGGGACTTTGCAGATGTGATTAAGGCTCACGAGATGGGGGGTGAACCCGGATTATCTGGGTGGGTTCAGTGGAATCAAAACGGTCCTTAGGCTTCCCTGGTGGCGCAGTGGTTGAGAGTCCGCCTGCCGATGCAGGGGACATGGGTTCGTGCCCCGGTCCGGGAGGATCCCACATGCCGCGGAGCGGCTGGGCCCGTGAGCCATGGCCGCTGAGCCTGCGCGTCCGGAGCCTGTGCTCCGCAACGGGAGAGGCCACAACAGTGAGAGGCCCGTGTACCACAAAAAAAAAAAAAAAAAAGGGTCCTTAAAAGGAGGGGTACAGGAGGGTCAGAGTCAGATGTGATGACATAGCAGATTGGAGGAAGGGGCCACCAGCCGAGGAGTGCTGGCAGCTGCAAGGGTCTGCAAAAGGCCAGGAACTGGTTCTCCCCTGAGCCCCTGACGGGACCAGCCCTGGCAACTCCCTGACTGCTGACCCAGTGAAATGGATTTTGGACTTCTGACCTCCAGGACTATCAGAATAGAAATTTCTGTTGTTTTAAGCCACTGAGTTTGTGGTAAGTTGTTACAACAGCCAGAGGAGGCAAATACCGATTCCAAAGGGAATATTTTCTCAGCTTTGCCGTGCACCCGTCTCACATCTTAAACTGAGATGCTTCAAAGAAACCACCATCTCCCTGAGTCTGCAGAATTCCAGAACAACAAACATCCTTTAAAAGGCTGCAGAGCCACCCACGGGATGTAAGCTGGGTGAAGGGGTGGGCAGGGAAGCCAGCGCTCCTTGGGGATGAGAGAGCAGGGTGAGGTCACCATCAGTGGGTGCTGCTCAGGGCTTTTATAACCACAGCCTTTGCACGTGGGCACGAGTGGTGTCACGGGGCTGAGCCGTGCCTTGTTGCTCAAGTCAAGTGAAAGCCCAGTGGTTCAGGCTGCGAATCGACATGAGAGGTTGCTGCTGTCTCTACAATTACATCATCAAAAAGAAGAGAAAGCACCTACCAGGCAGGTCAGCATTCTCAGGGACCAGCTGAATCTAGAGGCAGCCTGAGGTCTCTTTATTCCAGAGAAGAGTTTGGGATTGTTGTGGAGGTGACGATCAAAGACAGTTCCAAAGTTCCAAACTCCTGTCACCCTGCACCTTTATTTATTTATTTTTTTTTTTGCGGTACGCGGGCCTCTCACTGTTGTGGCCTCTCCCGTTGCGGAGCACAGGCTCCGGACGCGCAGGCTCAGCGGCCATGGCTCACGGGCCCAGCCGCTCCACGGCATGTGGGATCCTCCCGGACCGGGGCATGAACCCGTGTCCCCTGCATCGGCAGGCGGACTCTCAACCACTGCGCCACCAGGGAAGCCCATGATTGTTAGTTTTTAAACATAGGAAGGCCTAATTGTAAAGCAGCTATACTCCAATAAAAAAAACTTCCAGAAAAATTATAACATCAAGAAAAAAATAAAGATAGGAAGGCCTAGACGAGTCTCAAAACAGAACATGAACCCAAATGAGGGATGAAATGAAGCTACTAGCAGGGGAGGGCTATTGGATTCAAGGCTCTTGAGCTTATGGGAGGGGCTGGGGCTGAGGTCAGTGGTACGAGAGAGAGAGCATCCTCTCCTCCAAGGCCAGCGAGAGGGAGGGAGGTCGTGGTGAGGTCAACACAGAGTGGGGTGCAAGCTTTCTTTCATTGTTCTATATGCTACCATAGTGGCATCCAGAGCCCGGCAGTGCTGGACACAGAAGCTCCAATCTAGTTCTTTCTAGAAAATTCAGTTGTAGACACACACTCTACAGGAGGTTGAGGAGAACGTAGATTTGCCGACTTCAGCAGAATATGGATCTGCACTGCTTTAAAGCATTGGCTCTCAAGAGAGGGTTTGTTTTGTGTCTGTAAGACTCCCAACGGGTAGGCGGTCCAGGGCGTGAGCTCTGTGGGATCATCCAGAGATTGGGTTTCTTCTCTCACGTTGCTCTGCCACCTCCAGGGTGTATTCACACCCACATGGGCGAGGCTGGCCCACCAACAGCGTCCATATCCCAGCCCTGTGGTAGAGTAGGAGCGACCTGAAGGGTGCACACGTTCCTTCTGCTATCCTGTAACCACACTGACCTGCAGGGAGGCTGGGAAATGTGGCTGTCCCGGAGAGCCTTGTGTCTAGCTAAAATAGAAGATTCTAGTACGGACAAGCAAGAAGAGGGGACAGAAATGGAGGGAGAAATAGTCATTTTTGCCATGGGCTTCAGACATAAGCATGCATGGCTGTGAATCCTGCCTCTTCACTCAGGCAAGTCATTTCACCTCCCTGGGCTTCGTTCTTCTATAAAATGGGACTCGGGGCCGCGGGGACCACCATGCACCACGTGAGCAGCGGAAGCACCTGGCTTCCAGGGCCCTGGAAGACAGTGGGCACACGCAGTACCTCTGATTTCCCACTTTCCCTCCTTTCTGCCCTAGGGAAACCAATGTACCTGCACATTGGGGAGGAGGTAGATGGTGTGGACATGCGGGCCGAGGTTGGGCTCCTGAGCCGGAATATCGTGGTGATGGGGGAGATGGAGGATGAATGCTACCCCTACAGCAACCACATCTGCAACTTCTTTGACTTCGACACCTTTGGGGGCCACATCAAGGTATGAGTCTGCCTGGCTGAGGCCATCAACCCAACTAGGAGGATTCCAGCGATGCCAGCCTATAGGCAGGGATTCTAGGTAGGAAAGGGGATGGAGGGGCAAAAGGTAGGACCAAGGGAAGGGTACCTTTCTGGAAATTGGAGGGGTCTTATGTACTATCCCTCTGTGTGCAATTCCATCTGTCCATACTTGGGAACAAGAGAGATGACAGAGGAACGTCTCTTACCCTGCAGTCACATGGCACGTGTCACACTGCCTTCCTGATTTTCAACTTTCAATCATAGCTTTCGTTCCCTTTCTTCATTGTCTAACCCTGGCCACTTCCTAAAAGAACGGGCATTTAACTCACAGAAACTTGCATTTGCAATAGATCCATTAAAATACAGATAAGATGGGGACTTCCCTGGCGGTCCAGTGGTTAAGACTCTGTGCTCTCACCACAAGGGACGTGGGTTCGATCCCTGGTTGGGGAGCTAGGATCCCGCATGTTTCACGGCGCGGCCAAAGAAAAAAACAAAAACAAAAACCAGAGAAGATGATAAACAGGGGAGAAGAACTAGAAGTTCTAGCGTTACATTTACCTGTGAGTTTCCTGGTGGAGACTCAAGACCAAGACAGATATGATGAGCTGCAGAGTTCTCATTGCGCAGTGAAGGAAAATGGTACCAATTCGTTGGAGCTCATGTTTTCCTAGCATTCAACTCAAAGAGGAATTCCTTTTGCATCTCTCTGTGAGGTGCCTTTATCTGGCATGTTAGATATCAGACGACACCCCAATGTTCTTCACGAGGTCATTGCTTCCAATGATTTGAGATTAAAGCTGGTAGAATAACAATATTACCTTGGTGTTCTGTAAAGACAGTTCTTTAGAAGTTAAAATCATATGCTTTAAGGATGAGACTTTCTGGTAATCTAACTGAAAGGAATAATTGAGTGAAACTTACAGAGTTCATAATGGGGGACCTACTGGCATAGGTAAGACCATTTTTTCTGTCATACGGGCCTAATATAAGATTTCTAGCATTCCTGGCCCCTGCTCATTAAATGCTAGCAGTGCTTCCCAGTCATTGCAACCTCCAAAAACTCTTCTCTGTATTTCCAGTCCGTTTCAAGGGATGAGATGGGGACAGAGGTGGTGGTATAATCTTCATCTGAGAAACTCATTAGGGAGACTAAAGCAGAAATAGCAGGTTTATGTTACGCAAGCTGCTGCAACCCCATTTCCCATGTTGAGAGTAATCCCTAAGTGATCAGAGCACTCCTTCCCACTTTGCCCAAACTAGGCCTCAGAATCATTCTTAACACAGCTCTCAGGGCAGCCACTACTGGAGTTGGCATTCCAGGTGACACCTATTTTTGGAAGGCATGGTTAGCCTGTCCTTAAGTCATCCTTCTCTAGTAGAAGTTAGCTGAACTCAGCTTGGGACAGGAATCATTTTTGAACTGTGCTTTTCTGGTGAGCTCCTGGAGTGTAGACACTGAGTGTGATCAGGTGGTTCCTTTGGAATGTGTAGGAATGGCTCTGGGTATACTATGACGTGAGCATGTGAAGCATCCCACAACTCACACTGACAAAGACCCCGAGCTCAGCATCCCCTTCTTACAGCCAGGAGAGGGCCTCAGATGGTGGACCAAGCACGGGCTCTTACTGCCCCGAGGTCCAGCCTGTCCTGGATTCCCCAACCGTCCTAGGGCATGCTGTTTGCCAGTCTCCCCCGGATTACCTCAGGGTTATCCCTTTCTTATAACACTCAGTGGCTTAGGAGGTAGGAAAAGAGGGTTGAGGCAAGCCCCAGCCGCTGCACGGTCCCGCTGCACCTCTTGATTCCAAGCAGTTCATTGCCTTGCAACATTCCTATGTTATTAGCAGCAGCCTGTCTCCCTTGAGGTGGGAAGAGTCAGGCATCTTAACCCATTTGCGGAGAATGTCTTTCGTTCACTGAGTACCCGAGGTGGGGATCAGCAAAGCACACTGAAGACAACACGTGTGCATTTCTGGAGAGTGGGCAGCAGCGAGGGGTATCAGGGAGCATCTCATGGACTCCTTCTGACTCTGGGCTCTCCTCTCCCAGTTTGCACTGGGGTTCAAGGCCGCACACCTGGAGGGCGTGGAGCTGAAGAACATGGGCCAGCAGCTGGTGGGTCAGTACCCAATTCACTTCCACCTGGCGGGCGATGTGGATGAAAAGGGAGGCTACGACCCGCCCACGTACGTCAAGGACCTCTCCATCCACCACACGTTCTCTCGCTGCGTCACTGTCCACGGCTCCAATGGCTTGTTGGTGAGCACATCCTTCCCGGGGAAGCCAGGGATCCAGAGCCCCTTCACCCTCTCATCCCTTCCCTGCATGCCGGTCTGCTCGCTGCTGGGCCCAGGGACCGTTAGCAGTGGCAGCATGCTTAGATCTAGTCACTTGGTCCAGGGCCACTGGGGGTTGAGCTCAGATTTTAGAACAGTATCAATTGAGAACAGGTCACTGACCAAAGAAGAAGGAGAAAATAGGGGTGTATCTTTGCCAAAGGCACCAGGCTACAGAGATGGGTGAGCAATTAGTGGTCACTGGGAGTCTAGCTCTTGCTGCACCTTGGTTTCCCCAAGGATCGTTCCAGGACTGTGTGCCACGGCAAATCTGTTAACTGCAGACAAGGCAGGGGTCACGCCAAGACTCTGTACTGTGGCATCTGCCTGACAGGCTTGAGGTAGTGGCAGCAGTGGCCCTTTTCCCTTTTCTTCTGTTGAACCAAGTGTCATCAGAGCAAGCACTCCTGGGAGAAACACCTTCATTAGTAAATTGGTGTGTGTGTGTGTGTGTGTGTGTGTGTGTGTGTGTGTGTGTGTGTGGCTTGTCTTGATTTGCACAGATCATTTTTACACTAAAGTGATCCTTCTTTAAATGAATTCAACTTACATCCTCCATAAATTTTTCAAGCTGGACATTACCAAATGCCCTGAATCCAGTTTGTGTTTGGTTTGGTTTATGTCACGTTTAGAGAAGCATTTGGTAATTTTACACGAAGTGGAACTTTCTTTCAATGCACTAAGCTCATATCCTCTATGAACTTTTAAGCTGGATGGCACGAAACGGCATCCAGCAAACTGAACCTGGTGGCCAGACGTGCTTTGCTTGCCTTAAGTGTCTCAAGAACCATTTGAATTAGTTTTCAGCATTTAGAAATGTAGAGATTTCACATAAAAGTCTGCATTCTTGGCTTCTCTTAAAAAGTAGTTGGAATTGGCAACACGAGACCCACATTCCTGCCTGGCAACAATGCATTCAGACAAAGTCATAGCACCCCACCAAGCTGGGCTTATGCTCTCTGGTTTACGCCATGCCCACCACTTCCTAGTACCCTACAGTAAATGCCCCAGGCAGGGCCACTCATCTCGTTGCCTGTTGGCCTCTGTGGGCATCTGAGTCTGTGAGCCCTGCTTTAATCCAAACATAAGGGGCTTCCCACCACGCATGCGGGGACAGGAAGATGAGGAAGCCTGTCAGTGTGTGGCGGGTGAAGCCACTTTCAGGTCTATTCAGTGTGCTCTTACAAAGGAATGCCTGCTGTTGCTGTATTTTCAGTGCTCTGACTTAAAACCCACCGAGTATAAAGAAGAGAGCACTGGTTTGGGGGCACAGTCTAGAAGGGCCTGGTCCACAGGTCACAGGTCATGGGCTGTGGACCTCGGGCAAGTCGCTTACCTTCTGTCAACCTCAGCTCCCTCCTCCACCAGGTTGGGGACATAACACCAAACACATAGGGCTCTGAGGGGCCAGCGCCACGAGGGAGACCCAAGACCCGGTGCCCTGCCCGCTGGGCTCACGTGCAAATGTTGGCTAGGAACCAGGGCCGGTTCCCCCAGCAGCAGGGTAGAGGGTTGCAGCTGGAGTAGTTGCTGGGAGACATGGGATTATTTTTCGGGTCCAAGAAAGAGGCAAAGGAAGATGTTTTCTGGCAAAAGCAGAAAGATAACAGGATTTCGAATAAATTCGGAAGGTTAGGGATGCAGTAGAAGACACAGGATGAACTTGGGCTCTGGAGCCAGACACTGTGGGTTCCCATCTGGTTGCCACTTCCTAGCTGTGTGACCTGGGTCAGGTCGTCTCCGTGCCTCTGTTTCCTCTTCTGTAAGATGGGGAGCAAAGGACACGGACATGCCGTGCCAAGGGGCCTGGCCCAGGTTGGGCCCTGGAAGCAGGCGTCTGGTGGTCCCGTTCGCTCGCGCGGTGTGCCGAGTGAATGCACGGAAGGCAGTTGGTGACTGAGCTGAGAACACGTGCCGAAAAGAACAGCGTAGAGTTGGTGAGGAGACATCCCAGTTCTGAGCCTTAGGAGCTTGACCTGCTTTAAGCATTTGTTCTGAAGTTTTGTCCTTAAGTTTAACTTAAATTCGACTATGTCTAATGTTCCTCGAGAGAAAAATATGAAGGTTACAAGAAGTCTGTAACTCCAGATCCGGGTTGATTTGAGTGGAAGCTGTTCTGAACCTCTGGGCAATCACGTGCGCACACACACACACACACACGCACACACACACATACTTGCCCTGTGGACATAAGGCTGTGCTTTCCCACCCACTTGCTGTGTGATGATCTTGGGCAAGCTATTTAGTCACGTAGGTCTTCAGTTTCCTCATATGTGCTGTGCAGAACAGGATGGCAATCCCCCATGGCTGTTCGGTTAGAAACTATAATATGCGATACTTTGGGCCATCTTAGTAATACAGACCTTCCTCTGAGCAGTGATCCCAGGTCTCACGGGCTCGTGTAGGGGGAGGCAGGGCCAGAAAAGTGCTGGGGGTGGAGCCAGAGGGCCCTCATCAGGGCAGCGCTGCAAGGGAGCATCTCTGTGCACATGCAGGCTGGGGAGAGGTGGGGAAAGTTAGCACAGGCCAGGCGTCCAAGTTCATGGATATGGGCAACGGACGGAGAGCGGTGTGGGGGGCATGGAAGGCAGGGGGCGAGGAGTGGCCATGGGAACTGGTACCTCCGGAACAGCCAGGTGGGTGAGTTGCACCCACGGCAGAGATAGATTTTTGGAGCCAGAGCTTTGGACAACTCAGGACCCGAAGACCCCGCCTACCAAAGCCTTCCTCCTGTCTGGCCGCCAGGGATGCCAGTCACCAGACGGGGAGGGCGCATCCCTCAGCTCCCTGGGTGTCGTCCAGACGCCAGGTGGCCCAGGTGCTTTGCACAGGCCTTGCCGAGGCGCCAGCACAGCCTTATCTCGATGGCCACGCGGGGCTCCGGCCACACTCCGCTCAGGCCCGCGCTCGGCGGCCAAGCTGGTGCTTAGGACCTGGAGCGTGCAGATCTCTGTGGCCTTTCAAGGGGAAACCAAACAGCCATGGCTTAGAATCTCAACGACGTACGCGCCTCTGCATCTCTGAGCCAAAGGGGCAGCAGGATAACGGAGGGCGTTCTGTGCCTTTCTCTGAGAGCAGCACCCCTGGACGGGAGTTGGGGTGTTAGGGATCACCTCACCCTATAAAGGCTCCATCACTGGGGCAGACAGTTCCGGGTTCAGAAAGGCTGCCTTGGGAGCTGCACTCCCTCCACCAGGATTTCACATTTGCTTCCTTTGTTTTGGCTCTAAGGATTTACCCACGGCTATGTTTAGAAAGATGTTTTTAGCTGATGGGATGAAAGGAGGCCAACAGCAGACAAAGACTGTTTTCTCATTTAGAGAGCAGAGGCCACTCAGTAACATCGTGAATGCCTTTTCCCTCACGCCGTCCCCAATCCGGAGGTACCCTAGACCCCAGACAGGCAGTCACTGGCTTGTTGGAAAAGGGAGTTCCTATGTGTGCCCAGCTGGGAGGTGCTGCCCCACCTCACCACTGCTAGACACGCACTGGTACCCCCATCCTCAGAGAACAGCCTCCCTCATCCCCACCTCCTCCTGGGGCGGCCCACCTTTGGTCTTTCCCTTTCTTCACCACCAACTTTTGGAAGGAGTGATCTGAACTTAAGATTTCTGCCAGCATCTGTTACTCAACAAAAATGTGGGCTTTGCAACTTTTGTTCCCCTGAGCCCTGGTGACGGCTCTCAGTAATGTAACTCCACACACTAGCGCTCAGCTCCTGCCCTGCAAGCCCACTGCCCCCTGCTCCCTCCTCATCCGACTCACCCTTTCCCATGGTGACAGTGATCGCCGTCAACTAGCGAGGTTAAAAGGATAGAGTCGTAGCAACCTGTGTTCTAATCCTGCCAGTGTGAACTTGACTGACGGATACTTTCTCAGCCTCAGTGTCCTCCTGTGTAAAGTGAGGGTGATGATAGAGCCCATCTCAAAGGCTTTGGGGGAACCTTAAAGCAGGTAATGCATGTGACATACTTAGCAATGATATTAGATAGTATTGTCGCTGTGCCTCTTTCCCTGTGTTCTGTGTAAACCTCACTGGTTCCGTGAGATAGTGGTAGGTATCCCTCCCAGCACACAGAGTAAACCCAATAATTAAATGACCTTGGCAAACACTGAGTATGTGTCTTTCCTCCCCATTTTAGGGATTCACCGTGCATGCTGGCATTGTCAGGGTTGCAGTGAAAATGCATTTAATGCTGGTGATCCTAGCAATGTCAAAACTCATTTCACTGCAGAGCCCTTTATTCACACAACCTTGCCTTTCACAGAGTTAGTGTTCTACAAAGCAGAGCCTGGGAAATGCCTTTCCTGATACTGACACTGTTGACGGTGTCCTTCTTGAAACTGGGGGAGTTTGCACCAAAGCTCCGGGATGCTGGCAGATGGGGGGCAAAGGCTGCCTTCAAAGGAAGGGGCTACTGCACATTATCTGCGGGGTGGACAGCTGTGGGTGTAAGATGGGCTCACGCTACATCTTACTGTGTGTTTCTGAGCTCTGAGGCAGGGCACGGGGGTCACCTAAGTGTTCCTTCCTGGGAAACAATGAATCCATTCCAGTTCTCTTGAGAAAGGTAAAAAAGACTCCGGTACGGATTCTGCCTGTTTTCTCCTCTTTTCCTTTTTTACGGCAGAGTGGATGGGAGAAGCAAACATGTCCTGTCTTTCTTTCTCACCTCATTCACTGCTCCAGATGTGTTACCTCCAGTAGCAGGCCAGGATGTCCTCCAGTAGCAGCCAGGATGTCCTCCAGTAGCAACCAGGATGTCCTCCAGTAGCAGCCAGGATGTCCTCCAGGAGCAGCCAGGATGTCCTCTAGGAGCAGCCAGGATGTCCTCCAGTAGCAGCCAGGATGTCCTCCAGTAGCAGCCAGGATGTCCTCAACAGGCTGCCACATTGACTATGCAGGGGGCGTCCTACATGGATTGCAGCCAGTCCTCAAGCCCTCCAGCCTTAGGGAGACACCTTCCCTTTGGCTTTCCACTAAAGAGGACTGGAGCTCCTTTACCTCTTTGGTGGGAAACTCAGTGCCCTCTGTCCCAGTCTCAGAGTTCTGGGGATTGTGGGCGAGGCTTCTGTTTTCCCTGGTTTCCCCTTTTTCCAGTTTCTTGAATTCGGTCTCCCTCATTTCTTGCTCCATGAGCTGCTCTCATCTCTCCTTCCCTCCTGAGCCCAAATGAGGAACCCAGACTCCTGGGCTTGTTTCCCCACAAAGTTTCACTGGCCAGGGCTTCCGCTGGCAGAGTGGGAAAGAGATGGGAAGGAGGTAGGGGTGCATCATAGGTCAGCACAGAAATCAACTGGAAATGGAGAAACAGGTCCCTCTTCTTAAACCCTCTCCTCCCCTCCCCTCCACCTGGCTGTGGGGGTCCTTCCTTCTCCTCCCCCACTGCTCCTGGGCCGCCTTAAAAACTCATTCTAGGGACTTCCCTGGCAGTCCAGTGACTAGGACTCTGCGCATGAGTTCAATCCCTGGTTGGAGAACTAAGATCCCACATGCCACGCAGCGGGCAAAACAACAGCAAAAACACATTCTTCTCCTTATTAGGCAGAGTGATTGGGCTCTCCGTCTCCTTTCCCAGCTTCCATTTGCATATTCCGAAACTCATTAACACACCCTGCAAAGCAAATTACCGCCTACTCCAAGGCTCTTTTCTTTAGCAGCTCAAGAAAAAAAAAGAAAAGAAAAATAGAAAAGAAAAGTAAACAGCAGAAGCTCAGAAATTACAGTCTTTCTTTTAATAGGATCCTGTTTGTAGCCAGGTTTCTCACTAAGATGAATTATAGCATACCCACCCTAGGAGGCAGAATCAGACATATAGTTCATCTCTGTGTGTATTTGTTTTAAACAGTAATTTCTTGTTCGTACTGTGTACGGGTTTCAGGGGGAAGTCATCACTTGGGGTGACTCTATGCCCTGATTTGCAAAGAACAGTTCCATTTTACGCCTGCTATCCCAGATGAATGACTAACGGTACCCCCTTTCCCTCTCGATAATGTCCTGGTTCAGACAGTAAACTAAATGGTCACCCTAATTGAAGCAGTTTCTGAGAGCTGGGGAGTTTCATCCTTCACAATGTCATGCCTAGACTCCACCTAACAACAGCTGAAGACTTAAAACAGCTCTCAGGAATCGTTTTCATGATTGTCAGTCATAAGGGAATATGTCCAGAAGGACAAAGGGAAAATACAGTTTGTGCAAGAGAATGGCAGGGAGCTTACACGCTGCTTCTGGATAGCATGCGAGGGGATTCAGTGAGCACCCGTAAGTCCATACGTATGTGTCTGTTCATCCAGCTACTCACTATCTACCTATCTATCTGTCATCTCTGTCCATCTCAAGCTATGTCACAGTTTAAGTATCTAATTCTGGGAAATGTTCTAAGGAAGAACAACCGTACAGTGTCAGAGCTGGAAGGGATTTCAGAAGTCCCCCTAAGGACACTCAGGCAAATGACACCACAAGTTTGTGATGTACTTGAACTTGTGTCTTCTACTCCCAGCCCAGGGCTTTCTTCGACCTTATCATGCTTCTCTCTGGACTCTGTATGCCACCTCACCCCACTACTAACGAGAAGCAAGAAATGCAACACAAGATGGGAGGTTTCTTTTCTGGTGCTGTTGAGAATTGATTAGGACACAGGTTTTGGATCAGACAGATAGAGAAGCAAGTCTCAATCCGTCCTTGCAAGAGAAGTGACTCGGGCAGCTTTCTAAGTCTCGGTGCTATCAGTAGAAAGCGAATAGTAGTTTCGATAAGGATTAAATGAGATAATATATGTAAAACATTTCACAGTAAACAGTAGTTATTTTTATTCCTTTCCAAAAGGGTTTTTCTCTCCAGAGCACACCTCAAGGGGCCTGGAGGGAATTTCTTATTCAGGCATTTGTTAGAATAAGAATGTACCCAATTCATTACTCACTTGCATTCAAAGAGGACACCCAAAGTGTGATCCAGACGGCGGGCACCTGCGTGCCTAGGATTTAAAAGGAGCTACGGGCCCGGGTCTGAACACTGTTCCATGTCCCTCCTCTGGGCCTGAGTGTCCTCTTCTGTAACGTGAAGGCATTGAACTTGCTCTCGATGTCCCTGCCAGCACGAGCAGCCCACGTTTTTCTTGCCTGTTCCTCCCATGCTTGTCTTTCCAGGCGATTTGCAACAAACTTTCCTAGCTCACTAGGAGGAAAGGAAGCAGTCCCATTGCATGACCTTGGTATTGACTAAAATGCTTATTGGTGCACTGAGTAGCATTCAAGATCACGCCCTTGCCTATTACCAAAGATTAAGGAGGCGACCCTTGTTTGAGAAAACAAAGAGCTTGCCTGGAATAGGGCAGTTGTGCCCGTGCTCCGTCCTCATGGGTGAATGGACACAGTCAGAAAACTGGGGTTCCAGGGGGCTTCCCTGGTGGCACAGTGGTTGAGAGTCCGCCTGCCGATGCAGGGGACGCGGCTTCGTGCCCCGGTCCAGGAGGATCCCACATGCGGCGGAGCGGCTGGGCCCGTGAGCCATGGCCACTGAGCCTGCGTGTCCGGAGCCTGTGCTCTGCAATGGGAGAGGCCACAGCAGTGAGAGGCCCGCGTAACGCAAAAAAAAAAAAAAAGAAAACTGGCTTCCAGCCCTGGCTTTGCACATGTGGGTTTTGTGACCTTGGGCAAATCACTCAACCTTTCTGAGTCTCATTTTCCTCATCTCTGAAAAAAATTAGTACAGGATTATGTAAGATTTCAGCAAGATTAAAAGATATAAGAGCCCAGGCCAGCGCTGGGACATAAAGGGTCCTAGTTCTGGATGCTTCTAGAGCACGTCTGCCTGGGAGTTGGGGAGTAGGTAAGATTTGCCATAGAAAAGGCTCTGGAGGGAATTGGGGTGTTTACCCTCGATTAGTGCTTCTCAGGGACAATTTTTTCACCTCCCTTCCCCAGTGGAATACTTGGCAATGAACGCCTGGAGACGTTTTTGGTTGTCACAGCTGGGAAGGTCCTGCTGGCATCTAGTGGGTAGGGGACGAGGGATGTTGCTAAACTTCCTACGATGTACAGGACGCCCCTCGAAATGGTAACAGTGCCGACAGGGGAGTTGTTTGGGGATGATGTGTGAATTTCTCAGGGCCTGGTGCAGCAGTGGGTACTTACTAGGTGTGGGTAGAATGGTGTCATAGGGGAGCAGCAGCTTCCCTGGTTGGGGGACATCACTGGGCAGTCAGGACGCCGGGGGTGGGCATGAGGATGGAAGATCTCAGATGGTGTTTCTCACCATCCTCATGCCCCACTGTGGACAGGGCACCTTGGGCGGTAGCGTGCATCTCACCTATGGGGTGTTCAAGTGAAGCACGATGCCCGTTTGTCAGGGATGCCCGTGAACAGAGCCCTGCTTGAGAAAGGGAGCTAGGGCTCAGGCCAGAGGCCCTCTACCCACCTTCTCGTTCTCAGACTGATGAGTTCATAGACATTCAGACCCGGAAGGGGCCTCGGAGATCCTGGACTTGGACTCCTCCATTGTGTGGTGGGGAAAGTGTGTTGGCGAGAGGTTGGCAGACTTGTCTGAGAGCCTGTGATGCTTGTGGGCACAGCTAAGGCCGTACTCCGCGTCTCTCCATGCCTTCAAGTGGTTTCTCCACTCGGCCCACTGACTGTGATTCCAAGAAGAATATTGAAGAGCTGGAGTTTGCAGCATTTTCTGGTTTTCTGCAAGTGTGGCTCGTTGTGGTTGCAGGCTTCAAAGCTGGCTTGCCTCCACGGGAGAGGGCACAGTGAGGAACCAGCCTTACTAAGAAGCCCCCCTGGCCTGGCTCAGACGGAGCTCTCCCTACCCCCCTTTCTGGTGGGACCTCCACATGAAGTCCTCGTGAGCAGTGTACTCGCCGTGTCCTCACCAGATTAGGCTCCCAAGGCCTCGTCCCCGGTCTCCAGTCGGACCCACCTCTAGCGGTTTGTTCTTCTCCCCACCCCATGAAGGTTCAGTTGCAACACCTCCAGCTGGAAAGGACTTCAAAGTCACGGCTCTGTCGTACCCATGTCAGGTCCACCTCCAACCCCCCAGATCCCCTCTCAGAGCCCGGTGCCTGGCTTAGGTTGTTTGACGTTTGTTGAGTGGCTGAATGAGCACATGAGTAATGGCGCTGGGCGAACTGTCGCTCTGTCTTGCCCCCTGCAGGTCAAGGACGTTGTGGGCTATAATTCTTTGGGCCACTGCTTCTTCACGGAAGATGGGCCAGAGGAACGCAACACCTTTGAGCACTGCCTCGGCCTCCTTGTCAAGTCTGGAACCCTCCTCCCCTCCGACCGTGACAGCAAGATGTGCAAGATGATCACAGAAGACTCCTACCCGGGGTACATCCCCAAGCCCAGGCAGGACTGCAAGTAAGCACCTCCCTTTCCCTGCCCTGGCCCGCGCCGGGCCTGTGTGCACGTGCTCACACGACTTCCCAGCCCTGCGTCTGACTTCTCACTCTTGGGTTCCCGAGCGGCTTAGACCTCACAGCCCTTAACCACCCAAGGCTCTCAGCTGCTCAGACAGAGGGCAGGAGTGTGTTTTCGACTTCTCCCTTCTCAGTGTGCCTCCCAGTCATCGTTTTTGGCCAAAGAGAACCACTGTTCTCATCCTCGGGCTTTCCCTGAGGCCACACGGTGCTCCTTTGAGGAGAGGAAGAGGGCTGCCACCTCGGAGCCCACAGCGTGTACACGTGGGCACCAGCTGCACTGGTCTGTTTCTTGACGTGAGAGAGTCAGAGACAGAGAGAGAGAGAGAGAGAGAGAGAGCAAGAGAGGGAGAGCTTCCCGTCCAGTCAGCCTTCTGAGTCCAGGGCCTCTCCCTCAGAGACAGCCATTTTTCTAGGTTCTTCTGACTTATATTTCTTCTAGGGTCCATCTCAGATTTAACCCACAAATGTGCTTATACCTTCAAGAGCCATGCCCCATGCAAATTCTGAACGTGTTAAAGGCATACATGCACCCCAGTTTAATGAGAAAACTGGGTTTCAGATGAGCAAATCAAGGGCATCTCAAATCACTGATAAGAGGCTCATCAAAGCAACGTTAGAGTCCCTGACATGGGCCACCCCTCCGCCCCAGGTAGCAAGGTGGGAGCCAGTAGCCCTCTGTCTGACGCCATTCAATCTCTGCCCCCCGCCCACAGTGCTGTGTCCACCTTCTGGATGGCCAATCCCAACAACAACCTCATAAACTGTGCTGCTGCGGGATCCGAGGTGAGCAGAAACATCCCTTTTTTGGGTGGGGCTGGGGGAGAGGAGACGGCGGGGGCCAACCCTGAAAGATGTGTGCCCTGAGCCCCCAGTCTAGGTATCCGTGCAGTCAGGCTTAGCGTGAAGAGGGGAGAGCCAGCTTGGGAAGCAGATGGACTCTGGCCTTTCGTCACACTGGTGATCGTAGCTAATGAGTAATCAGTAGCCTTATTAGATGCCTGGCACATCTGTGTTCTAAGCTCAAATTTTTAAATTATATATTTCACACTTTACTTTTTGTGTGTGGTGTGTGCACACGCTCATTTACTTTTATCTATTTATTTTTGGCCATGCCACGCAGCATGCGGGATCTTAGTTCCCCATCCAGGGATTGAACCTGTGCCCCTGCTTTGGGAGCGTGGAGTCTTAACCCCTGGACTTCCGGGGATGTCCCATAAGCTCCAATAATTTAATTCTTGTGTCAACCCTATGAGGTTTGTACTATGGTGGGGAGGAAAGTTAGGCAGGGACATGCGCAGGATACAAACACGGTATTCTGTCTACACAGCCCTGCCCTTACCCACCCCTTCATGCTGCTTACCTTCCTGGGGAGCAGGTCAGGTGCCGTCTCTGGGCCTCAGCTTCCATATCTGCAGAATAAAAGGGTAAAGCCAAGGACACTCAGGCAATCCTCCCATTACGTGTCAGGAGGGGGAGATTAACCCCGGCAGTGACTCTGAAATCCAGCCATTTGGCACCCATGGCTGATACAGTAGGACCACAGATACAGTAGGACCACAGAAGGGTTTTAACAGTCAGGATGGACGCCCACCCCCCAAAATATATTCGCCGCAAACTTCTCGCTGTTTCCCGCGGGTGTGTCTGGGAATGGGCGTTGGGGCCATTTGGGTGATAGCGCTAGGCCCACCCCTAGTTTGGGCCATCCCGTCACCCCAACAAGAAGCTCCCTGGTGCTGAATTCTGTGGCTTTTTCCCCCATGTCCTCCTCCACCAGGAAACTGGATTTTGGTTCATTTTTCACCACGTACCGACGGGCCCCTCGGCCGGAATGTACTCCCCAGGTTATTCAGAGCACATCCCACTGGGAAAGTTCCTTAACAACCGAGCACACTCCAACTACCGGGTAAGTCCTTCCAGGCCTCCCCGCCCGCCCACTGGTCCTTCTTCCCAGGCCTGTGCATAATTAGAGCTGGAAGAGCCACAGCTCCCCCCTGGCAGCCCCGGAGCTGGGCCCCTGAGTTCGATTTCGCAGTTCACTTGGGGATGGGAGCGGTGGTGACCCCAAAAAGCCAGGCCTGATCTGTGAGCTAGGGAAGGTCAGGACCTGGTTCTGCAGGAAGATGAAGGTAGCATTAGCATCCTCTCCTCTGGTCGCTTTTTTTTTCTGGGAAGCGGGTCCTCCATCCATGCAGTGCTAGGGAGGCAGGTGGCAAACAGACATTTCTGTCATCTTCGTTTGCTCATCAGTAGTTCTGTGTGTCCAGCACCAAGCGAGGTGCTGGGGAAAGGGACTGGGCTCTCGGGTGTGTCAAGGGCCCCCAGTTGAGGACAGCATCCAGACAGACCAGAGTCATGGGCACGTGGGAATGGAGCTGGGAAGCAAGGCTGAGACCAGAGATGCTGTGCTGGGGACAGAGGTGGTCTTGGAGACGCAGGGGCAGTGTGCAGATAGAGGCCCGAATGTCAAGGCTGTTCTTCTGGGCCGCTCCCTAGTACAGATGAAGAAACAGAGGGTCCTAGAGGAGAATGGATGTATTCAGTGTCAAAACCAAAGAGACTCAACTAGGGAGAAGCCCATGAAGATGAGAAGTAATCTCAGAATAGACCTGTGTATACAGCTAGGAGGTGGGGTGTGCCTGGGAGAGCTGTCTCCTTACGGAGCAGGTGCAGAGGCTCTGGGGGCTGTGGGAAGCAGGGGCGGTACTCCTTGTCGAGATCCCTTCGTTGAGAAGCCTTCCCATGAGCCGCAGGTAGGCCACGCAGTACCTGGATGTTTGGAGAGGTTGGAAAGGGGAGGAACACGTGAGGGAGGATGGTTTCCAACAGGGAACTAGGCAAGGACTCCTGGCCACAGATGGAGGGAGGGGCCCTCGGGGGTGGCAGGGTGGGAAAGGAGCAAAGAGGATCCTCGAGCTGGATGGATTCCGCTGCCTGGATTCCGATGGGTTCCGAGCCAAGGAGGAGCCCCGCGCGTGGTGTTCACACCTGGTGAGCCCTGACTCCGTGCCACCGTGTGAGGGTCCTGCTCCCAGACTCTTCACGTGCCTTCTCTTATTTGGTCCTCACAGCAGGAATTCAGTGTTATCATCCCATCTTACACAGACTGCAACTGAGGCCCGAGAGGTGAAGGGATTTACCCAAGGTCCTAGCTCATGAGAGAACAACCGGGAATCAAGTCCCACTTCTCTTGACTCCCATCACCACTGCTTAATTAGTAGGAGTCAGTTGAAGATCACAATAGCCAGTGTCCTCCAGTTCTGTAAAGAAGGAGTCCAAGCCTCCCTAGGAGGCCAAGGGAATCCAGCCCTGAAGGTGGACTGAACGGGGCCTCACTGGGCAGCCTCACTCCCACTCACCCATGGCTGACAAAGTGGACACCTCTGGAGCCAAATAAGAAAGCGAAGTTCTTTCCTTGGGTCAGGCGACAGCCAAGACAAGACTGGGGAAGGCTCCCAGACCCCTGCCCCAAGGTAAAGACGGGACTTAAGTTTGGCATCTTCTTTGCATCGCTGCAGACACATTTCCCAAGAAATCATATCTGTCATCCTCAATTTGGGGCCTGGGCTTACAACTGCCCAAGGCAGTGTGAGTTTGGGGCATAGACTTCGCTGTGTGGCCTTGGACAAGATACTTAACCCCTCTAAACCTCAGGGTCCTCATCTCACCTCCAAGAGGACACCTTATTCCAGATTTGACTTGAGCAATGCAGAGCAATGCAGGTTCTTCACCTCCCTCGTTGCAGACCCCCTACTTCTATTAATGCGTCCTGAGAGGGAAGCTGGTTTCACTGGAGCATTCAAGAGTACGCAGTGAGGCTGGGTGTGAGAAGATGCCTGCAATCTGCTGTCCGAGCTCATGTGTCCCTGAATGTCCCCTCTCCCCAGGCTGGCATGATCATAGACAACGGAGTCAAAACTACCCAGGCCTCTGCCAAGGACAAGCGGCCCTTCCTCTCCATTATCTCCGCCAGGTAATTCTATGGGCACGTTCTGTGTGCTGCGCATGGAGCTCATTGCTGGGGGTACCATGGTGAACATCGAGCAGGGCCAAATCTGAGTCAGGGCTGAGGCTTCACCAGCTGATGGGAAAAGAAATTCTGAGAGGTTTCTAAAAAAATCAGCAAAATCCAATACCTGCTTTTTGATAAGTTGACAGGACTGGCCAGGGCCCCAGCAGGTTGGACCAGGATAAAAAGGTAAAGAGAAAAGAAGGGAGGAATTTCGCTATCAATTTAATAGGAACATTCAGGTTGTACCTATAAGTACACCTGGAGCTCAGCCCAAGGCCAGGAGCTGCTTTTAAGAGATGCTGTCAAAACCTCAAGGTAATTAGGAAAATCAGTACCCTTTAAGGAGACCAAGTGCTTGGTCTCTGTCAAAAGTGGGTAACACCGGGGACTTCCCTGGTGGCGCAGTGGTTGAGAGCCCGCCTGCCGATGCAGGGGACGTGGATTCGTGCCCCGGACTGCGAAGATCCCACATGCCGCGGAGCGGCTGGGCCCGTGAGCCATGGCTGCTGAGCCTGCCCGTCCGGAGCCTGTGCTCCGCAACGGGAGAGGCTGCAGCAGTGAGAGGCCTGCGTACCGCAAAAAAAAAAAAAAAAAAAAAAAAAAAGTGGGTAACACCAATGACATGATCATGTCCATGGAAGACCTCAGGAGCACCCAGGCTCAGTGCTCCATTTGGTGGCTAAGATGTAGAAGCCCAGGAAAGGCACCAGGTCAAGGTTACCCCCAGGGGAGTAGAGAGCTGGGCACCTCAGACTCCCCTTCCTGGCCACAGGGTTGCATTGCATGCCAGGCTTGGGACTGGCTGTCTGAACTTCCTTCTGTGATTTGACCCCTCCTTGGGGCGGCGGGGTTCCCCAGTGGTGATGATAACAAGAGCAGTGACATGTCTGTAGGATGCATGGGGCTGGACCCTGGGGAAAAGACCTCTGATTTCCGCACCAAGCTCAGGAAGTTCCCTGCAGAGCCCAGGGGGTGTGAGTCGGTTGCTGTTTAGCCCGAGACTTCCGGGCACCATAAGCAGAGAGAAACTCGCTGCCCAGAAGGCAGTCAGTTCAGGCGTCCCCTCAACACGGCCACCTGTGCCTCCCCATGCTGTGTTCCAGGTACAGCCCCCACCAGGACGCCGACCCGCTGAAGCCCCGGGAGCCGGCCATCATCAAGCACTTCACTGCCTACAAGAACCAGGACCATGGGGCCTGGCTGCGTGGCGGGGACGTGTGGCTGGACAGCTGCCGGTGAGTGTGACGTTGGCACAGCGTGGGACGATGCTCCTCCCCTGGGCAGGGGACAGACACGAGCGAGACAGAGAGAGGAGTCCAGACATACCGATGTTTGACCTTCTGGTCGCCCACCCAGGCAGAAGCATGGAATGGCAGCGGGCAGTGACCCAGAGAACCCCCTAGAAGCAGCATGTGTCTTCAGCCCACCGTGCCAAGGGTTGTGGGGCATGACTTGCCCCCAAATAGTCACTGGGCTTGGCTGTAAGTCACGTAACTTGTCATATAACCAGTCAGCGAAAGGAAGGAAGGAAGGAGGAAGGAAACCGGCACTTTGTAGGCACCTACTGTGTGCTGGATCCTTGGGTGCATTTATTTCTCACCATGTTTCTTGGAGATATAAATCCTCATCTCCATCTTAGACAATGAGGATCAGTTGAATGAATTTTCCGAAAGGTGAATAGTTGAACTGGGACTTCAAATACCAGCACGTCAGACTCCAAGGCGCAAAGGACAAAGACGAGGAACCCCGAGTTCTGATATAAGGTCCCCATGGAGAGCCACGGCCCACACTGGACAAGAGCCGGAGGGACCGGCAGCTGAGTTGGGACTTCCTCTAAGGGAGTAGCATGAAATGTTCTCCTCAACTCCCTTTACTGTTAAAAAACGGGAATCAGAAAC
Organism: Pseudorca crassidens; assembly: GCF_039906515.1. NCBI lineage: Eukaryota > Metazoa > Chordata > Mammalia > Artiodactyla > Delphinidae > Pseudorca > Pseudorca crassidens. Next base: position 148,958,264 of record NC_090296.1, on the reverse strand, counting down.
TCTACATGGGAAATAAGTGTATTTCTCCATTTTATCATGACCAGTTAAAGGAGAAGTGAAGGGGGACTTGCTTGTGAAAGGAGCAAGAGGAAGTGAGAGTGTGTGAGGAGAGAAACAGATTTCACACACACACACACACACACGCACACGCTCACACGTGTAAAGGCTTCTCAGAAAAGCAGAGGCCTGGGCAAGACAGACACTGACCCATGGATGGACCCCAGAGAGAGCCAGACACACACAGGGATGGAAAGGGAATGTCGCTGGCAGAGAAACCGGGGCGGGTTTTTTTGTGGGGTCAGAGAAGAGAGGAAGGGATAGAAGAGGATTTTGAGAGTTTTGGGGAGAGGGGAAAGGGAAGAAGAGAGCCTCTTCTGGGCTTCTGAAGGGCGTTTAGGGTATCAGACGGGAGGCAGGCTTGCTCTGATTGGCTCTAGAGAGCAGAGGTTGCAGATGTGGGCAGATTTCCACTCAGTAGCAGGAAGAACTTTCCCGCAACCCAAGACGCTAGTCAATGAGAAGAGCTGCTCATCCCTAGAATAGAGGCCCAAGGCCACTTGAGAGAGAAATTATGCAAGAGGTGAGTGAATGAGGAAACAGATGCGGGTCAAAGCTAAACTTCTCTGCGGTGTTCTGCCTCCAATGAATGTCTAGATTGCTGGAAGTTCAGGTCCCCGTAGGGGAGTGGATGCCAGACTTGCGGCCGAAAGACAAATTGTGAAGCACTCCCCTGCCAGCGGGGGTGGATCTTCTAACCCTTCCCCAGCCTCCTTCCAAGGCAGCCCAGAATCTGGCTGGTGCAGAGGTTGTCGTCCCGTGAGTGGGCACAGCCAGGGGCTGACAGAAGATGGGGATCCCTTGAGAAGCTTTGAGCCTTTGGCCACGGTGTCCGTTTCTTAGGAAGGTCACTCCAGCAAACCACGCCGTGGGTGGAGGCACTCCTAGAAGTGGGAGGGACAACTAATAATACGGCAGTGGTCCAGAGGAGAAGGAGTTACAGTGAGAACTTAGGTGAAAATGCGCTTCGGGAGAGGGAAGAGGCTTGGGTGGACGGTAACTGTTTTGCTTTATGTGTGTTAAGTTTGAGATGCTTTTGAGATACCCCCGTGGAAATACACCGAAGTCTGGAAGTGCAGGGGGGAAGGGCGGCTGATTTTAGAGTCACCAGCAGACTGGTAGGGGTGGAGGCTGTGTGTCCTCATGCCGTCCCCAGGGGCACAGTGCAGAATAAGAGGACCTTGGGCAGAGCACTGGGGGACAGCGGTGGTAAGGAAAAACCATGAAGGGCCTGGGAAACAAAAATCAGGGAGTCCTGGGAGAGAACTACAGGGCCCTGGAAGGTGGGCCTTGAACGGTGAATTTGAACTGGATGGGCTTCAGACACGGAGAAGTGCACGCGTCCCGGAGGACGGGGAACAGGGCGCGCAGAAGCAAACCGGGAACTAGGGAGACTTCAGGCGGCCGGGACCCTCCCTGGAGCAGAGGGAAAGTGCATTCACTTGGGCCTGAAGCATGAGGGCAAGGATTGGGCTTAGGTTTCTGGATGCCGTGAAGCCACCGGAGTTTAGGAAGCAGAGAGTGGCACTTGGAGGGGATGTTCACCCCTGGGACAAAGGAGGTGAAGGCAGCCACCATATCTGGACCCACGGTCCACGGCAGCGCAGACCCAAGGCTCGGCTCAGATTCTGTGGGACCCCTTATCACTCACAGCCAGACTTCCTCCAGAAATGTGCTCCTCCTGGCCCGCAAAATGGACAACGGCAAAAGGGAGCTGATGAGATCGCTGCAGCGTAATTGCAAACTTACTTCTCAGGGCCAACGTCCGCCTGACTTCTGGGAAAGTTAGAAATCAGCTATCTGGGTCCTTCCTGCTGTGGCTGAAACAGTAATGAGGATGGCTACGGGCAATGCAACTGCATCCATTACCCCCACCGTTACCCAGGGCGGGCTGGTCCTGAGGGTGGCGAGACCTTCCACGTCCCTTTGGTCCAGTATCGCACTGAGCCCTGGAATCACAGGTGGGGGTGGGCTGGAGAGGGAGGCCCATGGAGTCCAGTCTGAACGCTGCTAATGCACGTTGCACCAAACGCTGAGAGCCCCTGCGTTCACTCTTTTCTCTTTGGAGTCAGACACTGTGTGGGTGGGGATCTAGGCGATCCCATTACACAGAACGTGTAAGCCTGCTCCCTGAGCAAACCCCGTGCTTATGCAAAGACCCCTCCCCTACACAGGATCCACGGTAAGACACCAGGGCAGGGAGGAGTCCTTCCCTCCACGACTTCACTGACTGTCTGCTCTTGTCCCCAGGTTTGCAGACAATGGCATTGGCCTGACCCTGGCCAGGTAAGAGCCAGTTATTGCCCTTGGCACCCTGTGGGTTGCTGTCTCTGCACGTCTCATTCCGGACATCTTCTCTCCACAGTGGTGGGACCTTCCCGTATGACGATGGCTCCAAGCAGGAGGTCAAGAACAGCTTGTTTGTTGGCGAGAGTGGCAACGTGGGGACAGAGATGATGGACAACAGGATCTGGGGCCCAGGTGGCTTGGACCACAGCGGAAGGACCCTCCCCATAGGCCAGTAGGTTTGCAAGCACGGCAGCTTCTTTGTTCTGCGTGGCTTAACCTAAACGACAGCAGTGGAAAGAAAGATGCTAGGATGTGATTTCTACCTGTGGACTATGAATTCCTCTGTCCTCTACTGGTCAGAGAAATCACTGAAACAATGGAGATTAACCAGCAGGGGGGTGAAATCTAGAATCAGAGAGAGAAGTCAAAAAAACTGTGTCGAATATGAGTCAACAGGGAGACACAGCTGTCAAAACATAAAACGTTGTTCTGAGCTACGTTAATGGGAATTTAGTGTCCAGGATGGGCGACCGTGGCTTCCTCTCTCCTCGGACAGCACCCCCACTGGGAGCATCTCATCCACCTCTGATGGTGGCAGGGTGATAGTCACACACAGATTGGGATCTTCAACCAGAGGCTGGGACTAGACGTGGGGAAACAGCCCGGGAGATGCTGTCACACATTCTCAGGGCTGCTGTGCGCCTACAGGATGAAACTCACTCTGTGTTAGGCTTAGAATTGGTTTTGTGCAGGAAAGAGTTTTCTAGCAGTCAGGTTTGTTGAACAGCAGAAGAGCGTGCCTGTCCTGGAGGGTCACAGGCTCTCTGCTGCTGGATGATAAGCAGGTGGCTGGAGAGGGAGGGGGTGACTTGGAGAGCGGACGCACCAACGGAGCAAAGGGACTTGGTTAATTCCTCGGAAAGCTGCAGCTTGGGTCAGTGGTGAGGAAGTCTCTCCTTCTGATGGTGTTTCTGTTCAGACAGGAATTCAAGCCAGAGAGCCACAAGCAGCAGCGGGCTAAGATGAGCCCTTTCTGCCCCTCTGAGCTTTTCCCTCTTTCTCTAGGAATATGTCCTTCCTGCCTCTACAGGTAGGACATAGGCCTGAATTCCCAGCCCTCGTGGGATGGGTATCTTGGAAAAGAGTTTGCAGAGAGAACCACAGTCTCCTTTGGCATGAGTAATCCAGAAGCCCTTGTTCCTGTCTAGCCTGAGCGGTATAGCCGTCCCTTCAGATCGTTTTTATGAGCAACGCTGGGTTTGCATATTTGGGTTTCTTTGCTGAGGGTTACCAGCCTCCCCAGGGCCAGAACGTTCTGACGACTTCCAGAGGTGAGTTTGTTTATGGAGGCCTGACAGCTCTGTCAGACTCAGGCAGGTCCCTCAAACTGCATTTGTAAGCAGGAGCCCAGGACCCCACGGTCCTGATCGTGAGGGATTCATCCCGTATGGGCCTGGGTCGGGGTCCAAGGGTAGAGTAAGCACACAGTTTAAATATAGAGCCAGTGAGAACGGGCTGTCCCTAAAATACCTTAAATGGAAAAATGCATGGCGCCACTCCGTGAGAGCCAGGATTCAAGGCGACGACATTCATCAATTGCAAATATAAAAATACAGAAATACCAGAAGCCCTTGGCACACCGTGTGCTGCAGGGACATTGCCGAGACTGGTGCCACGAGGCCCTTCCTCAGGGAACCGTATCTGGTGAGGGGAGCTCAGCGCTGAAGTAGGGACCAGCTGGAATGTGACTGCTCCCCATAGATTGCCTTTTTCTGCTTGTCCCTCTTTGTGCCCTTTCTTCTTTATGTTCACCATGGAAGGAGAAGGCCCTGACCCAGAAGTAGAGATACCAGTAAAAGCATAAACATCGGGCTTGAAGAACGAGCAAGCCTAGCTTTGGGGCCAGGCCCAAAAAGGATCGGCCCAGCCAGCCCCTCCTAGGCCCTTGTTTCCCACGCCCTGCTCAGGAGTCCGTGGCAAAGGAGAGAGGCATCTCGAGCACCCTGCCCCCTTGCTGGGCCGAAGGCAGAATTTCCAAGTCCCCAGTTCTCCTCCAGCCCCTCCTATAGCTCCAGCTCCAGGCCTTTTGCCTCTTCCTCCAGCTTTCCCTGCCTCTGGGGTATGAGGCCCTTCTAGGGGTCCCCTGGCAGTTCACAGTCTTGCCCTCCCAAGGGGGCCTGCCCTCCCTTCTAGGGATGCTTGAAACATCACCATGCAGCTATTTTTCTGTTTCATTATCACCTTCCATTCTGTGTCCTTCCTCTCCCTAGTTTCCCAAACCCAGCGTACTGCCCATCGAAAGGCTTACTCACAGAGAGAAAGCTCATCTGGGTCTTAATCTAATTAAATTGTTATAGCAACTGAGACCAAGGCGATAATGAGTAATGGCTCTACTCTCCCAAGGGACACGATACTGGCTCTCTCCGGTAATATTTATTTATCCAATGCCTCTTCATAGGATGGGAATATGTGGGGAAATGTTTGTTTTTTGTTTTTTTTTCGGTACGCGGGCCTCTCACTGTTGTGGCCTCTCCCATTGCGGAGCACAGGCTCCGGACGCGCAGGCTCAGCGGCCATGCCTCACGGGCCCATCTGCTCCACAGCATGTGGGATCTTCCCAGACCGGGGCACGAACCCACGTCCCCTGCATCGGCAGGCGGACTCTCAACCACTGCGCCACCAGGGAAGCCCTGGGGAAATGTTTGTATAGAGGACCGTCTCTCAAACCCCAAGCCAGCAGCTAGACATCCATCTCTCCATCCATCCATCCATCCATCTAATAATTCATCCAGTAATCATTTATTGACATTTACTGTGTCCATAAATGCTCTCTCAGTGAATTAATTAATGCCTCAATAATGTTCTGTTAGAGGGGGAGTTTGGGGGATGGGAATCAGGAATGGTTTACCCAGAAGGTCTCTTACCATCCACCTCGGAGGGTGTGAACAGTGTTGCGGCACAGCATGGCAATCAGCCTGACATCTGGCTTGCTTAACTCCATAGGAATTTCCCGATCCGAGGAATTCAGTTCTACGACGGCCCCATCAACATCCAGAACTGCACTTTCCGCAAGTTTGCAGCCCTGGAGGGCCGGCACACCAGCGCCCTGGCCTTCCGCCTGAACAATGCCTGGCAGAGCTGCCCCCATAACAACGTAACCGGCATTGCCTTTGAGGACGTCCCGGTGAGTCCTCGAGGCACCGGGGTGAGCTCCCGGCAAACCCAGACCTCGGGCGGTGATGCACAAGTCCCTGCGGGGCCTGGAGTTTGAGCCGTTGCCACCACCGCAGGGGTTGAACATTCTTCTCCAAGCAGGCTGGGCCACGTCCCAGGTCTGTCTGCATCCAAACTGGAAAAGTACAAGTGTAGTTTGCCCCACAGGTCAAGTCTGGGTAAATGCCCCCTTGCCCTCACCCTGCTCAGAACCCACCCAAGCCTCAGAAGGAACTTTCCACTGCCCTCAAGGTTCTGAGGCTCTGGTCCTCCAAGGCTCTTGGGTTCAACCTACCGAGTCTGGTGACCGGGCCACTTCAGTTAGCACCATTCATCTAAAAAAAAAACAAGAAAAAAAAAAACAAACAAAAAAACCCCCCAGCAATTCCCAAAGGAATCGTTGCTGAAGATGCTCTGTTTAATTTCTCCCGGAGAGTGGAACATAAACAGGGCCCTCCTAGCCCTAGGCAGCCAACAAGTTAGGAGCCGGGGGTGAGGAGGTCAGGACAAAGGGCTGCGCTTTGAGACGAGGCAGGTCCGGGGCTCCTGTGCCTTTTCTCTGGGTTACAGCTTGCCCAGACCTCCATTCCTCCTCCAGCCCTCTGCTCCTGCCCTCTGCCTGTCTGCCCAGTTCCTGGCAGCCTGAGCGAAAAGATGTGAAACTCAAGTTACTGAATTTCCTTACTCAGGCCACCGAGGGCCTGAAAGAGGTCAGTCATGGAAATCTCCAAGGGCTCATGTTGAAAGACTGACCTCCTGAAACACGCCGCACACTCTCATACACGTTCTCTCTCCCGCATAGCCATGCGTCGTGTGTGTGTGCGTTTATTATACATGTATATGTACTTTCTCATACATTCACTGCCACTCAGCCTCATTCCCTCTCCACATACACACACACACTCACATTCACTCACACCCACACGCGTGCGCACACACGCACACACTCACGCACATACATTCACTCACACACCCACTCACGCGCGCACACACACTCTCACACGCACACACTCCTGTGCCTGCCTCCCCATCCCTGCAGTGTTTTGAGCCACGTATTAGAGCTCTCTCCAGGGTCACACACAGCAGCCAACCCTCCAGCGAGCAGAGGCCAGAATAACGTGCTGGGTCTGAGAGCTGAGGCACAGTGAACGTTTGGCTGTGTCTCTGGCTCCATCCGAGAGGTCAGCCATGCGCTTTCCTGTGCTGCCCCAGAGCATCTTTGGTTTGGCTGGTTTGTAACGTCTGGAAATCGGAAACTTCGCCCTGGCCTGACGACAGCTGCTGCTTCCCTTCACCTTCTGGTCCAGCCTCACATTCCTGGGCTGTGTTTAGATTACTTCCAGAGTGTTCTTCGGAGAGCCTGGGCCTTGGTTCAACCAGCTGGATATGGACGGGGACAAGACGTCGGTGTTCCATGACGTGGATGGCTCCGTGTCCGAGTACCCTGGGTCCTACCTCACCAAGGACGACAACTGGCTGGTCCGGCACCCAGACTGCATCAACGTTCCGGACTGGAGAGGCACCATCTGCAGCGGGCGCTACGCACAGGTGGGGATGCAGGGCGCACGCCCTCAGTGTCACCAGTCGCTCACTCACGGGACAAGCATTGAGTGAGAGCCTACTGCGTGCCTGCCTCTGTGCCAGGCCACAAAGGGACATAGGTTTCTTCTTCATTCTTCTTCCTTTCTTTTTTTTCTGGTAACCCAGTAGGATTTTCAAAAAGTCCAAGTGAAAACACTTCGTAAGCAGCATGCTTAGAAAAAGAAGTCAGACTTCGGCACCTAGTAACTGTGTGACCTTGGGCAAGTCACCTAAATTCTTGGAGTGTCAAGTTCCTCATCTGTAAAATCAGGATAATAGTTGAACCCTTTTAATGAGCACATAGAGTGCTTTACCAGCCCTCTCCACCAGAAATGCAGTGCAAGCCGTCCGGGTGATCTTAAATGTTCTAGTAGCCACGTGGAAAAGGCAAAAGAAATGGCTGAAATCGATTTTAATAATATACTTTGTTAAACTCAATATATTCAAAATACTATCATCTCAACATGTAATCAGTATAAAAAAATCATTAATGAGGCACCTTACATTCATATGTTTTTCCTGTTCTAAGTCTTTGAAACTCCCTGCATATTTTATACTTATAGCCCAGTCAGTTTGGATTCGAATTTTCTACAATTAAAGTAAAAGCTAGTCCTACCAAAACAATAAAGCTATGTTTAACTATTTAGCTGGAAAACTATTTTACCCCACTTTTGGTTGGAAATTTAAGTTAATTAAAATGAGATTGAAAGTTGGGGTCCTCAGCCACACCGGCCACATTTGCAGTGCCCAGTGGCCACATGGGACAGCGGGCTGAGTCAGTGCCTGGAATGTGAAAACATGAGTTACTGTAGTATTGTTACTGGTGTCATGTGGAAGGAGAGCTGAGGACTAGATGAGCAAGGGGAGAGAGCCCCCGAGGAAACGAAGAGCTGTCAGATCAGGAGGGAAGCGCATGAGCCCAGTGACCCCCCAAGGGGCAGGAAAACGTAGGAATGAGGAATCCTCACAACCGTCCCGCAGGCAGGCATTCCTCTCACCGCTGTGGGCAGCAGCATCCCGGGCATTAGCAAAGAGAGAAAGGTGGACTTCCCTGGTGGTCCAGTGGTCGAGACTCCATGCTTTCACTGCAGGGGACCTGGGTTCGATCCCTCAGGGAACTGAAATCCCACAAGCCCTGAGGCACAGCCCCCCCCCCCCCAGAAAGAGAAAAGAGCTAAAAGTGATTTCGGGTCTGGGGAGGGATGGGGCAGGGGGCTAGTGCCAGCGAAGGGGAAGGGCCATGGGGGGCAAGGTGGGCCCCTGGAGGCGGGGCCGTGCTGGGAGCGGGTGCCAGTGGAGGCGGGAGAGATTGGTAGCGGGAGGGGGGCACAGAGGAAGGCAGGGGTCCGGGGCAGGGAGGTCCAGCGTATTTCTTTCCACAGTAGAAGGGGAGGTCATGCAGTGAGAGGGCAGAGAGTGGGCCTGAGCTGGGTGGCCCGCAGAGAGTGATCAGGTTGGGAAGAGGTGCCGTGGAGACTGGAAGATGCTGACAGAGGCGTGCGGAAGGAGTGCCAGGTGGTGCTGCAAACCCAGTGGAGACTGTACACGGAGCATGGAAGGGGCACCGTTCCTCCTGGCTGCAGGACTTTCTCAGCCCTGCTCCAGAGCCCTGCAGAGGAGGCGGACCCGTGGAATGATCCAGGCCGAGGCATCTGCTGCACGGGTGGGCAGGGCAAGGGATTTGATGCTATGGGAGCGAGTGGTTGACCTGATGGTCTAGGGCAGATAAGAAGGGAAGTAGAGTCAGAGGGAGCTGACAGATTGGGGTCATGACCTGAATAACTAAAGGCTGACCAAACCCTTAAGGCTTGCAGGCACACTGCGGGCCTTATAGCATCCCTGATTCGAGGGCGAGACATCCCATGTGGAGCCTTGATCCTGAGCTTCCCTCCCACCCTTTCTTTCTGATACATTGCTGATTTTCTGCCGAAAAGGGCTGATTGTTAGTTAGAGCTTGCAGGTTACCATACCTGGCTACTGGTGAATTATTATTAATTATCTCCTCCCTCCACTTTGCAGCTTACAAAAGGCTTTACTATACCTTTAAATTCTTATACCCATGACACCGCCATACTAGGGCAGGGTTGAAGTTTCTCTTCCCATTTTATATGTGATACAACTAGAGGGGAAGATAACCCCTTCTTTCCAAAGGCACAACATTATTGCATCTTGATGCGATGGTCTCTCCTGGCCACAGCTACGGGGATGTCACCCGATGAAATGGGACAGGTCCTAAAACAGGACACAGTGTTTTATTTATTTTAACGAATGTTTTATTGAAGTAGAGTTGATTTCCAATGCTGTGCCAATCTCTGCTGTACAGCAAAGTGACCCAGTTATACACATATAGACATTCTTTTTTTATATGTTTTCCATTATGGTTTATCCCAGGATATTGACTATAGTTCCCTGTGCTATACAGTAGGACCTTGTTGTTTATCTATTCTAAATATAATAGTTTGCGTCTGCCAACCCCAAACTCCCAGTCCATCCCTCTCCCTCCCTCCCTTCCCCTTGGCAACCACAGGTCTGTTCTCTATCAGGACACAGTCTTTTAAACCAAGGGTGGCCCAAATCATCCAGGCTCTTTTGTTTTGTCCCTTGGACTCAGTGGCTGACAGTCTTGCTTTCATATTTGTCTCTGAAATGAGATGCCATTCATTCCCCCGATGTGCACTGATAGCCACATGGTCTGGCCACACGGGCCAGACACTGAGAATCAGAGGGAGAAGTAGGCAACACATCAGGCTCTTTCTCAAATACAGACAGGACAGCAGCCGGTTAAAGGGGAGTTGCATTTGCAGCAGAAGTGTCATAAAACTCTCTCCCTTCCTCCTCTTTCCTGATACCCCTCCTTTTCCAAAATTCGCTGACTGTTAAGCAGACTCCCCTCAAGTTGCCACTGGTCTCTCCTCTACACTTTTTTTGGAGATGTGCAGAAAGCGTTAGCTGGATTGCACAGTGCGGCTCAGGCCGCATTCACCAGCAGAAAGGGATGCCCCCTTATTTGGCCTTCTTTCATTCAAGCTTTCTAAAAAGGGCTCTGTGAAGAGAAAGTCCTTTTGCAAGCGTAGTCTGTAGTCAGATGCTAACCAGATGCTCTTGGAATAATCCCTTGTCATTGCCTCATTGTGTGTTTCCTCTCTGGGCTTTAAAAGATGTACATTCAGGCCTACAAGACCAGTAATCTGCGAATGAAGATCATCAAGAATGACTTCCCCAGCCACCCTCTCTACCTGGAGGGGGCTCTGACCAGGAGCACCCACTACCAGCAGTACCAGCCCGTCATCACCCTGCGGAAGGGCTACACCATCCACTGGGACCAGACGGCCCCTGCCGAGCTCACAATCTGGCTCATCAACTTCAACAAGTGAGTGGGTGCCTGGCCGGGAGCAGTGTGACATGGGGACAGCTGCTCTGGCTGAGCTCAAAGCAGCAGTGATAACGGTGCCTCGTTGCAAAGCCCCGGGCTTCCTGCTCACAGACCCTCAGGCTCGCCCACGTCATCCCTGCACGAGGATGGATCTAGACGTGACATCACTCGGTGGTTAAGAATCAGAAGACCTGGGCTGAGCCCCCGTTCTGGGCGTGGGTGACGCCGGGCAGGGCGTCTCACCCCTGGGAACCTTAGTTCCTTCATCTAGGAGATGGGGTTAGTCTCACTCTGCAGAGCTGCAATGGGGATCGAGTGGGACAGTGTCTGGCAGGCGTTTCACCCAGGACCTGGCTTTACGAAGGGCTCAGTACACGGTCAAAAACCCCTGGTGGCTTTTGTTACCGTTTTATGGGGGGGGAAGGGGGCGGGAACAAGGCTCTGCGAGGTAGAGGGATTAAGCTGAGGGCATCTGGAGAGAGCTTCATGTATTTACGTTCATGTATTTTCTATGCACATCATTAACTTGTCACAGTAGTCCCATGAGACAGACAGACATCAGTTGCAGAAAATGATACCCAAAGAGCTGAAATGGGCCCCACAGTCAGGCTGGACCGGGAAGGGGCTGAATCCAGGTCTTACAGATCCTGGCTGTTCCACTCCAGCCCTATTGAAAGAACATTCATTTTTCTTTCCCCCAGCCAACGATCCACACAGAGCACCCAATGCAGGCCCTGGGGACGCCCCACCGCCCCCTCTCATTCACTGCAGTCACCGTTTCTCCCTCTCTCCTTGAACGCTTTGTGACGCAGTCATTACCAACAGCAAAGCCTTCTTTCAAAAGTTCCCACTGAAAAGTGGAAGCGCCGTTTGGTGGAGAACGCTTTGGTCTCTGGCCAAGGCACACGGGGAGGCCCTGTGGCCTGGACATCCTCGCTTGTAACCTGACTGCACTTCCGATTCTAGGGGCGACTGGATTCGAGTGGGGCTCTGCTACCCCCGGGGCACCACCTTTTCTATCCTCTCGGATGTTCACAATCGCCTGCTGAAGCAAACGTCCAAGACGGGCATCTTCGTGAGGACGTTGCAGATGGACAAAGTGGAGCAGAGCTACCCTGGCAAGAGCCACTATTACTGGGACGACGACTCTGGGTGAGGACCCCCCTCCTGGCTGCAGGAAAGTGGTCATTCTCATGCTGTCCCCCGGCCTTTCCAATAATCCTCAGACCTGCCGTGCCGTGGGTGCCGGTTAACGTAGGATCCTTTCCTAGGCACTTCTATTCTCAGACAGCTTGTGTCATCCACCAGTGACATTTTTAAAGCTGTGACGCTTTGGGAGTAAAGTAAGCGCTCTATTAATATACACATGGATTGTAGTGCATATACCTGTTTCAGGGGGGAAAAAAGTGAAAGCAGTGAATCTTAGAACTGAGAAAATGTGGTACAGGACCTCAATTCCATACAACTCAGTCGGAGCAGATGATAGTATCCCTAATTTAGGGATGGGCAGGGACTTCCCCGGCGGCCCAGTGGTTGAGACTCCCCGCCTCCACTGCAGGGGGCACAGGTTTGAGCCCTGGTTGGGGATCCCGCGTGCCGCGCAGTGCGGCCAAAATAAAAAAAAAAAAAAATAGAGATGGTCAAAGAAGGGACAGGACAAATAGGAATGCCTTGCTCCAGGGACACCGCACAAACTTGGCGCGGCTAGTTTTGAGCTCACACCTATCCGTAACCAAAATCCTCCCCCTTTTGCTGAACTGCACTAGGTTCTATTCAGCAGGGATCTAATGGGGGCAGAGTACTGTCCCCGGAGACAGTGAGCCATTTGGTCGCCTCCCCTGAAAAGAGAGTATTCTGACATCTGCAGAATGCCAGCACGTCTCCAAAGCGGTGAAGCTGTCGCTAGCCAGCCCTCCGGGGACTAAGGGTAAAGGGCTGTTTTATGGCCATTTTTTCCATTCTTGTAGTGAAATCAAGGGTAATGAGACAGATAGAAGATGCTTAGACATATCTATAAAGGTAGGGCTTTCTCGGTTTGATTAAAGGAAAATTCAAATTTGAAAGTCAGAAGCGTAAGTAAAAATGTTGGGGGGCTTCCCTGGTGGCGCAGTGTTTGAGAGTCCGCCTGCCGATGCAGGGGACGCGGGCTCGTGCCCCCGTCCGGGAGGATCCCACATGCCGCGCAGCGGCTGGGCCCGTGAGCCATGGCCGCTGAGCCTGTGAGTCCGGAGCCTGTGCTCCGCAACGGGAGAGGCCACAGCAGTGAGAGGCCTGCATACCGCAAAAAAAATAAAATAAAAAAAGAATAATGTTGGGGTTGGTGAAGCAGCAAGCAGCACCCCTTTTCCCACGTTAGTTCTAAGCCAGTGGTGGAGCAGGCATGACAGCAGGTGAGGAAGGAACTGTCTGTCCTACTGATGATGGAGCTGCTGGGGAACAGATCTTCCCAATGCTGTCCCCGAGTGCACCTACCCAGTCCCAGGCAGCCCCGAGCAACCGGGGTCCTCCCCACTCAGCGCCCAACTCCCAAAACTTAGGGTGCAGGGGGAGCAGACCGGAGTCCGCCTCTCTACGGGCTGACCTATGTACCCCCATCCAGCAACCACACGAGTCACTCCACTTCCCCCGGGAAGACATCAGTGAGGGGATGGGCCGGGGCCAGGAGTGTTTAGAAAAACCCTTCCATGTGAAAACCAGAGGGGGAATTAAATATCCTTCATACAACAGCAGAAACGATCAATATTATGATTTTAAAAATGGTAATAAGGTGAAAGTCTTCATAGCACCACCTGTGCACGATTTCTTCTTTTATCGATAGGATCGTGAGAATTGGGATGTTGCAAAGGTGTGAATTTTTCAAACGGAAACGGCCACTGAACGAGTTGAACCTTTTTGATCAACACATTTAAAAATTTGCGATTTTTCCCCTTTAAGCAGATTTTGCTGCTTAATTCAACCGTTTTGTTGGTAGCTTAGTTAAGCATACCTGTTGATTATTATGCTGCGCTTTAATTCAATGGTAGCCTTAGGGACTGTGGGCTGGGTTACGGGATGTCTGTTGCCTGTGCAAGAGCCCAGAGTCTTGGGCTTTGTGAATTCTTGGGCTGTTTTCATGATCTTTCTGCCTTACAGATGTGTTGCTCTTTCTTACTCACGTTCAGAGCACCTGCTTTCAATGGCTACCTTCTATTCTGCTATGGCCTAGGACACTTGATAAGCAGCTTGTTATAATTGGGGGTAAAATAAAAAGTAAGTAGGCTACAAGTGAAGGGGTCCCGAAGTGTGAAATATATTTCACACCCTGAGTCACCTCTGTAAATCCTTCGAGGTTAAAAAAAAAAACCACTCGGGTGATTTCATCCGTGTCCTGGAGTTTGCCAGATGCCCCCTAAGCGAGGTATTGCTAAGCTATACATAAGCGTAGTATTCAGGTGCACGGCCATCAGTAGGGCTGCTCTGAAATACTACCTGGTCACAGCCAGGATTTGAGCCCAGGTTTACTGACGCCAGGGCTTCCCAGTCCAGCTGACTAGGACACATCCATGTCGAAGGTGAGGATTAGAGAGGGCAGCTGCTGTCTGGAAAATAAGGAGCGGGAGCTAGATGGTCTTCTAGTGCCCTCCAGTTTGGATAATTTGATATACCATGACAGCGGGGAAACCTGAATACTGATAGTCTTGTGCAGAAGCCCTAGGAACAGAGTCTCTGGGTCTCTTTCTGGGATTTTGCTCATGACCTTGTCCCCTGGGGTGGTTTCTGACCTTGTGTGGGAGCCTCTGGTGGAGAAATGATGACAGGCACCACTGAACGGGCTTCCTCCTAAGCAGCTCAAAGCTTCCCCCGCCCCATGCAGAGCATGGAATGCAGAGGAAGAAGCTCTGTTCTCAGCTGGGGCGAGAGATCCCCCAGCAGTTCTTCCACATGAACACTATATTCTATTCAGGGGTTGCTTGATGTCAAGAAACGTAAAGCCACTCGAGTGAACTCAAACAAAGTGGAGGTGTTCCTGAGAGGGAAGCAGGGCATCTTCAGGAAGTCATCCCAGCTGGGCTTCCTGGGCTCCTGTGCTGGAAACAGCCAAGCCCTAGGGACCAGATGGCCCGCCCAGTTCTGCTTCCCACTTTCTCCTCACATTCACACACGTTCCCTTGGTGAGCATTTTCCTCACCAGGCACAGGGTTGAGATGGAAAATCCCAGCTCTGTCCCCTTTGTGCTGTGTGGTCCTGGCAAGTCACTTCACTTCTCTGAGCCATTGGGATCTGAGAAATTGGGATGATAACAGTGCTTGCTGGACTGGATTGTCTGAGGATTAAATGAGATAATATGTCAGTTTACGGCATGTGCATAGCATGGCATAGAGTACGTGCTCAGAAAATGAAGTGTCAGTGTTAGCTTTTTCTTCAATGCATTTGTTTTTAATTTCTCCAGCCACATAAAACCTTGTGGTAGGACTTCCCAGGTAGCGTAGTGGTTAAGAATCCACCTGCCAATGCAGGGGACACGGGTTCGAGCCCTGGTCCGGGAAGATCCCACATGCCGCAGAGTAACTAAGCCCGTGAGCCACAACTACTGAGCCTGGGCCCTAAAGCCCACAAACCACAACTACCGAGCCCGCGTTCTGCAACTACTGAAACCCGCGTGCCTAGAGCCCGTGCTCCGCAATAAAGAGTAGCCCCCGCTCGCCGCAACTAGAGAAAGCCCCCGCGCAGCAACGAAGACCCAACGCAGCCAAAAATAAATAAAATTAAAAACAAACCCCAAAAAACCTTGCGGTAGACCCATCCATTTTGTAGGGCCCACCGGCTGTAATCACTGTGGCCAGCACGTAGTTCTGGGTAAATGCCTTTGGGGGAGGAGGGGTGGGGGAGGGGGGTGTGGACACCGAAGGGAACCACCCGCTCTGCTCCTGTGCACAGGCTGCTTTTCCTGAAGCTGAAAGCTCAGAACGAGAGGGAGAAGTTCGCCTTCTGCTCTGTGAAAGGCTGTGAGAGAATAAAGATTAAAGCTCTGCTTCCAAAGAACGCCGGCGTCAGCAACTGCGCGGCCACAGCCTACCCCAAGTTCGCGGAGAGGGCCGTCGTGGACGTGCCGATGCCCAAGAAGCTCTTTGCTTCTCAGCTGGTGAGTGGCCGACAGCGAGCCCGGGCCCTCCGAGGGGGCCCAGACCCCATCAGCGTCCTCTCCAGACATCTGCTCCGCTCCTTAGACCGTCTCCCGTGACCGGGGGTCGGGGGCAGTGAGGGGGAAGACCACCCATCGG
Source organism: Pseudorca crassidens (assembly GCF_039906515.1). Lineage (NCBI taxonomy): Eukaryota > Metazoa > Chordata > Mammalia > Artiodactyla > Delphinidae > Pseudorca > Pseudorca crassidens. Next base: position 148,942,490 of record NC_090296.1, on the reverse strand, counting down.
GCCGTACACTTGACTCCACAAACCTGACGGCCACACTGGGTTTTGTTTACTTTGCAGACGACCAAGGACCACTTCCTGGAGGTGAAGATGGAAAGTGCCAAGCAGCGCTTCTTCCACCTAATGAACGACTTTGCCTACATCGAAGTAAGCAACCCTCACCCCTGCCCACAAAGGACCGCAAACTCGGTGGCTTAAAACAACAGAAACTTATCCTCTCGCGGTTCACAAGCCAGAAGTCCCAAGTCAAGGTGCTGGCAGGGTTGGTTCCCCCTGGAGGCTCTGAGGGAGGGTCCGTTCCAGGCCTCTTCTAGCCTCTGGTGCTGCCGGCAGCCCTGGATGTTCCTTGGCTGTAGCGCGTCCCTCCAACCTCTGCCTCTGTCTCACATGGTCTCTCCCCCATGTGTCAGAGCCTTACACCTCCCTCTGCCTGTAGTCCTTATAAGGACATCTGCCACTGGATTTAGGGCCCATCTGAAATCCAGGATGACCTCATCTCAAGATCCTTAACTTAATTACCCCTGCAAAGGCCCTAGTTCCAAATAAGGTCACTTTCACAGGTTGCAGTAGACATATCTTTGGGGGAGGCCGTCATTCAGTCCACTACAGAGGTTTGCAAAGAACCGACTGAAGTGAGTTTTATGCTTTGAAGGGCCGCACCGGTGACCTCTGTCTTCAGAGTCTGCGTGGGAACCCCCCGGGGCAGGAGAACCTCGGGGCTCTGCTGCCTTTGGGACCCCCTGCATCACACTGTGCGCTGCTTGTTGTCTGCAGGTGGATGGGAAGAAGTACCCGAGCTCGGAGGACGGCATCCAGGTGGTGGTAATGGACGGGAGACAAGGGCGCGTGGTGAGCCAAGCCCGCTTCAGGACCGCCATCCTGCAGGGCATCCCGTGGCAGCTCTTCAATTACGTGCTGGCCATCCCCGACAAGTGAGTGTGCGCCTCTGCTCCGGGCACCGGCCAGTGGCGCCGCAGACCCCCGCCCAAGTCCCCCTCCCTGTCCCTGAGACCTTCAGCACAGTCCGGTCTGAGAAGGCTTGGGGAGTGTCCACGGTCTGCCCACACATCATGGGTGCTGGCTGGGAAGCTTCCCTGCCTGGGGCCTCTCCCTTTGGAGCCAGGGCCACGGTGAATGTAGGTCAGGCTGAGGCGGACGGTCTACCCAGCTACAAATGGGAAGCCTGCCCTGGCCCTGTGCCCCCATCATGACCCACTCTCGCGGCATGAGCTCATCCCCTCCCATACTTTCAGTATGATCCAAATGCTGGTGGCTTTTGGGAATCTCCAGCCCAGACCTCCCTCTGAAACACCAGATACTTTTAATCCAACTGCAACTTGGACCATGCCACCTGGATGTCTGCTATGGAACTGACTTCTCATCATTTCTTTTCTTCTCACTCCCCTTTTCCACGTTTTGGTGAAACCATCATCTTCCATCCGGGCAGCTAGATGAGAGTCTGGGCATCGCGCTGGGGCTCTTGTCTTTCTTCTGTTTCACCACCACCACGCCCCATAACCACATCCTGTCAACCCTACCTGCATCGCTGCTCTCCTGCTAGGTATCCTGCGGCATCCTCTGCATCGCTGCTCTGTCTGGGGCCTCCCTGTCTGCCACCCACACTGTCGGCAGTCACCCAGCAGGCTCCCTTGTCCAGCCTCCCCCTCGCGAATCCACCCACCATACTGGGGGGTTGAGCTTCTTAAATACACGTACCTCCTGTCCTTCCTAGAAATCTTTGGTAATTCCCCTTCCACCTTCCAAATCTAACTCACATATCACCTCTTTGGTGAGGTCTCTTCCAATCCAACCAAAAAGTTCTACCTACCCCCCGTACCCACAGGACCAGTGGACATATCTACTCCCGCATCTAGGGTATGGACTTCTTGATGTGGGGACCATATCTAACTCCTATTTACATTCCTAGTATAATGGGTGGAGAATTCACTCCAAAGCCACAACCTGGCATAGCAGACAGTCTAAGCGCTCAACGTGGTACCTGTCATATAGGAGGTGCTTGGTAAATATTTATTGACGAAAACAAATGTACTACTTCCGAGATGCCGCACGATGGGCATGACGTGAACTAGACTCTTAGGTGAGATTCCAAAGAATGGGGTTCTGCTTAACCCCCTTTTGTCTCCACTCTCTTCCCCCATCACAAGCTTCTTTAGCCTGACATTTTCACGTGCAGATTCATACAGAAGGACCAGATTTGCCAGTTTGGGGAAATACATGATCATTTAGAGATTTTTAGTTTTCATGCCTTTTGGGGCCAAAGGACTTTTTCTGGAAATGAAACAGGATGCAGAAGCCTGGAATCAGAAACTGAAATGCGGAGCTGCTCTGCTTAGAAGCAGGGGTGAGAGGCGTGGGACTACCCCATGCAGGGCTGCTTTCAGCCCGTGCTGCGGCCCTGGTGCACCTTGCCAAGTACCTGGTGTGAGCCGTGCCCTGGGTTGGCACTGGGTACCCAGATAGGAATTGGGCACCACCAGACCCCGCTCTGACCTCCGGGAAAGCGGCAGTAGATGGGGCAAGGCAGGTCCTGCCCCACTGTCACCGCAGGCCCAAGCCAGGCCGCCCCCCCCTTCCACCCCCTCCACAGGGCCAGCCTTGCCACTGCTCGCACCCAAACCTTCAGGGATGGTTCCCAGGGGCTGTCTCTGCCCAGCCACCCCGTGGGGACCTCCGTGCTGACAGATCAGGGGCTTGGAGGGCACGAGATGCCCATACGAGACAGACAGGGACACCTGAAGTGTGCAGGCAGCTTCTGGGTGCTGTCAGGAGGCTGGGCGCACGAGAAGCTCTGTCTCCCTGTCCTGCCCCTGGGAGCCCCGTCTGGAGGGCATGACCTTTGTTTGAGTCCAGCCCAGCAAGAAGGCTTAACTGAGCCAAAGGGATGTTAGCTTTTCTCCTGAACGGGAACAGAGCCTGAATCCAAAGTTGAGGATGTGTTTGCGATGCTCCCCGTCTCCTTAACAGGCACAAATCCCTCTGCTTCCCTGAAGAGCCAGATGCAGTCCCCAGCTCGCTTCCCCTCTGTTCTTACTGCACCCAAGCTCTTTGCCTTTTAAGAGCTTGCCTTCTGCTCCCAATGGGACCCAAATGGGGGTAACAACAGCTTCCAGAATCCTATACAGTTCTTCCATGTCTGGACTGTGGTCTGTGGTTACAGGATTCCTCTGAGCTGCAAACTAGAAGCCCCAGTCGGGCCTCTGCCCCTGTTTCTATTCCTGGGGGAGGTGTGCACTTCCTGCCGTCTGGTCCAGCAGGCTGAGTCTGCCACCACGACGGCGGCTGTTTTCCCAGCACTTTGGCCTGAATGCAACCAGGGCAGGGGAATGGAGACTTTGCTCCCAAGCTGGGCTTTTGCAAGTCAGGACCTTCAGGCTGGGCATGCCCATTGCTCCAGGCCTCTGCCTCCGCCCAGGCACCAGGCACGGCTTCCCCTTTGGCAGGTCCTCTCAGATACTTGGTAACTATTTGCCTCCCTCACCCCCTCTGTAAAATGGAACGGTAACACCGTCCTGCCTGAGCGGAGAGGGTGGGTGTGAACCTAAGGGGTTAATCCTCCTCCGAGCACAGGGTGACTCCCCACTCTGGCTTCTCCCAGCACCACGTCTCCATCTTGTCCTGCGCAAACAGGGTTTGCATATTTAAGTGAAGAGATGCGTGCCGCGGTCGTTTGTGTGCCCGGCCCTGTCGTAGGTGCTGGCCCCCAGATGGGGTGCTCTGCGTACCTGCTCTGTCCTCTGTGGGGACAGACAGGGAGCAGCAGGGAGCTGAGAGCAGGCGCAGAGAAGGCCACAGGCACCAACCGCAGCCAGATGTGTGGGAGGGCGTTCAGGATGTGGGTCATCACATGGAAAGAGCCGGTCAGCTCGGCACGCGGGAGGGGCTGCCCTTCCCCAGTCCCTGGCGGGCCTCTGGGCACTGCTAGCTCGAGTCCCACGAGGCACAGTCCAGCATCCCTCCCAGGGAACCCCCGCATCCAGCTTGTCGTCCAGTCCTCTCATCCATCCCTTCTTGCTCAGCTCCATAGTTCTCATGGCATCGAAGGGAAGATACGTCTCCAGAGGCCCGTGGACTCGAGTGCTGGAAAAGCTCGGAGCAGACAAGGGCCTCAAACTGAAAGGTAAGGGGTGTAGACGGGGCCCTACCCTGACCGTGAATCCAGATGCCCAGGGCACAGGCTGCTGCTACCTGCTGCTGAGACCAGACCACTTTCCCCCCAGACCTGGGTGGGGTCTCAGAATCCTCAACACAACTAGTGGTCTGCAGGTGTGTGTGGGCAAGAGGCCGCCTTGTCCCCATTCCTGCCCCGCAGCAGCAGCATTCCAACTTGTGACCGGACACCGGAAGGAAATTGCTCGAGCTGCTCACCTGTCGACTCAGCAGGTGGCCCTTTTTTTTTTCCACAAAAGTATCAGCAGAAAAGTGGCTCAGTTTGACCCTCCTACCCAGTTCCTGCTACTCCAATCGGCCAGGGGCCCTACGTCTTCTGCAGCTTCCCAGCTCATGGCCAGCATTTGTACAGCCCTTTGCAGTTGGCAAAGCTCTCATTTGAGAATCTCATTTGAGAATCAAGGTCACACAGCTCTTCTGCCATAAAGCCTGGCACAGACCCCTTAGGGAAGACGCCAGCCAGGACAGAAATGTCAGCATTTTATTATCGTCACTGCAGACTGTGATGGGAGAGTCCTGGGGGAGGTCGAGAGGCGAGGCCGAGCAACGCTCCACATAGATAATAATGATAATGTCCGTTGTAGTTACCATGTAATGCTCAGCCTTGCACCTTGCTGCACATCCAGTAACGATCTCAGTTATTCATTAATAACCTGTGTGACAGGTACTGTTATTTCCACTTAAGGTGAAGAAACAGAATTAGTTAAGTAATTTAAGGTTAGAGTTTGGATCCTTATTTTTTCGAATCCAAAGCCAGCCATCCTTAGTGGCCATGCTATCCCGACTGCAAAACACATCAAAGCTAGCAGCCTATCTATCATGTGGGACGCTTATCCCAGGCAGCTCTCAGAGAAAAATCAGGAACAGTGAAAGTCCTTCAAACGAGCCAAAAGAGAACACAAGGAAAATAGAAGCGTCTTCTCCAGCCTGGTCCTGAAAGCATTTGGGGGCCTCTGTCCTTTAAATTCAGACCCTGTTGCCAAAAGTTGATGAACATAAAGGTGACATACGTCAAGGGACACTTTCCCAGTGGTGACGGGTGTGTGCTGCCTGCCAGGCTGGGCCGTTCCCGAGTGTAGACATGGACCCCCAAGTCCCTCGGACGGGGTCAAGCTCCGAGCTGTGAGCCAGAGGGCCCTGCGTGGGGCTCCGGAGTCTAGAGTTCTGGTCTGGGCTGCACCATCTACTAGGTGCCCTTGGGCAAATTCCTCCACTTCTCACAAATCCCTTCTAAAGCCACAGAACGTTGGAGCTGGGGCAGAAATCTCGTAGATGCATGCCATTATTTGACAGGGACACGGGGCTTCAGGGACGGGCAGAGACTCGCTGCTAATTGTAGGGTCAGCTCCAAGGTGGCTGGGGTTCCCGGGAGGTCTCCTGTGGGAACCAGAGAGCACTCTGCACAGGTGGCTGGGAGGCTCAGGTGAGACCCTGTGTGCCCCGTACAAGCCAATGCCAGGTACCACCAGTAACCGGCCACAAAGCTCTTCCCGGGGGGCGGACAGTCCAGTGTGGCTAGAGGAGAGGGTGCCTGGTACGGGCAGGGGAATGGCGATGGGGAAGCCTGGAAGGTGGTGGCATATAGCCATGCTCTGGTGAAGTTTCTGCTCATGTGACGTCACTGCTTTTCAGAGAAAATGGCATTCGTTGGCTTCAAGGGCAGCTTCCGGCCCACCTGGGTGACTCTGGACACTGAGGACCACCATGCCAAAATCTTCCAAGTTGTGCCCGTCCCCGTGGTGAGGAAGAAGAAGCTGTGAGGACCGCTGCCACCTCAGCGCTGCCCTCCAGTGGACTCTGACGATGGACTCCCGGCAGCTGCCTGGGGCAGCCTGGCTGGTCCCCCAGCCCCTGTCCAGCAGCTGCTGGGGAAGGCCACATGTCAGCCCTGATGGGCCAAGGGGAGGGTATCAGAGACCCCTGGTGCTGTCACCTGCCCTCACTCAAGTGTCTACCTGCAGCCCCAGGGGCAGTGTTGCTGATGCTGGAAACCTTCTCTTTCCTGCAGCCTCTTGGGTGCTTCTCTCCTATCTGTGCCTCTGCGGTGGGGTGGGGTGTGTGTGTGTGTGTGTGAGGACCGTACGAGGAGACCTGCGCTGCGCTGGCAGCAAAAGTCCACTTTGGCGGGAGCTCTGCCCCAGCTGGGAGGCAGCCTGGAGGGGGCGCTGGGTCGTCCACAGATCCCCATGCTCTCCAGCACGCACGTTAGGGTGGTCGGTGTAGGAGGAAGAGCCCTGGTCCTAAGGAAATCTTCATTCCTGTAAGCAAGAACCGACCTCCGCGGGATTCGGAGCTGGCGTGCAGACCGGGATTCCGTCTTCCGTTCACCAAGATGGAACCGGCTACCCTCGGAGAAGGGCGAGCCTGCCTCCGGAGGGGTTCAACCTCTCAGGAGGCTTTGGCACCCAGGTTGGGAGTTGGACTAGGTGACCTTTAAAGGTCCTTTCAGTTCTGAGATGCCAGAACTGCGATGCTGTGGCTTTTCACATTGTGCCCGGAACCCAGCAATAGGTGAGAACGTTCCTTCCAGCCAACATCCATGATGCTGGGTGCTCCGGGCGTACAGGATGGAGCGGTGAGAAGCATTGCCTAAGGCAAGGGGCTCGCAGTCTGGTGGAACAGGTGGTTGGGCGTGTGTACCTCTGATGCCAAGCGGAGAAAGCCAAGAGAGGTAAAGAGGAGGTCAGAGGCAGTTCCCGGAGGGAAAGAGCTTACGCGCTCAGGTGGTCAGGAAGCTTCCTGCAGTAACGAAGGGCAGGGGCATTTGGGTGGGCGGAGATGAGGCAGCCTCTGGAGTGGTTCCTGCCCACATCTGCCGAAGATGGGTGACTTCAAAGTCGCCCTTTGCCCTCGACTTGCTGGCCACCCGTAATAGAGAAGCGGGCATCAGAGGGGGTGATGGGCTGAGCTCATTATGGCCAGAGCACTGGGTCAGCTGGTCCACCAACCACTCCAAGAGGGGGTGGAGTCAAGTCGAGAAAGGGGAGCTCCTGCATCGGGGGCCCTGAGAGCCCTCGCGGAGGCCCACACGGACACACTCACACCTCAGTGAGCCTGGGGTTTCAGAGCTGGAAAGGACCTTAGGAAACACCTAGTCCAAAGCCTTTGTTGTATGGATGGGACACATGAGACCCCAAGCTGGGGAAGAACCACACGGCCAGGGCAGGGCCAGGACGGGAGCCCCACTCGCCGCACTTACTGCCACACCACGCTGCCTCAACAGCCGGCCTGAGTGGCCTCGCGAAACGGGGGCAAGTCCCCTTGAAGGGAAAGAAGATCAGAATAGGAAAGAGAGTTGGCCGATGACTGTTTCTCTCCTGGTCCTCTGCTTGCACAAGGGCGCCCTCCTCTGGGCTGTGGAGGTCCTGCAGCCTCCGCTTGGCTCAAACTACCTGCCCTGCCGAGCCGGCGCCCAGCAGCTGCGGTCACCGCACTGGTGCTACCTGCTTCTGTAGGTCTGCAGGCGCGCCCAGCAGACACGTTTTCGGTGAGCCAGCTAGGTGGCTCCGGGATCTGAAGAGCTTTGGGTCCACCCCAGGCCCTCTCAGTCACTGCCTAATAACCTGCTCTCTCCCTTGCCCACCTTGGAGAGAGCAGGAGAGCTTCCAGAGAAAGAAAACTCTATCTGTGGCTTATACTCCCTCATGAGGCACCAGGGTCGCTCTGGGTCTCGTCCCCTTTCCTGCCCCGACCACAAATTCTTTCCTTCCTTGGCACCATCTGCCCAGCTGCACCCAATGAGACTCAGCCCAAGAGTTCACTGCCCAGGTTGAGCCAGTTGCCAAAGAGGTCTCCCCCACTAGACAGGTCTTTCGCTGCTAGGACCTGACGGTGGGACTCTGCCGCTTAAGACCTGGCAGCTTCAAAGGCCCGGGTCCCAGGAAGGACCTCTTCCAGGCAGGTCAGAGGCCATGGGGAGGAGAGTTCAATGACCTCGCGTTCTTGTCTATAGTTCTGTTGAGTTTTCCTAAACTCTTAATGCAAGGGTCTCATACTGTGAACCACTTAGGATGTGATCACTTCAGATGGCCAGGAATGTTGACTGTCTTTGGTTCAGTTCATGGAAAAAGAAATACCTATTTGAAAATCCTCAGAGTTGTACATATGTCTAACAGTGCAGGATCTGTGCATAAAACTTTCCTTCCTAAACCATTCACCAAGAGCCCGTGTCTGGGCATGTTCTTGGTAGCACAAATTTTCTCACTGCTTAGAAAATTGTTCTTGTTGTTCTTTCTGTCTGTAAGCCTCAAAATGAGTTAGGCCTTTAAAAAACAAAAAAACAAAAAAAAAAACACTCCTCTGAAACGCTTGTCTTTTTCCTGTTGCCGAAATAGCTGGTCCTTTTTCGGGAATTAGATGTATAGTGTGTTTTGTCTGTAAACATTTCTTGTAGGCGTCACCATGAACAAAGATATATTTTCTATTTATTTATTCTGTGTGCACTTCGAGAAGTCATTGTCAGAGAAATGAAGAATTGTCTTAAATGTCATGTTTGGGGATGTCCTTTGGACCACTTGAAAGGGGTGTACCCAGGGCCTTCTGCTTGCAGCAGAGGGTATCAGCTCTGGTTTGGAAGATCTTGCTGTACCATAGTAAACATACAAAGGATATCATCCACCTGTCTGCGTGTTTTGTTTTCCATTAAAGTGGGCCTCATTTTAAGCCAGAGAGTTACAGAAAATAAGATTGAGGAAACCTCCCTTTGCATCTGCCTCTCACTTCCAAGAACTATTCATGTGTCAGAGTCCTACCTTGTCCTGCCCTAAGGGGGCGCCCACGAGAGCAGGTGGAGATGGTCCTAGGAGAGTGAAGATGTCGTTCATGTGGCTGGCCGCAACCAGGATGCACTACGTCCTTCTTACTCCTAAGCCATCAGTAAGCTGTCAGGGCAGCACCCTCTCCGAGGGGAAGCCAGGGGTCAGCAGTCTGGACTCGAAGCCAGACTGTTTCTTCCTCATGGGCACAGTTTGGTCAGAGGCCAAACACGGTATCTGAGAAGAATGTGGAGACTGAGGTGGAGAAATAGGTCCAAATCAAGCTGCCAGACAACAGGGGCAGAAGCACCTGGGCAGAGGTGAGAGGGGCTCGGGGGGCCTGGAGAGGAGAAAGTGAGAAGCTTAGAACGGGGTTAAATGGGAGGGTCTTAGAGCTGTGCTCTCCAGCAAGGCAGCCACTGGCCACACGAGGTCACCTACATTGAAATTAAGTAAAATGAAATACAAATAAAAATTCAGTTCCTTGGCTGCACTAGCCACATTTGAAGCGCTCAATAGTCCACATGTCTAGTGGCTACCATACGGGACAGGAAAGATATAAAATATTTCCATCAACAAAGCAAGTTCTTCTCTTAATGATTTCCAGGAAGCTTCTGGGGCTCATACACTGGACTTTTTAAAAAATCTATGCTCCTAATGTGTGTGTGTGTGTGTGTGTGTTCAGTCCACTTAAAGCGGCTGGCACCAGACTGGTGCTATCAAATTGTCAATAAACAAATGCAGTCGTCTCTCGGTAACCGCAGGGGATTGGCTCCAAGACCTCCATGGATACCAAAATCCGAGGATACTCAAATCCCTTACAGTCTGCCCTCTGTTTCTGTGGGTTCTGCATCCGGGAATTCAACCAGCCTCTGACTGTGTAGTATTTTCCATCCGCGGCTGGTTGAATCTGCGAACACAGAACCTGCGGATATGGAGGGCCAGCTGTCCACCTGACAGAGCAGCCTGAGCATCCTAGGTCAGTGTGCAGTGGCAGGCACACGGGCCCTGCCCTCCAGAAACTTCACCTGGAGGGAGAGCTCACATTTGTACACTCATTCAACAGCTATTGCTGGGCACTTGCTCTGTGCTGGCGCAGCACAGAGGAGCATAAAGGAGCACCGTGGGGACCCTGCAGTCCTCACGCCCAGCAAGTGGTGTGTAAGAGCTCCAAGTGCAGGGAGGAGTTATCAGCTGGAGTGGTCAGGGGTCAGGGAGCAGAGGTGGGACTGGAGTCAGCTTGGGAGACAGGGTCAGACGAGGGATGGGGCCTTTTCATAAGAGGCACAGCCTGTGGGCAGGGAAAGTAACCAGAGGTGTGGGCTTGAGGATGGCCGGGCATAAACCAGAGAGCAATCCTGAGAGGGAAGATGGGTTGGCCAGACATTGGGCAGGTTTTAGGGACCCCTGGATTTGACTATGGGAGGGGGTCCCTCGTGACGCCTCCGCCAGCAGTTTCGCTGCTTGAGTGAGTGCACAGCCCGCTGGTTCAGTCGGCGAAGTCAAAAAGGCATTTGGGAGGATTGGGAGACCAGGCTCAAAGGAAGTGTTGGTTGAGCAACAGGAGACTGTAGCCAGCTCAGCACACGGAGCAAGAGATAGCCCAGAGTGGAGAGAGAGGATGGACTTGGGGGCCCCTCCCACACTTGTCTCTTCAACAGTCACCAGACGCCCAGGGGAGTCACTGCCAGGCTGTTACGTGACAAGGTGAGCACACCTAGCCCCTGTCTGCATGGAGACAGCCATAAAAATATGGAAGCAACCTAAGTGTTCATTGACAGAGGAATGGATTAAGAAGATGTGGTACATATATACAATGGAATATTACTCAGCCATAAAAAAGAATGAAGTAATGCCACTTGCAGCAACATGGATGGACTTAGAGATTATCATACTGAGTGAAGTAAATCAGAAAGAGAAAGACAAATAGCATATGCTATCACTTACATGTGGAATCGAAAAAAATAGCACCAATGAACTTATTTACAAAACAGAATCAGACTCATAGACATAGAAAACAAATTTATGGTTACCAAAGGGGAAGCGGCAGAGGGATAAATTGGGAGTGTGGGGTTAACAGAGGCACAGTGCTATATATAACATAAACAACAAGGGCTTACTGTATAGCACAGGGAACTGTATTCAATATCTTGTAACAAACTATAATGGGAAAGAATTGAAAAAGAATATAGAGATATATATGTATAAACAAATCACTTAGCTGTACACCTGAAACAAGCACAATGTTGTAAATCAATCATACTTTAAAAAAAGAAAAGAAAAGAGAGGAAGGTAGGAAATTCAGAAGAGTGGAGTATGCTCTGGGGGTTCCCCTCTCTTACGGGCTCGTCCCTAAGCAAGTGAGGGGGGCCGACAGAACCCCTCGTGGGGAGACCGGGAGTATCTGCAGTAGGGAGAGACTGACAGTTTACTTCTCTGTGCTTACTGAGCCCCCAGACTCACAGGCCACCCGACCACTGCCGGAGCTGGGGATGAGAAGTCTCTGGTGTCTTACTTCCCTGTCATTTGGGAGAGTAGAGGCTGAAGGTGCCTCTGCCCTCGTCCTGGGGTGACAGAAGGTGGATGCAGGCTGGAGCTGCCCAAGGTTCCCAGGAGAACAGCCTCTGGGTAAACGCCCCTGCACCCGCTGGCTGGCTAAGGATGAATGAGGTTTCCATGCATCAAGAGCACATCATGGAGGGACTTCCCTGGCGGTCCGAGCTTCCACGGCAGGGGGTGTGGGTTCGATCCCTGGTTGGGGAACTAAGATCCCACAAGCCGGGCAGCCAAAAAATGAATTAAAAAAAAATTTTTTTTTTTTTAAAGAGCACATGTGGAGCTCAGCGCAAGTAAGCTAGCTTGAAGGGACCCTGCCCCAAACAGCTGTCTGCTCAGGTGAAGGGATACCTGGCAGAAAGAGGCTATGGGGCATCTCCAAAGGCAGGAGCTGAAAAAGGAAGAGGCGCCACCCGTATTCAGCTGGGAAATGTATTGCTCAGATCCAAGTGGGTAAGGGAGCATTTGGGAAGAAACCAGAAGACATCCCGTGCCAAAGAGCCATAACACCTGCCATAACAGAGAGCACTTAAGGACAGTTTGCAATAGCACAAAGTACTGAAGACTTTTTACCCCTTTTCCTCTAATCCCCCCTCTCTGTGCCCCAAACCGGTAGGAGCCAGCAGGAATGGGGAATGATGGGAGAAGTGGAGTGGGAAGCAAGGCGGAAGCAGAGAAAAAGAACAGCCCCACTTCTCCACCCCCATCTCCCCTGCAGGGGCTCAGACAGGGCCCAAGCAGGTGGAGAGCAGGTAAACTCGCTTTAGGGGCAGGAAGAGAGAGCCCTGGTTTTTAGCCTTTGCTGATGTCCATGGTGTAAATACTCTCGTCGGCCAATTTCCAGCTACAGTGGTTTCATAGCCAGATCCCAAGATTCCTATTTAACCACTGGTTCTGCAAGCTGGTACCTGCTGGCTTCAGCGCAGGAGTTGAAGGCGGCGCTGAGAAAAAATACAGCTCTGCTAGTTTGTATCCTTCAACAAAACAATTACAAGGAGTGGAAGGGAAGAGTATAAGGTTTATACTCCCCTGGGAAGTATCATGTCGACTCCCTTAGAAGAAGGAAGCTGCTCAAACAGAGTTTTGCTTGTTTATAGCTCTTAAACAGATCTTTTTTTCCCCTTCCGACTCTAGAGGGAAAACACTACACCAGGTTGAATAATACTAAAATGTTGGGTATGCAGAATCTCTCCTGAGCAAAACCCCAAAGGCGAAATCACCAAGATTCGTTCATAGGATGACATAAAATTAAAATTTAAAATTGTAAATAAATAAATTGAGGAAATGAGTTTAAAAAGACCAAAAAACCCAACTGCCACTTTTGAAGAGCCTGGAGCAAAAGCAGGAGGTCGGGAGCAAAAGCAGGGGGCTGTGCATGCGCCCTGCACACACCACCACCTCAGGGGTGGGCGAAACACCTAAGCCACCCCCCTGGCCCGACCCCTGGACACACCCCTACCCTCACCCCATATAAGGAAAAAGCTTGCCCCCTCTCGGGGAGCGAGCAAACAAGGGAACCTGCTGTTTGTTCTCACTCCCCAGCCGCAGCAGGGCCCCAATAAAGCCTTGCCTGAGTTTTCTGTCTGGTCTCTGATCAATTTCTACTGTTTGGGGAGGGCCAAGAACGCTGGTTGGTAACACCCGTTTGCAAGGCCAGGATTATGGCAGGATTATGCTTCTTGTTGGGGGTCCCTGAACTTTATTCACATAATTTGCAAATGGTCCCTTCATTAAAGGATTGGTACATGCCATCTGCTTTCTACTGGGACTCCGCCGATATTTTATATATGAGACACTCTTACAAAGCAGTAAAGGGCGGGTGGGGAACACCAAAAGAAAACAGGAAGGTGTCAATTCACAGAAAAAGTATATAAAGGTGTCAATTCACAGAAAAAGGATATAAAAGTATAGAAAATAAATATATGTATTTAAAAATTCAGCCTCACAGCAGTGTAAAGCAACTACTCCAATTGAAAGAAAGAAAGAAAGAAAGAAAGAAAGAAAGAAAGAAAGAAAGAAAGAAAGAAAGAAAGGAAGAAAGGAAGAAAGAAAGAAAGGAAGAAAGAAAGAAAAAGAAAGAAAGGAAGAAACTTTAGTCCGAGGTGGGGGGGAAATAAAAAAATAAAATAAAAGAGTCTCTAGTTAGAAAAAAAAAATTCAGCCTCATTGGTAATTATAAGATGCAAACTGAAACAACAGGGAGATACTATTAATCACCTATCAAACTGAAAATATTGCGAAGAATGCTACAAGGCAAGAAGAAACAGACATTCTTAGATGAGGACAGAAAAATAATTTGGCATCTTTTCCATAAAGCAATTCTGTATTATGTAAAAGTGAACTGAAAATATGTGCAGACTTTGGCTCCAAAATTCTGCCCAAGAATTTATCTCAAGAAAGAGCTGGGACTTCCAGGTGGCACAGTTGTTAAGAATCCACCTGCCAACGCAGGGGACACGGGTTCAATCCCTGGTTCGGGAAGATCCCACATACCACGGAGCAACTAAGCCCCTGCACCACAACTACTGAGCCCACACGCCACAACTATTAAACCCACGCGCCTAGAACCCATGCTCTGCAACAAGAGAAGCCACAGCAATGAGAAGCCCATGCACTGCAACAAACAATAGCCCCCTCTTGCCGCAACTAGAGAAAGCCCGCGCACAGCAATGAAGACCCAACGCAGCCAAAAATCAACCAATAAAATTAATTGATTGATTTTTTAAAAAAGAAAGAGCTTACAGTAGTGCACAGCATTTGTGACAAGGATATTCACTGCAGCATTTTATATGATAATGAAAACTTTGAAACAATCTAAATAGTCAGCAATCAGACTGGCTACACTGAGATACCAGTCCCTTTCCCAAAATGAAGATTAAAAATGACTGTTGAAATGTTGATAATTATGAATGCTGGGTGATAAGGAACGGAATTCATTATACCACTCACTCTAGTTGCATGTTTGTGTGTACATTTAAAATACTTCCTCAATAAAAAACTTCTGAAAGTTGGAAATAACTATTTAGAAAGTACTTAGCATTACGGATCAAGAGCCTTAAAAATAGTCCTTTTCATTGACCTAGTAATTATTTATCTGGGAATGTAGCCTAAGGAAACAAAGCTTAGGTATAAAGATTTTCTTTATGGCATTATTTATAATCATTTGACACGTTCAAAGCACCTAAACGTTTGACTCCACGGGAGTGACTAAATTACGGTCTCATTTGATGAACTATTACACCTCACTGAAATAATATTGACAAAGAGCTTGTAATAACAAATTGTGCATTTGCAAAGTCAGTTGCAAAATCATTGTGGGTTCCGTAAGTCACAGAATATTACAGGCTCAAAGACCTTGGAGCTCAATTGGCCTGGCATTCTGCACGTGAGAGATGGTCTCAGACACACACACACACACACACACACACACACACACACACACACACACACACACACACACACACACACACACACACACACACACACACACACACACACACACACACACACACACACACACACCCCTCCAAGCCCTGCTACCTCCACCAAGCCCACACTCGCGTTCCTTCTGATGGTGCCAGTGCCACAGCCTCCAGGCTGGTTCCCCAGCCTTCGCACCTCCTCCTCCCTCCCCATCTCCCTCCTTCCTGATCTTGCCTCTCAAAAGCCCAAGGAACTAGTTTGCGATAGCAAAGGCCTCCTCGGTGGCCGCTTCCTTTGGTTAAATTCCCTTGGTGAGAGTTGTCTGGTGCATCTGAGGTACAGTAGAGGTGATCCATTCTAGCCCGGGGCATACAATGATTTAAAATTAGAAGTAGGGGCTTCCCTGGTGGCGCAGTGGTTGACAGTCCGCCTGCCGATGCAGGGGACATAGGTTCGTGCCCCGTCCTGGGAAGATCTCACATGCCACGGAGCAGCTAGGCCCGTGAGCCATGGCCGCTGAGCCTGCGCGTCTGGAGCCTATGCTCCACAACGGGAGAGGCCGCAGCAGTGAGAGGCCCGCGTACCGAAAAATAAACAAACAAACAAGTAAATAAATAAATAAAATTAGAAGTAGGAGCCCAAAGGCAGAAAACACCATCTTTGCCCAAGAGAATTTAAAGGAGGAGCAAAGATCTTAGGGCATTTGGAAAGAAGCTTCTCTACTAGGGGTTCAGGGACCTCCTTGGTGCTGGAATGAATTCCTCTAGTTCAGTTTCTTCCAGACCTTGGTATGTGGATTCCAGGCCTGGCAGAACTTGTCACCCCTGTTTATAGAAGTGGTGAGGCCCAGGGACATCAAATTGTCACTCAAGGTCATCCAACGTGGGCTGCAACAGGAGGCTGGGATCAAAGGGGCCTCCGTGTTTCCAGGCCCATCACTGAAGCCTCGCTCCCCACAAGGAAGAATGCCGGTTGGCGGGCCCAGCAGATGCAAAGCAGGCCAGATGTCCCTGGAATTCCTGACATTCCAGGAGGGCAGCCCTCCTTGCGGCCCCAACTCCAGGCCTCAGATTTGTGGGCTCAGAAACTTCACCCTGGCAACTTCGGCATACTTCTCTGGAGGAAAAAAAAAAAATTGCTCTGAGTGTGCTAGGGCACTGTGCACTAAGATCTAAAAATCCTGCAAGGCGGGCTGCTCAGGTCCAGGGTTTGACAGAACTTAAGTGATGGCTCATTGATAGGCTTCAATCAATTCAACAAGATCTAGGGAGAGTTTACCACGTGGCCCCAGCTGCCAGCTCAGATTTCCCCAGATGCTGGGCCGAGTGGAGAGGGCCCCGGAGTTTCTGGCTTATGACACTTGGATGAGACCTGAAATCTGCCCCCCGGAAATTTCCTTGTCCTACCAAACAGCACAGTCAGCCTGCAGTCCATCCTGGACTAGGGCAGCTCTGCCCCTAGTCATTTTCAGGGTGACGCCACGTGACCTAAGCGTGAAGGTCCTCAACAATGCAAGCATCTGGGAGTGCGGTGCCAAGGAGGTGGGAGCAGTGGATGTTCCCGCCTGAACAGAAGCAGACCCACTCTGCTCTTGCATACGCTGCACTGGGCAGATGGCCATTCTTCCGGAACAATCTCTGCAGCCCATGCAGACTTCTATCCCATCCCCCTCCTTAGGCTGTGGTGCTCCAGTGAACAGAGCACTGCCTCCAGAGGGGAAGGATGCCATTCCTTCCTTGCTAGCAGTGACCTTGGGCCAGAGGCTTAACCCTACGAGTCTCTGTTTAATCATCTAAAAAAACAAACAAGGGCTTCCCTGGTGGCACAGCGGTTAAGAATCCGCCTGCCAATGCAGGGGACACGGGTTTGAGCCCTGGTCCAGGAAGATCCCACATGCCACGGAGCAACTAAGCCCGTGCGCCACAACTACTGAGCCCGTGCTCCGCAACAAGAGAGGCCACCACAATGAGAAGTCCATGCACCCTGCTCGCCACAGCTAGAGAAAGCCCAGGTGCAGCAACAAAGACCCAACACAGCCAAAAATATAAGGAAATAAAATGAATAAATTTATAAAAAAGAAAAATACAATAACAGTTAACACATATAGAATGCTGTGTTGAGCACTTCACGTGGATTCACGCATTTAATCCTCACAGCACGTCTATGAGGCAGGAACTTTTATTAGTGCTCACAGCCTTAAGCAAGCTTAGATGATGTGCCCAAGATGATCCAGCTCCTAAAATGCAGGACCTGGCAGTGCAACTCCAAAGCTGTGCTCTAACGGGCCTCACTCTAACAGCTAGCAAACTGCAACCTTGCAGGGCTACGGAGAGTAAATGAAATAAAGTACGTAAAGAGCCTGCACACAGTGGATGCGCAATGAACGGAAAGGACATCGAGCATCTTTTAATGCCATTTGTAAACACCAGGAGGGCAGGGGCTTTACTGCCTTGTTCGCCTTCACCCCCATCACCGGCTCAATTCCTGGATCTTGTAGGTGTTCAGTAGGTACATACGTGGCGAGCGGGTGTGCAATGAGGCCAGGTGGACAGGAGCAGCCGTCTTCCCAGGCAGAGCCCCACGACCTGAGTTCGAATGCTGGCTTTGACACTTCCTAGTGGTGCGACCGCGGAAGAAATACTTAACTTCTCTGTGCTTCAGTTTCCCTGTGTGTAAAATGGGGGTGATGCTATAGTATCGACTGCACAGGGTTGCTAGGAGGATGACGTAAATTAATTTACGTAGAACAGGACACACGGAGCAGATGATCTTTTAGGTTTCAAACAGAAATCCAGAGAGAGAGGCATATGCAGATGTTCACAAATATTTGGCAAGCACAGATTGAGTGACCTGTTCATTAAAATAATAGCTGAAGAATTCTGCCCGAAGGGTGGGTGGCAAAGTCAGAGCTTCAAGCAATGTGGATGCCGCGAAGCATGCCGGTCTCTGCTGCCCCCTAGTGGGCATGTCCCTTAACTTTTTTTAAATTAATGAATAAATGAAAATTTCTATATTTATTTTGGTTTCTTTGTTTTTCTTTTCATTTTATATTGGCGTATAGCTGATTAATAATTTTGTGATAGTTTCAGGTGCACAGCCATACATATACATGTATCCATTCTCCCCCAGACTCCCCTTCCATCCAGGCCGCCACATAACACTGAGCTGAGTTCCCTGTGCTATACAGTAGGTCCTCGTTGGTTAGCCGTTTAAAATATAGCAGTGTGTACATGTCAATCCCAAACTCCCTAACTATCCCTTCCTTCCCCCCTTCCCCCCTGGTAACCATTAGTTCATTCTCTAAGTCTGTATGTCTGTTTCTGTTCTGTAAATAAGTTCATTTGTATCGTTTTAGATTCCGCATATAGGAGATATCATGATATTTCCCTTTCTCTGTCTGACTTACTTCACTCAATATGACAGTCTCTAGGTCCATCCATGTTGCTGCAAATGGCATTATTTCATTCTTTTTTATGGCTGAGTAATATTCCATTGTATATATGTACCACATCTTCTTTTTGCATTCCTTTGTCAATGGACATGTCGATGGTGTCCCTTAATTTTTGACTTGATTTTCTTTCACAGGAAGATGCTGATGGTCTCTTCAGGGGGACCCCTGCTCTAGAGGGTTCTGGCCAAATCACTTTCCCCAGCTGTGCCTTGGTTCTCTGGACGGTGAGGTGGAAAGAATGAACATTTCTAATTTCTACTTCGCCTGATAGGGGTTTTATGAAACAGGCAGAGCACTGGCTGGTTCTGTGATCAGAGGCAAACCCCCTCCCCCTCCCGTTTTACCTGTGAACAGGAACCGTCCACATCTCCAAGGCAGAGCAGGTGCGAGGTTCACACAAGGTGGATAATAATGGGAGGCTGGTGGAAGCTCTCAAGTCCAAAACGTGTTTGTTGTAGTCATTACCGTCCACATCTTCCTCCTCTGCTCCCCAGATGAGTTCAGCCAGGCCTGTTCTTCGGGACTTTCCTCCCAGACGTGCACCCTCACGGACCCCCAAGTGAACAGCCCAAGCTTTGGCTACTGTCAAGGCCCCTCCGCTTCAAGCCCTGGCCTCACCCAGCCTGGTCAACAAGGTACCTCGCAGCATCATCACAGGAAAACGTTTTTTTCATCAGCTTTCAGTCAAAGGGTTAATTTTTATGTTCAATAAGGAGCACACACATTACAAAAATTGGAGATGAAAAAAAAAATTGGAGTGGGCAAAGATGCCCTCCTTGAGCAAACTTGAGTCAGGTTCCTCTGAAGCCTCATCTCAACTAGGCCTCAACCTTGGCCTGCTGAGCCCTGTGTAGCAAAGAATCCTCCCAGGTCAGGTTAATCCTCCCCCGCCTTGAAAACTCAGCCTTGGGCCAGTCTGGTAAGAATCCAGTGAGGCCAGGTTAGCAAGCATCCCCCTACCCTTGACAGCTAATCTAATTTTCCATCCACTGACCCTCTCACTCTGCTCTTTGACTAACTGCATTCAGAGTTGAATTCAATCTCTTTCCCCTTTTGCAACACTGGTAAATAAAATCTTCCTTGCCAATTTTAACAAGTGTCTAGTACAAAATTTTTCTTTAACACAGTCCACCAAGAGACTGAGAAGCATGCAAATTAAAATAAATTAACATTTTATACCTCGAACTATGCCTGGCATGTAGGTGATCAATAAATACTTCTGAATGAATAAATACATTAATGAATTAAAAATAATGCCCAATTCTAGTGAGTTTTTGGCAGAATGGATGGGTCTGCTCATATACTGCTGGTGACCGTGCAAACTGATATAATCGTTTCGGAAGTAAAATGACAACGTATAATAAAAACGTGTCCTTTGTTCCAGTAATCTTGAAAACAATACTAAAGCAGTCATCTTAAGGCAGAAGAGAAACTAATTTCAATGAAATTGACAATTTGGGTCACTAAAAAGAACCCAAATATTCAACAATATAGGAAGAGGTCAAGAGAGTGGCGATACAGCACAGAACGAGGGTCCTGACATCTTTGCTTTGTTTCATACCCTGTTTAGACAGATAAAAACAGAGAATAAAAAAAGTTAGGAGATCAGACCAGTTGCAGAAACTTCTTCAAAGCAGCTCTAGTGAAAAGCTCATAAGGATCTAGAGCTCCCAGAATCCAGGAACAAGCAGAATCATCAAGACCCAGGAGGTCAGAAACTCAGGGCAAGTCCAGAAATTTCACCAACAGAAGCTCTGAAACCTTCACTCTAGTTGTCCCACTGTTGATGACTCAGCTACCAAATCATTCAATCTCTGGCCGAGAGGATCTGATTTGCCAACCGGGTGTGTGCCCAGGGTGAGGTCTGCACCTCTGGTCCAAGTGACTGTGACCATCCAAGGTGGGTGGGATAGGGGAGTAGGGTCACTCCTGCGAACAGGGAAGCCTTGGGATGAAGCAGACACTCCTGGAAGGGGATGCGGATGAGACACAGATTAGACTCATGCCCTTGTAAGTAGCAGAGCCACGTCTGACACTGCAGTCTGGCCCAACTTTCTCTGCAGGAAAAGGATGGGACTGTTACACAGCCAGTGAAATGTGAAATGTGAAGACCATACAGCAACAGGGAAACGTCATTATGATACAAGGCTAAGTGGAAAAAGCCAAAAATAAAATTCTGTTTCTGCTATGATGACAACTATGTGATTACAAAGTTCAGAGATAATAACCTGAAAGGAAGCTTGGTCAAATGAACAAGGCTTGAATAGCTGGGAGGCTGTGTAGGTGGGTGAATTTCTTTCTTTCATGGAGATCTTGTAACATCTGTACAATAAGGCTTTCAAGTCTTATTGTGAAAGCACAAACCTGGTAAGTCAGGGAATATTAACTCTTAAAACATGAAGAGGGCTTCCCTGGTGGCACAGTGGTTGAGAGTCTGCCTGCCGATGCAAGGGACACGAGTTCGTGCCCCGGTCCGGGAAGATCCCACATGCCGCGGAGCGGCTGGGCTCGTGAGCCGTGGCCGCTGAGCCTGCGCGTCCAGAGCCTGTGCTCAGCAACGGGAGAGGCCACAGCAGTGAGAGGCCCGCGTACCGCAAAAAAAAACCCAAAAAGAAACCATGAAGAAATACTACTTAAAGACCACTGGTTTAAGACCTTAGATTCGACCCCATACCTGCATAGCCTCACTGTCTCACCCTCATCTTTGTTCTGACTGCTCCTGTCTTTAACATTTACATGTTTTCATCATCAGTTTCTTTTTTTAACATTAACTTGATTTTTTAAATACACAATTAAATATTATTTCTCTTTACTGAGTTTTGTGATGCCCCTTACATCACGTGCCTGTAGCGAGTGCTTCACTGCCCATGCCTAGTCCTGCCCTGGCCAAAAGCAGCATGTGGCATGGCCTTTCCTCCTCCTACAGGGGCGGGAGAAACATGGTTATTAGGTAGAGAGGAACACTCCAGCCTGACCCTCCCAGAGGGCAGCCAGGGCTCCGAGGTCCATTGCTAATCAGAGGGACTCTCCGAAGGCTGGACAGGAAACCTTCTAGGGAGAGTGTTACCCACCCCCACACCCGACCCCACCAAGGTCTAGGACATTTGGTAAAAATCACAGGACGGCACAGTCTACTCATCAAGCAAGGCCACACAGCCTGAGCCCCCTCCCCTTCCTGTTAGGTTATAGAAAAGCTGAGAAAAAGCAATACTCAGGCCATGAATTGCAGCTCCAGGAAAACAAACAATGCTCAGATAAGGAGGGAAGGGAGTCAGGAGAATTCACCAAAGATAGATGGTCTAGGCCAAGGTCTGGGAAAGGCTGTGTCTACAAAGCATGAACAAGAGGGGAAAAAACAAAGACGTGGTATCTATCCAAACATGCTGCAA
Organism: Pseudorca crassidens; assembly: GCF_039906515.1. Lineage (NCBI taxonomy): Eukaryota > Metazoa > Chordata > Mammalia > Artiodactyla > Delphinidae > Pseudorca > Pseudorca crassidens. Next base: position 148,920,732 of record NC_090296.1, on the reverse strand, counting down.
TTAGAAAACAACCACCACAAAAGAATATATGTACAAATACAGAAAAATATTCTATTCTGGGAAAAAATATAACACAAGGTGTAAATCAACTATACTTCAATAAAATTTAAGAAAATGAATAAAAAGAAAACATGAAAAAAAATGAGATTCAAAAACAAAGTTGGCAGTTTCTTGAAGAAAAGCAAACAAACAAACAAAATCCACAAGGTACAGCGTCTCCATTTGGACTTCCTGAATTCACAGAATTTAACAAAAACTTGGTTTCTAATAAAAACAGCTCAATAAAAACAGATTAAAAACAGAATGAGATTTTAAAAAAAACTCATTTCAGGGGCTTCCCTGGTGGCACAGTGGTTGAGAGTCCGCCTGCCGATGCAGGGGACACGGGTTCATGCCCCGGTCCGGGAAGATCCCACATGCCGCGGAGCGGCTGGGCCCGTGAGCCGTGGCCGCTGAGCCTGCGCGTCCGGAGCCTGTGCTCCACAATGGGAGAGGCCACAACTGTGAGAGGCCCGCGTACCGCAAAAAGAAAAATAAATAAAAAGAAAAAGAGGTTTAACATTATAAAGGAAACAAGTACTAAAACCCACAACCTAAAGTATCAAAAACTAGGGGGGGTGGAAGGATGTCTAATTAGTAAGTTCTCATGTTTCATAGTTTACAGTCAAAGATGTCATGTGAATATATTAGATCAAGAGGCATGAAAACAAACATGAAAAAGTAAAAACTCTGGTGGTCCAGTGGTTAAGACTCCACGCTCCCAGTGCAGGGGGCATGGATTCGATCCCTGCTCGGGGAACTAAGATCCCACATGCCGTGCAGCGCGGACAAAAAAATAAAAAAATTTAAAAAGTAAGAATGAATTTATATATGTGCATGTGTATATGTATTATACACCCCCCGCCCCTCCTTTAAACATGACATTTCTCTTGTTCATGAATCTGCAGATTGGGCGTGGCTTTTCTGCTTCCTGCATGGCTGGGCCAGCATTTGAAGGCTCACTTGCTCACCTGTCCGCGCCTGGGCTGGGATGACTCCTAGCTGGGGCTGGTACAGGTGCAGGTGGGGCTCTCTGAGCATCTCTCTCTCTGTGTGGCTCCTATATGTGGCCTCTCCACTAGGGTGGCTTCAGGGTAGCCAATGAAGATGTGGTTTTCACGTCTATTATATTGGCAAGTGTAATGCCCAGTGCTGGCCAGGATTTGAGGTCTACTGTTAGCAAAGCTAAGTTAACAAAACCACATTGGAGGGTCATTTGGCAGTCTACATGGGAAGGTTAAAATTTGCTTCTTCTAGCAATTCCACTGCTAGGAATTTGCCCCTCAGATATAAACACAAGTTTACCAAAATAGTTGGTAATATCTGTTAAAATGTCCAGTGCAGCACTGTACCTACTAGTGAGACCCTGAAAACTCAACGTGCATCAGCAGGGACTGTGCAGGGGAACTGTGGGTCAGACCTCACCACCACCCAGCTCATCCTGCGCCACCTTCAAGCAAGGCCTGAACTACTGAAAGACTCTCCCAACTTGCCCCTCACACCAACCACTGCCCGCTTCCAATCAATTCTCTGGTGTAGCCAGTGCAAATCAGATTACCACTTGAATCCACCCCACAGCTAAAATCCTTCAGTCCTCCAGAATCTCTAGCAGACCCTGTGCACCCCACACAGATGCTACAGTTCCAGCTCTCATCCTCATTACTGGAACGTACAAGGTCTAGGGCTTCCCGGGGGAATGGGGGGGAGGATAGCCAGGGAGACAGGAGTCAGGACAGCAGGCACTAGCTTTATCGCCTGGTAAGGTAGTTCTGTACCTTAACAGCTGGCTTGCAGAGGTGGATTTTCTAAGTGAATGGGCCCCTCTTACATAGGAATCTTCCAAATAAATCTTCACTTTCATAATTCTTATTCATAAAGGTGTACTGTTTCTTTAAGAGATCCCAGAGACTTGTATAAGCTCTCGACCCCCATAAAACCTCCATAACTCACCTGTCCAGCCTGGTCCTGTGCTGTGCCCCAGCCTCTTCATTGGCCTTCCCGCTGTCCCTCCTCTGTTCCGTCTAACCACAGGGCCTTTGCGTGGACTGTTTCCTCTGCCTAGGTTACTCCCTCCTCCTGCCTCAGAGAGGTCCCCTCTGACTATCCCAAGATTCCTCCACTTCTTGGCACTGCACTTCTTACCTATTTCAACGGTTGCCATTTCACTTTGTATAGGATTAGTATTTGTCTTTCCCCACCAAATCACTGTTTCACGATGGCAGGGGCTGTATCCACACTGTTGCTGGCATCTAGTGGTGCCCAGCATGTAACAGAAGCTTAGTCAATACAGGCTGATGTGGCCGCATATCCCATAGGAAGCAATGAGACAGACGTGTACACTGTGACACGGAAAGCCAGCTAAGTGGAAACACAAGGTCCTGGGCAGGGTGGAGGGTGTGCGCCCTTCTGTTTAATGAAGACAAGCATCCAGTCAGGATGGCTGCCCTGTATACGAGGCCAGCGCGACGACAGATGACAGAAACCCAACAAATCGCCCAAGTAAAAACTGAAAAAAACCCAGGGACAGGGCTGGTTTCAGACGAGGCTGGATGCAGGGGCTTAGGCGATACCACCAGGACTCGGCTCTCTCCCTGCTTCTCCCCACTTCATCCTCAGACAGCCCTCCCCTGGAGGGGGCAAGAGGGTGGCAGCAGCTCCAGCCTCACTTCCCTGGGTTCAGATTGTATGAGAAACACAGAACGCCTCTTCCTGACGTGGCTCAAGCAAACTCACCCTGGGATTAATTCCTCCCTGGAGTGGGGGGCCTGCAGGGCAAACATCCCCCTACAGCACAGAACAGAAAACAAAGAGGGTGTGGATCACTGTGGGGAGATCTGAATAGTTACCAAAAGAAGGGGAAATAGAGGCTGTAAGGCCAAAACAAATACATATCACTGTAAACCAGTAAGTGTACCTTTCTTTTTTTTTTTTTGAAAACAAATTAACAGTAGCTTCCACTGGGACAAGGCAGTGGTAGCAGGGGAGGCCAAGGCTTTTTGCTTTGTACCATTCTTTAACGATGACGTTTTCTAACCGTGTGCATGCTGTTTTTAATTTGTTAAAATCACAATGGAAGCCTTTTTGAACAAATGATTTTAGTTCTTAAAAATGACACCTGTGTATAAATTCCGTAACTCTTAGAGTAGGCTCTGACGTATGACAGCAACATCAGACAGTAACAGGTAGCACATCATATTAGTACCATACAAAAACACCACAATTTTAGGCACTTTATCAAAGAAAAATGTTTAGAAGTGAATGAGGTTATTGAGTCTTCTGCTACGCTCTGCAAAGAACTCTGCTCATGCCCGATTTACACCCTCGAAAATCATCACATTAAATGGAACACACAACTCTCAACACCAGCATTACTCTTTCCTAAATAAAGTTCTATTCTCACAGAACCCCTGGACTTACAGACTACATAAAACCTGACAGATACCAAGAGTTCTCTATAACTGACAAGAGGGATTCAAGTCCAAGAAACTCAGAGTGAATACTTAGGATTCCCAAGGTGCATTATTTTCTGTTCTCTGCATTTTCTGCACAGGTTTGGGATTTACGCATCCCGGTGTCCTGACTGTATATTTAGATATGTGCAGTGCTCCTGTGGAGCGTTTCTAATCTCACAGTAATGAAGTGATGTCTGTGGCATGGAGAGCCTGATTCAATTTAGTCAGGAGTCTTAAGTTGGTCTGATGAGAACCTGGTATCCTTTCAGTTAACAGAAATAAAAAGCATAGATACAGCAGGCTGCCGGATAAGAGCAGGTGCAGCGAAGGGAGCGGTGCCACAGTCCGGCCAGAGACTCCCCACATTTATGGGGAAAAGCGACACCGCCAGCTTTCCATTTAAAGTGATTTTATAGTAATCGTGAATTTGTCAGTGTCCCATGTTAATTACAAAACCTCTGTCTTCTGACTTGAAGCCTTTTAAACAGTAATTCTTACACTGACCAGAAACTGGTCACGTGGCAGACCTTTGCCAGCAGAGAACTCATGGCTGTGTGGTTTCCCACGCCCACCCCCGGCCCACGCGCCCTGGCTGAGCTCCCCGCGCTCCGCTGCAGAGCCTGCAGCTGCCCCGCTACAGCTCTTCCCTTTTACTCCCAGCTCGATTGCCTTCCTTCGAAGCCCGAGGTTTCGGCTCTCCCCCCTCCTTCTTTTTGCCTTTCTCTTGCTTGGTTTTATTTTTCTCTTTGCTTCCTCTTCCTTTGCCAGGGTACACCTGTCCCTCCAGAGTTACATCGGCACACCTGTCTTGACTGACCAAGAAGTCCTTGATCTCCCAGGCGTAGCTGCCGTCACGCAGCATGAAGATGGCACGGTCTGACCCCACGATGAACCTTGACAGAGAGACGGGACCACAGTCAGCTCACCGCTAGTACAGGGCTAATGGGTCAGAGAGGCCCTGTGGCACTTAACCGAGAACTCTTTTTTCAAATTCTACATGAATACAGAATCAAACATTCTATTTTCGAAGGTCTCACAGTCACTGTTTGAAAATACTAGCTGGCTGAACCATTTAACACCTCGGCTCAGATCAAAACAAAGGAGACCCTGCGGGGAGGGGGTGTGATGTAGACGAGGCTGCTCGCGTGAAGGGCGGGATTAGGAAGAAGGCCTCGGGAGGCTGCAGACGGGGCTCAGGGCCTCTGCCGGGGCAGCAACAGGGAGGCTGCCATTTGGGTCCGTTTTACAGTCTGAAGGGCCCAGCTAAGCTTCCATCTGACAGAAGGCCTCTGCTGATAAAGGCTGAAAAACACCAGTTTAGATCAGGTCATAAGAGGCCCATGAAGGGCTCAGGAGGGTGCTCGGCTACTGGACAGAAACCCTAACCCTGGAAGTTAAAGCAAGCATCCAAGCACGTCCACACTCACCAGGCCCCAAGGAGCAGGGAGGAACAGAATGGAGCCTGGGTGCATGGATGGACCACTAGTGTGGCCAGTGGGCACAACCCTTCTGTTCCCGAGGGGCTACACCTCCCTTCCGTTTGTAACGCCCTTCCGTTTGTAACGCCCCACCACTTCAGAGATCGGTGAGAGCTCTGGACCAGTAACCACCACAGCACTGATTTGTTCCCCTAAGTGTCTACTTAAGCTAACAAAAGCATTCTGCCGGGCTTCCCTGGTGGCCCAGTGGTTGAGAGTCCGCCTGCTGATGCAGGGGACATGGGTTCGTGCCCCGGTCTGGGAGGATCCCACATGCCGCGGAGCTGCTGGGCCCGTGAGCCATGGCCACTGGGCCTGCGCGTCCGGAGCCTGTGCTCCGCAACAGGAGAGGTCACAGCAGTGAGAGGCCCGCGTACCGCAAAAAACACACAAAAAACAAACAAACAAAAAAAGCATTCTGCCATCCTAGACACTCTCTGAGTACTCCTTCATTCCTTTTACATTTCCTGAACTAAGATATTTGAAGACCCTAAATTTCAGAACTGTTTTTGGGGAAGAAAAAGGAAATTCCTTAAAATTGCATCTTAGGAGTATACTGACCTCTGACAACTGGGCTCCTTCACTTTAAAGTAACAGTCTGCTCCAAGCTTATGTGTAAACATAGCTACACAGAAAAGCATTCTCTGAGGCGCAGAGACTTCTAAAGGAAGAGGCACACTACTGTCAAACGGTAACTAATTTGCCCCCGACAGAGGCTAAGCTATACAGCTTCTTACTCAGATAAAAGAAAAGTTAAAGACCCAAAGATAAATAGCTTTAGGATCAAATGAGATATGAAAACAAACCAATAAATAAATTTACTGGCTTTGACAAAAAATGAACGCTCTTCTTCAAAGACAGAAGAAAAGGTAAATAAATAAATGTAAAAGAAGACAGACTAGATAGGAAAGGTCCAGAGCCCTTATAAGTACTGCCAGGAAGGATATGCCATTACACAGACACAGAAAAAGCTCCAGCACAGCCCCCATCTTCTCGGCAAGGCTGTTGCTGCTTTACCTCTGGACGTCGTAGTTGGCGTTGAAGAGACTGCCCTGCCAGAGGCTCGTGATCTCCTCCGTCTCCTTCTCCGTGGGGCTTCCTGATACAGTGACAAACATCATGAGAGTCTTGCCCTTCTTTGTCATCTTCAATATGCTCTCAGGCTTGCCCGGGTCTATCTGTGAGAAGTCTATAGGTGCAGAGGGTCTTTTGTGCTCTGGGAGATCTCCTTCTTCTATGTCGTCATCTTTCTATAAGGATGGAGGAAAAAAAGCATCAGACAAAGTATGCATTTCAACTGGCAAAGGCAAGCACATCTGCGTATGATGTCAGGTGCAGGTTTATGATCTAAATAATAACAGAAAGAAGTAAACCCAGGGGATTCCCTCCTCCACTTGACTTTCAAGCAAAGTCTAAATTTCAGGCAGCACTCATCACTCCAGGTCACCAGTCACAGAGAACCCCACGTGATGGGTTTCTAAAGTTTTTTCACCCTCAAAGAATCTACCCAATATGGTAGACTATAAGAACGGTCACATTCGGGTTTGGTCATACAATTAAATACTACACAGCGATGAAGAAAAACAAATACTGATACATGCAACCAATCTCAAAAATACTATATTGAGTGACAGAGCCGGGCACAAAAATCAGACACATTATACAATTCGTTTATTTGAAATTCAAGAACAGGTAAAATTAATCCAGGACGACAGAAGTGAGAACAGTGGCTGCCTCTCGGGGAGAGGGTTACAAGGTGGGACTGACTGAGAAGGGACACAAGGGTACTTTCTGGGGTGTGGGAATGCTCTGTATTTTCACAGGGGTGTGGATAACAACAGATGTATCCATTTGTCAAAACTCATGAATTTTCACTGAATACTGAAAATCTGCACTTCATGTACATCAATTCCACCTAAAAAATAAGAACCATAAACAAATATTCAGTTCTAGGTAGTAGGTTTGGTTGCTGCAGTGGTGTAAGCTAGCAATTCTGAACCACAATCTGAATTCTAGGCTTGAGCAAAGGAGTAACTGTATTGAGGCTAATGAGAACCAGGTTCTTCCCTTTGGGGAAGGGAGCTACAAATACAGAAGGGGGAAGAATGCACCTGAGGTACTGGGCTGGCATTGGAGGCAGCAGAAGGAACTTATGATTTTTGATAGACAGATAGATAATAATATTTAAAAGAACCAGGATTCCACAGAGAAAAGGCTAATTCCAGCAAAGAAAACAGAAGATGAGTCTGGAATATCTTCTTGTGTCAGAAAGTGAGAAAGTGCTCGGAGAATTATGGGATGTGTCAGAATGACACAGAAGCCAACATGAAACAGAGCTCATGGGCCTAATCTGGAATAATTTGAAAATCAAAATAATGACAGAATGATTTATAACTCCCAAATAAAATAAGAACCACTGAATCCAGACCCATATAAACAAGTGAGTTAATTGCTAATGGTAGAATGCCAACCAATAAATAGAAGATAAATGAATTAAAACCACGTAAAAGAACCTGTGTTCATTGGAGAAAAGGCTACTCCCAGCAGCAAAAAGAAATGCAGGGACTTCCCTGGTGGCGCAGTGGTTAAGAACCCGCCTGCCAATGCAGGGGACACGGGTTCGAGCCCTGGTCCAGGAAGATCCCTCATGCCGCGGAGCAACTAAGCCCGTGCGCCACAACTACTGAGCCTGCACTCTAGAGCCCGCAAGCCACAACTACTGAAGCCCTTGTGCCTAGAGCCCGTGCTCTGCAACAAGAGAAGCCACCGCAATGAGAAGTCCACACACCGCAACGAAGAGTAGCCCCCGCTCGCCACAACTAGAGAAAGCCCGCGCGCAGCAACAAACACATAACGCAGCCAAAAAAAAAAGGAAGTGCAGTACTGCTCGATGTTATCACATGGACGATCCCTGACAACATTATGTAAGTGAAAGGAGCCAGACACAAAAGACTACATACACATTGTATGATTCTACTTTATGAAATGTCCAGAGCAGCCAAGTCTATGGAGACAGAAAGTAGATTAGAGGTTGCCTAGGGCTGGCTGGAGGGCTGGGAGGAACTCAGGGAGGGGTGACCGAGACTACGGAGTTTCTTTTTGGGGTGATGCAAATGTTCCAAAATTGACTGTGGTGATGGCTGCACAACTCTTTGAATATTCTAAAAACCACTGAAATGTACACTTTAAATGTGAACTATACGGCATGTGAATTATATCTCAATAAAGCTGTTATCAAAAAAAAGAAAAAAAATCACACGAAAAAACCCAACCTAAAATGAAACAAAAAGCCCCTATACACTACTTGGGCCTCTTGACAAATCACTGAAGGGCCAAGGCTTAAGACGCCAACAATAATGTACTGCAGGAAACATATTTTTAATAGAAGATGAGAATGAAATAATTCTGAAGCAGTGTTTGAAGGCGATCCATATTTGTATCAGACCTAGGATCTGACTTCAGCTCCACCTAACCAACCTGTGTGGCCTTGAACAAGACTCCACAATGCTCGAGGCCCGCTTCCTCGTTTCCTCGTCAGGAAGAGGAAAAGCAGAACTAGGTGATCTCCAAGGCCCTAGCAGCATGGCGCCAGCCTTTTCCTCAGCTCTGCCACCCTCTCAGCTGACCCACTTCTTCCTCATTTTGCTCTGAAGGAGCTGCTGGTGACCTGTAGGCAGGAGCATGGGCTTCACTGTCACAGGGACCTGGGCTCGGCTCCAGGTCCCAGCCCTATAGCTGTGTGGCCTTGGAGAAGTGGAAAATCACTTGCCTCACCTATAATGGGGGCGGAGGATAATGACGGTATCCCCCTCCTAAGTTTGTTTGGGGGATTTAATGACACAAAGGCGAGTAGTAAATACTTTATACATGTTGCCTAATACCACCTGACCCTCTGTAACCTGGCCTCCAGCCGACTATGGAAATCACCCTCTCAAAGTACACAGGAGCTCCCGGTGGCCAAATTCACAGGCTGTTTCTGACTGTATTCTCTTCTATTTCTCCATAACATCTGTCACGGCTGCCTTAAAATACTTCGAGACGTCTAGTTGGTTCAATTACCTGGAATATTTTTATTTTTCAAGCTGATCCTACTGATGGTCATGACATTAACTCAGTAGGTCACAAGCACCACTTCTTTTCCATGAAAATATAATTAAATAACCATTAGTCTAGTGCATACAGCAAAGGTAAGGATCGTTTCAAGAACCTTTAATTTCCATTTTATATGTTTGAGGGTGAGTTTCGGTTAAAAAAGGAAAAGAAAACCAGTACACTAGTTGCAAGCAATTGTCCAGGTCTATTCTTAGTTCCACTGCTTCCCTGAGTAAGCTTACCTGTTCTATCACTTTCTCTAAACTGAAAGCAATCAAACGCTTACCCCCAAGCAGGGCTGGGGTGGGGGGACGACCAAGCGGCCCTCCCCACACCCTACCCAGGCTTGTCTCCAGGCCAGTCTTGCATTTCTGACCGGCTTCACCACTTCTCCACTGCTGTTTGTCAAATGTAACAGCTACAGAGCTGAACTCCCTTTTCCTGTAAATCCTTTTCTTCCTCCCAGGGTCCTTGGTAACAATACCAGCTACCATCTACTGTGTAGCTACTGTGTCTCGGGCATTTGTTATTTCCCACCTCAGGACAATTCTGCAAGATCCCCATTGAACAGAGAAGTGGATGAGGCTCAGAGAAGGTAAGTAACTTACTCGAGGCCACAGGCTTGAAGGGGCTGATGCTGAAGTACAAACTCACAGTCTGGCTCTGGATCCCTCCCCACCTGCCCCTCTGCAGCACCTGGTTACAGTAATGTAAGAAGGAATCACCTTCGGTTTTCCTATACCAACCAGGACTCAGCAGTAGTTGCAACGCGGTGGAAGTGGAAGGAGTTCTCCCCTTCCTGCCCCACTCCACACCTGAGGCAGGCCTCTCACTGCGGGGATGATGTTCACACTAGCAGAGGAGTGGGGGAAGAATTCAGGGATTGCCACCAGGGGAGGAAGCGCTGCTTCCTTCAAAAAAGCAACCAGAGACGGATCTGCTCTCCCACAGAAAAAAATAACTGCTACTGCGGAAGGGCGCTCACGCTTGCAGAGTGTCTGCAAACATCAGCTCATTTCACCTGCAAGGAACCCTGCGAAGTGGGATGTTATCTGGCTTTACGGATAAGGAAAATGAGGATCACAGTTACCAAGGGTTAAGGCTGAGTTCAAAACCTCTGTCCTTTCACTACATTATCCTTGTCACCTTCCTGGTTATGCAGTCAATCAACTGCCAAGTCGAGTTAAGAGCATAAAATCTCTCACATTTCTTTCTCCCTTCTAATCCATTACTGCAGCTTCTAGCTTAACCCAGGTCCTCCTCGTTCCCCCTTCGTTTGCACTCTGTTCACCAATCTGTATGGCAGTGTAGTGAAATGGTTAAAAGAACAAGCTTTAAAGTCAAGTGACCGAATGTGAAATTAAGTTAATTTGCTGTGTGCCTTTGGGCAAGTTACTTAACCTCTCTGTGCCTCAATATCATCTAGAAAACAGAGATAAGTACCACCCTCCACAAACAGGTAAGTGTTTAGCCTTGTTAGCTAATGAACACTCAATAAACATTAGGCTGTCTCTGCCTTCAGAGTCCCTCCCTGCCCATCCATCTTAAACTTTGCTGACCGATTAATTTTCCTGAATTTTAACCCTAAGCATCATATTCCACTATTCAAAAACGTTCGGACAGCTGAAACAACCACTCTAGGGCATACTCTGAAGCCTTTTAAAAATATTACAAGGACTATGCAGTAACCTGCGGAAATGCTTAATATATAGCAAAAGAAAAAAAGAACAGCAGAAAATTCCATTGATGCTATGCTTTCAGCTGTAAAAACTATGTCTGAATACAGAAGGGGAACCAAAAGACTACACACATGTTTTGGGATGAAGTTATGGATGATTAAACATGCCAGTATTATAACATTTGGGTAACACAATTTTTCAAACTCATCAGGGACTACATTTTCCCTTCTAAATAAAGTCCAAACCCCACAGGATTCAAGGCCTAGCAAGGCCTGGTTCTCACTAACCTTTCCATCCTTACCTCTCACTATGTGGCTTCAGAAAGCCTGTTCCAGCCAACCTATCCAATTTATTATATCAGCGTAGCTAATAGTTAGAGCTGCACTATTCTAGGTTCTTTCCAAGTTTTCTCAGTTAATCCTCACAACAACTCTGAGGTGGGTACTAACACCTCTATTTTGCAGGTGAGGAAACTAAAGTCCAGAGAGGCTCTTTACCAGTCCAGATTTCCAAGCTGAAGTGGTTTGAACCCAGGGAGTCTAACTCCACAGCCTGGGCTACTAATATTTACAGCATTGGGCTTCCCTGGTGGCGCAGTGGTTGAGAGTCCGCCTGCCGATGCAGGGGACACGGGTTCGTGCCCCGGTCCGGGAAGATCCCACATGCCGCGGAGCGGCTGGGCCCGTGAGCCATGGCCGCTGAGCCTGCGCGTCCGGAGCCTGTGCTCCGCAACGGGAGAGGCCACAACAGAGAGAGGCCCGCGTACCGCCAAAAAAAAAAAAAAAATATATATATATATATATAAATATATAAAAAATATAAATATATATATAAATATAAAATATATATATATATATTTACAGCATTCTGCCCAGTCCCCTCACGTCCCATCCACCTCAGCTCATGCTGCTCGGTTAGTAATGCCATTCTCCCACATTCCCTGGTCTACCTAAAACACCATTTCCTTCCTGAAACCCTTGAGATTCCCCCAGCACTTTCTTTTTATAGCACTCAGCCATTTCTACTGTGTACTGCAGTTATTTTTACTGTTAACTGCTATTCCTGATGGTTGGATCCCTTGTACACCTCTGCAGCACCCTTTTTTGTCTTGCTCAGGGTCTGAGTGTTTCCAGGCTAGGATTTCTGCACGAGATGCGATTCTCACTTTGGTGGATCAAAAACTGCACTTGCCAGAATCCAAAAAGACTGGGAGATTGCAAGGGAGATGGAAAGTGGGGAAGGAACTGCTGCACCAAGTTCCTTTTTCCTTAGTGGTTGGCAAACACCCAGATCGACCCTGAGCTTTCCTTCAGCTGCAGGTCAACATGAAAACTGCTTTCTTCCAGTCAAATGCATCAGATGGTACTTTAAACTCATGTCTGAAAGCCTCTATCCAATACAAACACACACAGATAACCACAAAATAACAAAACATCAGTGTTGAAAGAAATCATCCAGTAAAATTTCATTCTGCACATAAGGAACCAGAGGTCTAGAGTGGAGACCCACTTGCCCAAGGTTACACAGTGAACAGAACCCAAGCTTCTGACTCTAGATCGCCAGCTGTGCAAATGAACCAGGACAAGACACCCACCTCTGGATGCGAAAGAGGCAGCAACGTGGTTTTGGTTAGTCAACCTTACCTAAAAAGGTTATTATCCACTCCCTGTAATTACACACTCCAGTGCATTCAAGTAACAAATCAGAAAACTGACTCTCACAGAAGCAAATCATTGCTCCCTTAAGCGAATAATGTGAGCTCCATGAGAGAGCGCCACTAGCCTCTGCTACCGCCTCCCACCCCCCTCCCCCCTCAAATTAAAGCCACTCACAAAATTACAAAAACTCGCAGCAGGGACATATAACCAAAATGGGCACTCTGAATTCCTACTAATTTAGAACACGGGAGAACTATGAAAGCTGAAACGGCCCTCTTGAAAGATAATCCTCACCATGCCCCTCTCCCATCCACTCGCCCCATTCTTCAGGAGTGTAATGGAAAAGGTCTCCCTCCCCATTAGCAGGGCGCACTGACCACGGGGAGCAACGCGGCGGCGACCGGGGCACTGAAGGCAAAGTAGGGCTGAATAGGGAGAGGCTGACCCGTGACCGGAGTGGCCCGGGGAATGGTGGAAGAGGACACTGGGATGAATGTCCTGGGACGGGGGTCAGCAGGGTGATCGGGGGTCAGAGGAGGCACTGAAGATTAGCGGTGGCTGGAGTGGGTCAGTAAGGGCTCGTGGCATGCGTAGAGAGGAGGTTAGTGGGTCGGAAGATTCCGAGACTGAGGTCTAAAGGGTCCCAAGACGGAGGAGGTGAGAGGTCCCTGGGAAGGGGCCCGGCACAGAGAAGAGCCTGGAGGGTGTGCGCGCGCCGCGGACCTCCCACTGTTCCAAAAGACGAGCCATGTCCGCGTCATTGTAGTCGCGAATATCCTTCTTCTTCTTCCGGAGAGGTGGGGTGGCCTCGCCGGGCGTCTCGGCTGGGCCCTCAGCGGCGAAGGCCCTCAGCGGCAGCAGCAGGAGCAGCAGCAGTTCAGAGGCACAGAGAAGGACCACGGCGGCACGGGCCCAACCGGAGGCCGCCATCTTCATCGCGCCGCGCCGCGCCGCCGCGAGGACCGGACCTGCGCGAGCCGCCGGCCCCGCCCCAAGCCACCACTTTCCCGGGCCCGCCCTCTGCCGTCGCCTGCGTGGGACACGCCTCCAGCCCCGCCTCCACAGGCTGGAGGCCTCAGTGGTTCCGCCTCCCTGCCCTCGGTAGCCTACCAGGCCCCGCCCCGGCCCATTTCCTCCAGCCCTCACCTCCTGAAGCCCCGCCTCCTCCGCCATCTTGGCCCCGCCCCGCCCCACGGGTTTCTCCGGATGGTCCGGCTGAGGCTTTCACCCGGGGCTGGTTCGGACCCGAGTGCTCGCCTTCATTTTCCGCCAGAGGCCGACGTTTTTCTCTCTAACGCGCAGGCCAGGTCCAAAAATTCCCTCAGGGCCTCTAGGAATCCTCAAACAGCGCCTCACGAGGCCTCACGTTTTCGCCTGTGAAATGAATTAGAGCTGGAACTTCTAGGAGCTGCCTTTGCTCTAAGAAAGCAGGTTTCACGAGGTCACACGTTTCCTCCCAGTCTCCTGCAATTTCCTTTGAAAACAGCCTGTTGAAAACGAGTGAGTGGCAGGTAGAGCAACTTTCTCAGGAGATCGTGAATAGATCGGGCCCAGGGCTTTGCTGCTCAGCAGAGAGTTCGTCTCTCAATATTACTGTCATCTCTTGAAGTTGACAAAGCTTTTTAAAAAAAATCATGACTTCTCATCTGTAAAACAGCTTCAGTATCTCTTCTGATTTTAACCTAATACTGTCGGCTCTGTTTAATCCTTTCCAAGGTTGAATCATTCTGTTTTTTGATTCTTACTTAAAAAGATTCAGCCCAGAGATGCTTTAAAATTCCACGGATTTTAAATGGCTGATCTGCTGAGTTCTTCTAAATTTTTAATTGGATAAATAAGACACGAATCACTTACTGAAGCTGTAGAATATTCGACCATCGTACAAAACCATTCTGCTCTATTCCACGCCAGCCACAATTCTGCTTCACACCAAACAGTTATCAGTCTGTCGAATACTGTATACATTTTTCTATACATTTCCAAACATCAAAGTGTCTCTAGAAATGGTTTGGTTGCATTTATATGTGTGTTTATGGCAGCACACTACAAATCGGTATGCGTATTAGCTCTTTTAAGGGTTTTCCACTTACCAGTATGACATGACGAACTTTCATTCTTTATACTGCAGTATAGTATGTTTGGGTATTAATATGCCAATAGTTTATTTCCTTATTACCCTACTGATGGGCATTTACTACCACTTCTTCTGCTATTACCAAAAGAAAAAAAAAAAGAGCCATAATAAACCTCTTTATTCATGCCTTGTGTTATGGGCTGAATTGTACCCCCCCGAATTTCACATGTTGAAGTCCCAACTCCTCAGGACCTCAGAATGTGACTGTATTTGTAGACAGGATTTTTAAAGAGGTAATTAAGTTAAAATGTTGTTAGGGTGGACCCGGATCCAATATGACTGGTGTCCTTGTAAAAGAAGAGGAAATTTGGACACAGTCATGTATAGAGGGGAGACCACGTGAAGACACAGGGAGAAGATGGACATTTACAAGCCGAGGAGAGAGGTCTCAGAAGAAACCAACCCTGCTGACACCTTGATCTGGGACTTCTACCCTCCAGAATAGTGAGAAAATAAATTTCTGTTGTTTAAGCCACCTGGTCTGTACTTTGTTATGGCAGCCCTTAGCAAGCTAATATATCTTGCTTGGATAAGATTATAGGCTACATATAAGAGAAAGCTGAATTTGTGGCTTAAACAAGACAAGAGAGTGTTGTTGTTACTGTTCTTTTTTTTTTTTTTTGGTTGTTGTTACTGTTTGATTTTTCTTTCACAGAAACAGTTGGATACTAAGCATCTAGGGCTGGTATTTTGGCTCTTTGGTCATCTGGTACCTAGTCTTTTTCTCATCCTGTTCCATCATACTGGCCGGTGGCTTCCATCCTCAAGGTCACAAGTTCCTAAATAGCTACTGGAGCCCTAGCCATCAAGATGGCATTCATGCAGAGGAAGGAGGAAGGAAGGAAAGCCAATAGGAGCACACCTTTTAATGGAGTCAGCTTCTTTTGTTTTTGTTTTTTTGTTTTCTGCGGTACACGGGCCTCTCACTGTTGTGGCCTCTCCCGTTGCGGAGCACAGGCTCCGGACGCGCAGGCTCAGCGGCCATGGCTCACGGGCCCAGCCGTTCCGCGGCGTGCGGGATCCTCCCAGACCGGGGCACGAACCCGTGTCCCCTGCATCGGCAGGCGGACTCTCAACCACTGCGCCACCAGGGAAGCCCGAGTCAGCTTCTTTTAAGCAGCCTACTTGGATGTTCCACACAGCACTTCTGTTTACATCTCATGGGCTGGAACCTAGCCTTCTCAGGGAGGCTGTCTTCTGGCTGTCTACATTGTCACTCCAAATAAAACTGGGATTCTGTTATTAAGGGAAAAGAGGAAGTGGACGTTGAACAGGTAACTATTAGTTAACAATGTCTGCCTCACCTTCAAGCTTAGGACCATTGAAGTTTAAAGCTCTCCCACTGTAGGGTGGCTGATATCGTGCATACATCTGTATGTATACACGCTGTGCCATTTCCTATTGACATTAAGCAGAAACAACTCATAAGAAAAAAATAGTTTTTTTCTTTTCTTTTCTTTTCTGAAATCATAGGGGAAATGTCATAAGCTTTCTCCCCAGAGCGCGTTGCTCCACCCAGTGGCTCAGTGCCCTGTCCTGGTGCAGTCATGCTAAAAAACATGCACAGCTGTGGCCGATCATGCGCTCTGCTGGGAGGGGTCACCCTGCTCACTTTGCCAGCTGCCAAGTTAAGGTGCAAAAGTGCTGGGATTCCTGGTCCGTAGTATCCAGTGATACAGAGAGAAAAAAAAAAAAGGCGTTTAGTGTTTTACAGAAGTTGTGTAAGACAAAATTCCAGGGCTCCTTTCATCTAAGGAGGAAATCAATTCAGTTTATTATCCAGTGATGTGCAAACATCTGGATTGATGGCATTTTCACCGATTTGAGGTTTGGAACTTGATTCAGTTCAACCCTGCGAGAGTGTATTTTTACTAAGGGTCTACTGTCAATCAAGAACCGCATGGGGGCACTGATGGAAAGAAAGATGACTATGAGAAAGTCCCTGCACTACAGAGCCTGCAAGCTAGCAGGGGACATAAACAATACACAGTAAGTATAATGCAGATTGCAGGAGGTCAGGACCTGACGGGATAATACGATGATAATAATATCCTTATGCTAAACAAGAGGAAACCCTGGTTTTGGAATGGCGTCATTTGTCTGAGGTCACACAGCTTGTGAAGTGGCAGGCAAGAATCCCAGCCCAGGTCTATTGGATGACGAGGTGTATCTCTCTCCCAGTGTAGCACCATCTCTATCTGGGTTAATCGTCAAGGCACTCAGGAGAGTTAAACTGGAGGCCAGATGGAAGACTCGTTGAAAAGGAGTCTGGAGGCAGGAATGCTCAGATGGGATGAGATAAGAGTATGAACCTGATATGAGGCCGTGTAGTAGGGCAGGAGAGGAGGGGACAGAAGTGAAAGAGATTGTATGGTCATGGCTTAAATGCGGCCACCGTTGCCCCGGGGTTTAATACTAACCGTACCTCTAGGTGGTTCAGTGACTGCAGATGGTAAAATCAAGCCCCCATCTACGCTCCATCTTAGGTGGCCTCAGCTGGGCTCCTCCTGGCTTGTGTCACGCCACAGCGCACAAGGATGTCTAGCAATATCTGTAATCAAGCAGGGATGATATTCAAACTGTTGAAAAACTGGAATGGCACAGTTTCCAGCTATTCAGGACCGAGAAGGTACCCTGTACCCCGAAGGGTACAGCTCGGTTCTGGAGGCTCTAGGGTGCCAAATATTAACCCTTTAAAGTCTGAATAATGGGGAATCATGGGAAGAGGGTCCTGAGGTTGGGGCTGAGGCAGAGACAGGGGAGGCCATGACCATTTATCATTCTTTACTTTAGTACTTTTTACCTCGGTGCAAGAAGAGTCCCCACGTATCTCCTGAGCTTTATATTTACTCGCATGTAGCAACTAACTGATTATCTTTTGACCACAATTACAGACTTCCAGGAGAGGATGTGATGGTCCCAGGCTGGGGTGGGTGTCTGTTCCTGGTCACCATCATTACTTGAGAGCAGGACTCGTACCATTAAATTTAACACTTAAAACTTGTGTTTGCAAGAGGGAAAGGGGGGGTGGGGTGGGAGGAACTGGGAGACTGGGATTGACACATATTACTGGGATTGACATATATTACTGACACTATGTATAAGATAGACAGCTGATGGGAACATACCTATAGCACAGGGAACTCTAGTAATGCACTGTGGTGACCTAAATGGGAGGGAAGTCCAAAAGGGAGGGGATATCCGTATGTGTATGGCTGATTCGTTTTGTTGTGCAGTGGAGGCTAACACAACATTGTAAAGCAACCATACTCCAAAAACAAACAAACAAGCAAAAACACTTGTGTTTGGGCTTCCCTGGTGGCGCAGTGGTTGAGAGTCCGCCTGCCGATGCAGGGGACACGGGTTCGTGCCCCGGTCCGGGAGGATCCCACATGCCGCGGAGCGGCTGGGCCCGTGAGCCATGGCCGCTGAGCCTGCGCGTCCGGAGCCTGTGCTCCGCAACGGGAGAGGCCACAACAGTGAGAGGCCCGCGTACCGCAAAAAAACAAACACAAAAAAAACCTTGTGTTTGCCAAGCACCGTGAAGAAAAGTTAAAAGGCAAATGGTAAACTGGGAGGAAAACTCCAACATGGCAGAGACAAAAATAGCTTACAAATCAGTAAGAAAAAGATGACTCCTTGATAGAAAAATGGGAAAGGAGATGAATAATATTTTTATTTCTCCAAAATAAATGAACCTATTGATACATAAAAAAAGTGCAGAAGTGATATTGCACGAGATATCAAAGAAATGCAAATTCAAATAAGATATAATTTTTTGCCTATCAGTGGGGCCACAATAAAAATAAAGATACTGTACATCATTGGCAAGGCTCAGTAAAAAAGCATTCTCATTCACTTATGGGGATGGGGAGTTTCTGCATGAAAATTACGTGAAATGTATCAAAACTCTAAAAAAATGCCTAATTCCACTGCCAACAATGATTCTGAGGAAATAGACAATGAAAAGAATAGAAATGGTAATAATACAGAGCACTTACTATGTGGCAGGCACTCTTCTAAATGCTGTACGTGTATTTCTTCATTTACGCATGGTAACAATCCTATGTAACGCTCTCCACCAGAGGAGAAAACAGGAACCACCCTAAATGTTCAACCATAGTAGGCTGTACAATGCACATTTACAATGCAAACAATGCAGTCATTAAATATGATGTCATCGATGTATATTTGTTGATAGTAAAGATGTTTATTTTATATTGTTAAATGATAAAATGTTATAACATGGCATTAAAATGATATAGATATGTATATGTATGTATGGGAAAATAGCTGCGAACATGTACGTCGTGGCTGCCTCTGAGCATGGGATTTCAAATCAGTTGTATTTTAAAAGGAGGTGGGGGGCTTCCCTGGTGACGCAGTGGTTGAGAGTCCCTCTGCCAATGCAGGGGACACGAGTTCGTGCCCCAGTCCGGGAAGATCCCACATGCCGCGGAGTGGCTAGGCCCGTGAGCCATCGCCGCTGAGCCTGCACGTCCGGAGCGTGTGCTCCTCAACAGGAGAGGCCACAGCAGTGAGAGGCCCGTGTGCCGCAAAAAAAAAAAATGGGGTGGGGGACCCACATAAATGTACCAATGCTCCTAAAATACTGATTGATACTGTTCTCTTCACCAACATGTAAGAAAAAAAAGTCTAGTTTCAACTGAAATTCTCAGAATAATACACTTAATTCAAATTGTCTATAATACTGCAATTGCCTGGAAAATTTAGGGAAGTGATTTGAATTCCTCTCCTAAGAGGAAAAGGTAGGAATTTTATCTGTGTTATCTGAAACATCACCTATACGTTGCAGCACAGATATATGCAATTACGTTTAGAGAACTCACAAGCTCTGTTTCCAAAGAATTAGCTTCCTGGACCCTCCAAAACAAGCTGGTAAGAGAAATGGGGTGAACACACTTGCTAAGCAAAGGTCAAGCATTCAACCTTAGAGCTGTGAGCGGTAGATCACGATCACACACAGGCCGCACCCCTGCTGTGGGTTCATGAATGTCCATGACTCTGTCCATTACTGAGTAAGAGCTGCGGGCAACAGGATTTTGGTTCAATGAAACGATGCCTTCCTTGCAGAGAACTGCAAATGAATTAATTCATTGATTTATTACTTCCACAGACATTTATTGACAACCACGCAATGCGCTGGGTGTGGGGAAGAGATGAATAGATCAAGTCCTGTCCTGAAAGAGATGACAGGGTGGTGGGGAGAGAGTTAAGCTGACAGCTACAAATACACTATGCTCACGGCCACACTGAAGCTGGGCACACAGCACAGTAGGCACAAGGGAACAGAAATGCCTGAGTATGTCTCGGGGTCAGGGAGGCTCCATGTAGAAGGTGTGGGGAGCCTAGATCTCAGTACTTATTTTTTCTCCCCTACAGAATTCTGGAAAATGGAAAATACATCCAAAGATCATTAACCAGTAGGGAAATGGGGTAGAGAATTTATCTGTGAAAGCAACCTTCACCTCCATGTAGGGATCCCTGGTAAACTAGATCGCGGAGAGTTCCAGATCTCCCAGATCTTCGGACCTGAAGGCTCAGGTGTGCCTGCCATGCTATGACTGGCCCTACACACAGGCCTCTCTCACACACTCAGCTTCAGGTGAACAGAGACAGCACGGAGGGAGGGAGGGGGGAAGGTGGGGGGGGGAGAGGGTGGTATCTGGGAGTGATGGATGAGATCCTGCCCAGGTGCTCTTATTGTATGGAAACAAAATACACCAGAAAGAGGACATGCTGGGTTAGGAGAGTGACCTGTCACACAGTGACCCTGCTCCTTAAATGAGCTGTAGTCCAATGTATGTCAGACCGTCATTCATCACCTGTGGGGATGAGCAAATCAGGGAGAAGGAGGGTTAGGGGCAAATTTTTCCAGATATAAATTTCTCTCCTTTAGAAGAGACATTGAAAGGAAGATATTAAGGACGATGCTTGGCCACGTGTAAGAAAGAATGCCTGAAAATGAACTGGCCCACCTAAGAGCACAAAAAACAAAACAGCGACACTGCTGCAAAGGAAAGATACATTAGGGCAGAGAATGCCCCTTACTGGCCACCAGGTGGCACTGTAGACCAGACACAGCTTGGTTGTTAGTCTGCTAAAATCTGGAGTGCAGTGTGAAAGTTGGGTATCAAAACCCAATAGGGCTAGATACATACAATGGAAAATTATTCAGTCTTAAAAGGGAAAAAAACTCGGACACACGTGACAGTATCAGTGAACCACGAATACATTATTCTAAGTGAAATAAGTCAGACAGAAAAGGACAAATATTATGATTCCACTTATATAAGTTACTTAGAATAGTCACATTTATAGTGATAGAAAGCAGAATGGTGGCTTCCAGGGGAATGAGGAGTTATTGTTTAGTGGGTACAGAATTTCAGTTTGAGAAGATGAAAGGTTTCTGGAGAGGGATGGTGGTGATGATTGCACAACAATGTGAACGCACTTAATACCACGGACCTGTGGCTAGGTTCACAAAAATGGCCAAATGGTAAATTCTATGTTATGAATATTTTACCCCCCTCCACACACAAGAAAATCAGAGGCTCATACTGTTGTCTTATACCTGCTTAAAGTCCAGGCGGAGGATGCACCTACTGGAATAGGCAAAGAAGGAAGGACAGGATTTTTCCCTAATCTGGCCTTTGTCATTTCCACCTTTCCTCCCCAAATCCTCAGTCAGCTCTCTATTTGCATCTTGTTCATTCATCTATTTATTAAATGCCTACTACGTGTTGGCCCTGAGCTGGGCACTGAGAATACATTCTCCAGTGGCCAAGCCATTTTCTGTACAGCCCCCAGCTTCCTCCTGTCTGTTCCATTCACCTTCCGCCAGCCAGTCCTTCAGCCCACAACTTTTGCACCTTGCTTCTGTCAATTTTCACTTGAATGGAAAATACTTTGCACGGTACCTTTGGCTCATATCATATTTGAATTTTAAAAGAGGATTAGAAGAAGTACCAGGTGGCGTTTTCTACAGAAAAAGCCCTTACTGCTGTGAGTCTAGGGGTAGAAGCTGCCTTCCTCTGTTAATCCAGTTAGACGAAAATATGCTTCAGCAACAAACAACCCTCAAATCTCAGTGGCTTCACAGTGAGTTTACTCTTTGCTCATGTTACATGTCCCACACAGTCAGTAGAGGGTCTGCTCCACAGTCACCTAGGCTTATGGAGGCCCCATCATCTTTCAGCTGCACCACCTAGAACAGTCTGCCGAGCAGCTGCAGCAGGGGAGGAGAGTGGAGAATTACAGATTGGCTTTCCACAGCCTCCGTCCGAGATAACGCACATCACCACCACTTACGTTTCATTGCTCAGAACTGATGACATGGTCCTGCCTAATTGCAACTGGACTGTCTGGTGAGTACCACTCTCTCGCCTCTAGTTTCTCGACTCTGTGCTCTCACTAGACCAATAGTGAAGCTGTGATGACCTGTTTTCCCTGTTGCTCTCTCTGGACTCTACTCTTCAGAGGGGGTAGAGCCCTCACATTACTTATTTTCTAACAGGGCCTGGCACAGTGTAGGTGCCCAGTGTTTGCAGAGTGGATGAAAGATGGTACAAAGTAAAGGTGACCTAGAGGAAGGTGGAGTCAGTATCTGGAAAGGATTAGTTTAGGAAGAGATGCCACATCTGAAAAATGAAGCAGGTAGGGCCAAGAAACCAATCCCATCCGATTTTAAAAACTAAACCAAACGTCACTGAATATAGCAAGACATTTTAGGTGTCACACAGCTCATTGCTGGGGTACAAGATTTCCGGCAACACCAACCATAGAAAGTGCCTATGTAGAAGAAAAGGAAGAGGTCAGGTGCCCCTGACCTCAGCGGCACCAAGTGGCTTTGGAAAAAACATTCCCTGATCCCAGAGCAGTTTCATGAATAAACTAGGCATGGAGGGAAGGGTCTGACTTTCTCATAAGTTTTCAGAGCTAAGTCCGACTGGGATGCTATTCCTGGGTTACCATGGAAAGACCTTGACTTACCCAACAGTTTTTCTCTGGTAGAAAAATAAAAGGGATTAATCCTACAGGAATTGCTACTAGTTTAGAAAATCGGCAGTTTTATTGGCCTTGGTTTGCAAAATAAGCGGGTTCATTTAGATTTTAGAAGATATATAAGGACCCTTTAAGTTACTGATATAAGCAGGGTGACTATCTATTTAGGTTTGGATCTGTTGCTACCAGTTAATTTATTAGTAACATGTCTCACAGTCACTCTCGAAACTGTTTCGGGTTGGACAATAAATCGCAAGGTCATCCTAGTTACAAGTGACCTTTACAACTGGTTGAAAAAAGGTGACACCAGGTCCGAGGAAGGGGCAGAAGAACAAACCTTTCCGTCGGCTGAACACACCCAGCTTGTGCTGGGCTGGGCACCTAGACGTGTTTCAGGACTAAGAGGTGGGGGGACCCCTGGGTGGGGGGAATGGGGGAAGCCTAGATGCTTCAACCACTTCCTGAAGAGTAAGGACTGGGTAAAAAGAAAATGAGGTTGGCGGTGGGCTCCCTGCTCATGCATTTGCTCTCTTCTTGACCTTAGGAAGGCACTTAAGGCACCTGAGCATCACTTTCCTTATCTGTAAAATGGGAATAATGATGTTTACCTTCAAAGGCTGTTTCTCTTATTTCACTGTGGCCACTATTATTCCTATACAGCTGGAGACACAGAAGTTATGAGAGGGCAAACTGTGCCGGTGAAGGCTCATAAGTCTAAGAGCTACATATATGAGCCCAGTACTCAGGCGGTCAGTCCACAGTATCTGATTTCGAAAGGAGAAAACGGATACTTGGAGAGATAACTTGCAAAAGGTCACACAACTCATAAATGGCTGGGGGAAGACTGACCCCAGGAAGTCTGGTTCAAAGTTCGCGCTCTAACTATACAAGGGCTATTTAGTTAAAGGGCGGAAGCGGGAAGCGTCTAGCCCGGCTCTGCGGGCTCCATCTCCAGGTCTCTTTTCTCATCCCGCACAGCCCCTCCAGAATCCCACCGTGGAAGAGGATCAAACACGACAAAGGGCGGGGGAGAGCTTGGCAAACCGGTCGACGTCCCGCAAAAAGCGATGACCGGACCCCAGCAAACCTCTAGGGGATGGTATCGAGCGTCCTCCTCCCTTCGGTCCAGAACACAGGCCACCTTTTAGACTTGCTCCCTGGGCGGGGAGGAGGCGTGGAGCCCCCCGGTTGGGCTGAGAGTTTACGTATGGCAAACTGGCGGCTGTGGCCCGGTCTTCCAAGACTGTGCGCCGAGCCCCCAGCCCGGGCGGGCCTGCCTCCGGTCCGCTCCCCCCGACTCTCCGCCGGGGACCACCAGCCGGGCGCCGCCGGCGTCCGCGTTGGGCTGGGGCGTCCCCCCGCTGCCACCCAGCTTCCCGGGGGAGGAGCAGCGCATCGCGCAAGCATCCGGGAGCGGCGGAGGGGCGGGAGGAAGGGCGAGAGGAGGAAGCGGGATTTAAACGAAAGGCGGTGACGCCACACAAAAGATTTCTATAGGCTCCAGGGAGGTTACGGCCGAGGCGGCGGCGGCGGCGGCGGCGAGCTGGGGGGCGAGGCGCGGCCGGGAAGAGGAAAAGCCTCCAGCAGCCCCGGAGGGCGAGCGGGCGGGGGCGCACCCACGGCCGCACTCAGAGGTGAAGCCGCGCGGGGAGAGGAAGCGGGTGTTTTCCCCTCTGCTTTTCGGCCCCCGCCCTTCCTTTCAGTTTCTCCCGGCTCGCTCGGAAGTTGGAGGTTGACAAAAATGGCAGGAGCCGGGGCCCGGGCGAGTTGCCGCAGCGCCGCGGGGACCTTCTGAGTTGGCCGGGCCGCCGGGGAGACGCGCGCGGCGACGTCCGATGCGCAGGGCCCGGGGTCTCGGGAGAGCTCAGCCGCTGCGGGCCCAAGGCGAGGCGGAGGCGACGGGGATGGACTCGCGCCGACAGCCGGCGGCGGGCCGCGGGGTGCGCGGTCCGGGAGGGCGTGCCGCCTCGGCGCCGAGCCGCGCTCTGTGAACCGGCGAGGCGGGAAGGGGCCGCCGCGGCTCCCGGCACGCCCGGGCGCGGCGGGCGGGCGAGAGCGCGAGCGGGGCGGCCGCTGAGCGCAATCAGTGCAGGCTCCCGCCCGACTCTGACTCGGCCGCGCCAGCATCGGCCACACCCTCGGCCCTGCCGCCGCCGCCGGCGCCGCTTCCCGAGAGCGGGAGGCAGGAGATGCCCACGGGGTGGCCGCGCGTCCCAGAGGGCCAGCCCCGGCCGCCGTCGCGGGGAAGTGCAGCCTGGCGGTGTCTGGGCGCCTGAAGCCCACGTGCGCCGCCGAGCCCGAGGTGGCTGACAGCAGAGCCCGCCTGAGACGCCGCCCGCGCTCCTCCCCGAGGAAAGGATTTTGATTTCAAAGGAAGGAAGGAAGGACAACTCCCAGCTTCCCTCTCCCGCCCCCCTCCCCCCCTCCCCCCGACTCGGGCGGTCGGACCGGGCCATGCCCAGGAAGGCGGCGGCGGCGGCGGCAGCAGCCCAGCAGAAGGGACTTTCCTGGCAGTCCGGCGACGAGGAGCGCGGTCTGTGAGTTTGCTCTGCTCCGGTTCATGGTTCCTGCAAGCCCTCCAAGAGGTCGAACGCTGCGCCCCCTCCCCGCGCCCCGAAGAGCCTCCTGCGTTCTCTGGCCCCCGGGCCCGCTCCGCGCCGCCCGGGCTCCGGCCGCCGCAGCCCAGTGCCCTCTGCCCGCGGCGGTGGATGGCATGATGGTGCGGGGAAGGCACCGCGGCCTTGGCCAGCTGAGTCGCGACGGCCGCGGGGGCGGCGGCATCGGCAGCGGCGGTGGTAGCGGGCTCCCCAGCGGCATGCCAGTGCCCCCCGGGCGCGATGGCTAGCGGCAGCGCTGGGAAGCCCACTGGCGAGGCGGCTTCTCCGGCTCCAGCGAGCGCCGTCGGCGGGGCTTGCTCGCAGCCCCGGAAGAGGCTGGTGTCTGTCTGCGACCACTGCAAGGGCAAGATGCAGCTGGTGGCCGACCTGCTGCTGCTGTCGAGCGAGGCGCGGCCCGTGCTCTTCGAGGGCCCCGCCTCCGCTTGTGCCGGCGCCGAGTCCTTCGAGCAATGCCGGGACACCATCATCGCGCGCACCAAGGGGCTCTCCATCCTCACTCACGACGTGCAGAGCCAGCTCAACATGGGCCGCTTCGGGGAAGCGGGGGACAGCCTGGTGGAGCTGGGAGACCTGGTGGTGTCCTTGACCGAGTGCTCCGCCCACGCGGCCTATCTGGCGGCTGTGGCCACGCCGGGCGCGCAGCCCGCGCAGCCGGGCCTGGTGGACCGCTACCGCGTGACACGCTGCCGCCACGAGGTGGAGCAGGGCTGCGCAGTGCTGCGCGCCACCCCGCTCGCCGACCTGACCCCGCAGCTGCTGCTGGAGGTGTCGCAGGGCCTGTCGCGCAACCTCAAGTTCCTGACGGACGCGTGCGCCCTGGCCAGCGACAAGTCCCGGGACCGCTTTTCGCGCGAGCAGTTCAAGCTTGGCGTCAAGTGCATGAGCACGAGTGCGTCGGCGCTGCTGGCCTGCGTGCGCGAGGTGAAGGCGGCGCCCAGCGAGCTGGCCCGGAGCCGCTGCGCGCTTTTCAGCGGGCCGTTGGTGCAGGCGGTTAGCGCACTGGTGGGCTTCGCCACCGAGCCGCAGTTCCTGGGTCGCGCGGCGGCCGTGAGCGCCGAGGGCAAGGCGGTGCAGACCGCCATCCTCGGCGGCGCCATGAGTGTGGTGTCGGCCTGCGTACTCCTGACCCAGTGCCTCAGGGATCTGGCGCAGCACCCCGACGGGGGCGCCAAGATGTCGGACCACAGGGAGAGGCTGAGGAACTCGGCCTGCGCCGTGTCTGAAGGCTGCACCCTGCTATCTCAGGCTTTAAGGGAGAGGTCTTCGCCCAGGACTTTACCGCCAGTGAATTCCAATTCTGTGAATTAGCACCCTCCCACCCTCATCCCATTCTTTCACCCCCCCCCCAGGCTAAAGGAAGATACTTATTCTCTGCCCCTCTCCATTTATACCAAAGAAATCAAAAGTGAACTCCCCCACCCCATGTTAAATGCTCGAGAGGAATCTTCCAGAAGGCAGGGCCATGCAGACCATATACACACGCACTCGCACTCGGAGGGCCCCCGGTGCCCAGCAGCCCACCCCAGGAGATGGAAGATGTGTCATCTGCTGGTTGCGGTATTACCCCTGCCCCCTACCCCGGCTCCCCTTCTGGAATTCCTCCACTAAATTTTATTATTAATTGGGCAGGAAGGAGGTCATGGGTTCATTTCTTTTTTGGTCTTTTTTTCCCCCCCTAATTAAGAGAAAGGTTACCTCAGTTTTCTCTCCTTAGACATGGATGTAGCTACCTTTTTTGTATGTTGTTATTTTTTTAAGCAGTCGTGATGGGTTAGGCGTATACTTGGTGTGGAAAGAGTATGACTTTGCCATGTGATTTGCAAATGGGGGGAAAAGCTACTGTGAGTGTGTGTTTTATTTTTTAATTTACACTATAGAATGATTCCCCCCCCATGTCAAGTTTTTACCTTGCATGTACTGGAGTATTTATTTCATCTATTAATAAAATGTTATGTTTCTCAGATGGCTTTTTGCAAGTATTGTTGATTTTCAATCATTGTAATGTTGCAGGCTGCATGCCATCCATGGAAAGGCGCCCTGGAAAGTTTGCTTGGGAGCAATGAGGTGGGTCCCCAACCTTCAGCCCTTTCTGCTTTTTCGTCAAGAGTTAACGTCTTTGAGCAGCCTAGAATTTAAGAAGAGAGAACTGTGTGTAACACTCTCCTTGTAGAGGCAGGGGACACATTTATGTTTGGATTACGTATAGTGCTAGAGTGGGTTTTCTTTCCTGTTTCTCCTGGAAAGTAGTTTTGCTTCCTTTGTCCCCTCTGATTTTTCTGTCCTAATGAACAGGGTTCAGACTGACTGCAGTCTGATTTCTATTCCGCCTGTCTTTTTCAGGGTAAGCCTCTTCCTAATCCTGTGTGGAATGCCAGCCTTCCCAGGTCAGAGAATCTGTGTATGGACCTGCAAAAGTACTGTACATCAAGCGAGAGTAAGACAGGTCTGTTCAGACAAGATCCAGTTGCTCATGGTTTTAGGAGAAAACAACACAAAAACGTAGAGTGTTCTAGACTGTTTTAATAGAGGGAGAGGTATTCTGGAAAGTGTGAGAAGAGCTTTCTAGACCCACAGCATGTTTGCAGGCAAAGGCTTATTTTTGTGACCTTGATCTGATATGCCCCGGTTGATTGTATGTTGGAAGGATGCTTTGTTCAATGAAATTTGGAGTTATTTTAAGGTAGTTGGTCCCTTCTGCAGACAATTTTAAGAAAAAAATCTTTTGGGGGAGGGGCTGTATGGTTTTGCTGACCCTAGCTGAGTTTTGAACATTTTCCCACTGAAAAAAATAACAAATGTATTTGCCGTGCTTATCCTGAGAGAGCCACATGGATAGAACTCATACACGCTTTAAATTTGCTCCATTTACATTTTTCTTGGGATTTGTCGTGCCTAAGCCTTTGCAGTTTGCACAGATCTGAAAAGAAAGGTTTTTCAACAGTGTTATGTTGGAGAGGAAAGTTGTGGTGACTGTTTTTACTTGAATGGCTGTATTTATTACATGAACATCATGTTCAGCCTATAGAACCTCTTGAACCTGTGTTGGGTTTACTACAACTGTTGAGCTCTGAAGTTTGAAAAAGGCTTCCAAGTGGTCGAGTGTATACATTCTTAAGAACGGTCAAGGGAGCAGTTGTTTTGCTCTCTTAGGTCCTGGTAGATTTAAATTTCTGAAGTCTTTAAAAGATGAAAATGATCTTGCATGTTTATTCCTCTCCCCCTGCCCTTCTTTAAGTCTGGATCAGTCAGGTTCAGGAAGTATTTGAGGGAAGGAAACCTACCTAACCCGTGTGCCAATGACAATCCTGCTTGCATATAAGAATTTTTACTTATTTTTATCCATTGAATTTACCTAAGTAATGCTGAAGTTTATAACTGTGTGGTTCCTTTAGCCTATGCAGATCACAAAGAGTCAACTGAAAGGAACAAAGTAAAATACAGTCAGAGCCAGAAATCTGCAAATTTGGTATCTGATTAGGAAAAAAAGAATTGCCAATTGTTTCTTGGACTCATTCCTTGCAGAAGCAATTTTCAGGACAGTGCAAGCCAAAAAAATCACTTTTCCTATCTATTTGGATGCAGTTAACTAGCTAGTCACCAAATTAATTTTGAAACTTCTCTTCCTCTTAGCTAAGTGGTAGTTGCTTTTAACATTTCTGTATATTAAAGGTTTTTTTTTACTTGTAGTCAAAATCTCTGTCCTCTGAAGTTAAAAGGTTCAGTGATGTGTTGACCTCTTTTTTCCTCCTTCTGTCTCTAAGATGAAGCTTAGGAGTTTTCATCCAGCAGGTGGCTTGAAGTGAATTCTGCTTGTGTGTTTTCAGCAGGCTTCAGGAAAGCAGAGTGAGGAATGCACAGTGTTTCTGTGTGTATCACTCACTTAGCTGGGCACACACAGTTCTTTGACATTTTAACTTTTCTCCCAGTGTACCAGGTGGCTAAACTTGTTTTTGAAATAGCCCTGATTTTGTAAAAGGAACATCTCAGACCTGTTTCATTGGGTTTAATAAGGGCAGCAGAGATACTGTTTCCAGGAATAAAATCAGAGTGGCCTGATTTTTTGGGGTGGTTGTTGTTAAATTAAACCACACGGGTTAATTTAAGACATCTGTCCTTGGGCTCTTCTGACTTCCGAAGGCAAGTTTTCTTATACGGGCTTAGTGGGCACCATCCTGACTAGGGATGTTGAAAAGCTTCCTCTGAATGGTCATAAGAGAAGGAAATCATGGCTGTATGTTCTTGGAACAAAAGCCATTATTTATGACAGTCCACCAAGTCAATGGGACAAAAGGCTTTCAAACACAAGACTTAGCTAGAAAAAGCACAGCTCTGTCTTGGCCGTTTAAGCTTGGCCTTTTTCTTATTCATTCTGGGTTGATTTTAGGAAATGCAAAAATTATGTATGTCTCTGTGTGTGTGTCTGTATGTGTGTCTATGTTTCTCCCCCATCCTCATCTCCACCCCATTTTTTTTTTGTTTTTTTAATTTCGGGTCATGTTTCTCAAAAAATATCTAAAGAGTTTATCATTCTGGAAGCATCACGTACACCTGATTGGTTATTTTACAAATACTTTGTTTTTAAAGCTGGCATAGGGATCTAAAATATTTGACAGTTTGAAACAGCTAATTTTAACAGAAACACCTGTTTTTTTCGGAATGAATGTGACTATGGTAACATGCCAGTCAGGCAGAGGATTTGAAAAACGCCTGCCAGAGCCCCTCCTGGGCTTCGCTTGGTAAACAGCAGTGAGAGAAGAAGTCTCTGAAGCCTTAGTAGTACTTTAACCTGTGCGGCAGTGCACTGGCTCCTTTGGTGCCTAGGTTTCGAACTCCTGGAAGAGCCATGACGGAGGCCATCTCTGGGTTTCCAGTGTGGACACAGATATTTGTGTTCCCTCCAGGCAAATTCTTGTCTTGATGAAAAAAAATACCTTTTTTTGCATGAGTATGCGTGAAATGCATCGGCTTATTTTACTGAAGTAGGGTTTTTCTTTAGGGTCGTTTGGATAGGTGAGTTGTCTGGTTCCACCGCAGTGGCAGAGGCTCAAAGATGGAACCGTTCCGATAGTATAGGGGAAAATTGTGTTACTTGTATCTGTGATTGGAATTGATTTAATTGAACTGTAAAGCCCCTTCAGGTCATGGGCTATCATGCCTTTCACATGTGTAGTTATTTTAAATGAATGTGTGTACAGGATGCCTGCAGCAAGTGTACTAAGTAAGTAGTAAAATTGTTTCTGGAAATGAAAGTTATAATGGGCATTCATTCAGCAACTGTTGATGGGGTGCCAGCCACTGTACCAGGCCCTGGGGTCCAGATGTGAGGGGGTCATGGTTCCTCCCCTTGCAAAGACCCGGTGCTGCCCCAGACTTGGTCAGTGGGCTGGCAGTAGCACCCACAGCGTAACCCTGGACCCTACCTCAGGCCTATTTCTATCAGAAACACAGGGTGTGGAGCAATCTGAGTGTCATCCAGCCCTCCCAGGTGATTCTGCTGCGGACCCAGTCTGCAGAACCACTGGCCTGCAGGGCCTGCTGGTTTCTTTGTACTCCCTGCTGCCTCTGTAAGACCAGAGTGCTTCTGTGTCAAGAGGCAGCAGCATTTCTGCAAGTTGCTTGTTTGCTCAGGTGTTTTTTTTTCTCCTGGATATTTTGAGCCCTTTTCTTCAGTTAGAAAAGATAATTTAGTCTCTCCTGGCGATTTGGAATTGGCAGGTTTTTCGTGTGTGTGTGTGTGTGTGTGTGTGTGTGTGTGTTTATAAGTACAGTGTCCTCCTCTTACCTCCTTTTTGAGATGAACTGAAGTCATAGAATAGTAAACTGGCAACTTAGCTTCTGATGTTTTTGCAATGCTGTTGACTCTTGTCCTAGAAAACTGAAACTAGCAGACAACCTCATTAAAAAGCAACGCTTTAGCTCTTTGGCTACCCAAGAAAGAGCACTTTGCTGTTGAGTTTGTAAAGTACTGTACTCAGATCCAAATGAAGCATACAGACTTATTTGCTTATAGCAAAGCTCATTTTAGGGATAACCAGAGTTTGCAGTATACTCAGGAAAGATGTCCTGTAAGGCCAACCGTGTACCAAGAATTAGGATGGTCTTTTAGAACCTCCATACTCACGAGGAACCACGAGGGTGGTTCCGGGAGCTGGCATTGGCATCGCCTAGGAACTTGGTAGATAGCAGAATCTTGGCCCCATGCCAGACCTACCCGATAGCATTTGCTTTGGCAAGATCTCCCTGTGATTTCTGGGCACACTTCACTTTGAGAAGCACTGTTTGAGGAGGTGCTGTGAAGTAGTTGTGACCAAATCATCGCTTTACTCTTTACTGTGGGAACTTAGGCGTTTATTATGTTTATTTAGATCTTTTCCGTTTATAAAGCGTGTTCATGTATGTTATATAATTGGGTCCTCAGAGCAGTCTTGTGAAGTAGGCAGGTCTTACTCACTGCATGTCATCTAAACATTCGTGCTTCTGTTTTCCCATTGTAAAAAATATTTATGATGAATTCCCATGAAGTCCAAGACCTTGTGATGAGCTCCATAGACTAGACCTATCCACTTATAAGATCATCAAAAGTATTATCTGAAACACTTTATGTTAAAGTCAGTTTCCCCTAATGATCTTGCTTTTACCCTTCCGGTAACTTGACACAGCAACTGTATTGTGATATCCTCAAGGATGGCCCGAATAAAGAGCATAGCCCTGTCTTCTAAGTCTTCTGTTATTCTATGTGGCAAACCTATCCAGGTTCTTGGAAACATTGGATGTCTTAAGTTCTTCACAATGTCAGACTTCCGGGAAGCGTTTAAATGCTAATTTAGATTTGTTAGCATAGTTTAAAAATGAATCCATGTACTAATTTCAAACTTTTCTAAGTATTCACTAATAACATACATGTATCCTGATTTATGCTGAAGTGGGACACAGAGAGGGAGCTTTAAAAAGAAAAATCCTCTGTTTCGGGAAGGGAAATATATATGCTATGCATGCAAGGTTAACGAGCATATTGCCCTGAAAAACTTCTGCCACAATATTGCAATGCAATGCATCGCCTCAGTGTTAATATTTAATAGTTTCTGACTTTTTTCTAATTTGCCTAAGTTTTAGATGACACTCAAGATACTGATCAAGTGAAAAATCACAAATTGGTGGCCTCGGGTCTAGGAGACCTGGATTGATGTCAGACCTCTGGAAATCAGTAGAGAGATATTGTAGGAAACCTAGGTCAGTTTAGTGCTTACTGATGCCCTTTCCATTTTGACTTTTTTTGATGACCATCAGCTTCCTGTTCTAAAATGAATAGGTAAGTCATTCCAGTCCTTCAGATAGAATTTTGGTATAAAAATTTTCCTGGGCTTCCCTGGTGGCGCAGTGGTTGAGAGTCTGCCTGCCGATGCAGGGGACACGGGTTCGTGCCCCGGTCCGGGAAGATCCCACATGCCGCGGAGCGGCTGGTCCCGCTAGCCATGGCCGCTGAGCCTGCGCGTCCGGAGGCTGTGCTCCGCGACGGGAGAGGCCACAGCAGTGAGAGGCCCGCGTACCGAAAAAAAAAAAAAAAAATTTTTTTTTCCTAAAAGTTTCCTTGGAGGCTGGGTTTTACTTAAATATTCCTTCTTTGGTAAGTTCCATGATAAAGATAGTTCTAAAAACATGAATATGATTCTAGTTTTATTATCACTTGGAACTTAATTTTTAAGGTGTGTGGGCATTTTGTGTCAGTTAATGCTATGGAAAGTTGTCCATAGAACCGACAAAAATAGATCATGTGATATTATTTCACCTGTCTTGATGGAGTCATATACTCCATACCAATTTCCGTGATACCTTCTCTAAATTTAAGTGGAGTCTGTGCAACGGACATTGCGTAGATGAGACCAGAGACCAAACATAGTCCCGTGGAGATGGCTTTAAATCCAATGTGGCCCAGCCACAATGCTCTGATAATTCCAGAAAAAATAGAAGTTTTTCCACCTAGATTACTCACATACCTGACGTGGAACTGAATGGATATGAAATATGAGATAATTTGAAACATGCATCCTTGTAGGTGGCTCAAATGTTCCAGTTCCTTCGTCCTTCTCTTTCTGGAGCTCAACTCACACCTTCTTGCCCACCATGGATTTTAGAAACAGGCAATTCTTGGCTTCGCCTGGACTTCTTGCTTCATCCTGGACAACCACAGAACACCTGATAGAGCCGCACTAATAATAGATGAGGGTGTGAGACCATTGTCCCATAGGGTCAAGTTGTTGATGATGACACACTCAGTAGTTGGGTCTAAATAGTGTCAGGTTTAGCAAGTCTGATGGTAAAACATTCCTGATTTAGTAGACATTGACTCAGCATCTGGGACAGTATTTAGGCACATTCTTTATATTACCTTATTTAAGAGGAATGACTCAAAGCCACACAATGTTAGAAACAGACCCAGAAGCCCCATCCTTTGTCATCCTCAGTAAAAGCCATTTGTGTTGTGCTTTGTCTTCCAATAGAGATGTTTTCCAAGGACACCTTCCTTTCGTGTTACATCTATATAACTGCAAAAGACAGGCCTGAGAAAGCATGGCTTTCAGAGGACGCATTGTTTGGTTGACTGAGGATTAGTAGGTGCTGCCGTGATTCACCAGAGCATCTTCCCTTTCAGAGACAGTAAATGGTTTTGGTATCACGGGGGTTGATCCCTTCTTGGGCATCTGAGGGTTATTCAAGTTAAATGCTCCAAGAAAAGGTTTTAAATACATATTAAAAATGAGAGGCCTTTTGATCATTTCCCATGTAAGCATGTTCATGAAATTCCATATGGTGTGCATGTCTGTGGACACCATACATGCACACACATGCACACACAATCTCAGGGCTGAGAGACTTCAGATGCTTCTAACCTCCTAATACTTTGAGAAGTGAATTCTGCAGTGTCCACTGGGAATTCATTTAGATTTTTTGAAGCACTTCCTAATTGCCTAACCTAGATTGTTCCTCCTACACTGTTTTGACCCATTTTTTTTCCGGCTGAAAAGAGAATGGCTTACAAACTCCTCACAGAGGACAGGACATTAATTGGTGCCTCAGGGGGATATCAAGATACTGGGAGCCTTTCCTTGGATTTTTTCAGCCATGTCCAGTGGACATTTCTTATGACTGATTCCGTACTGGGAGCTGGGAATATGGAGATGAGCTTAAAACGTAGTACAAGTGATAGAAAGGGAGAACAAATTACATGAGACTGGGATAAGCATCATAATTAATGTTAATGAGGATCCTCTAGTCTAGGTCTTTGGGACCTTTGTAGTTCCTAGAGCTGATCAAATTAGATATATTGTCGTGGTGACGGGGGAATGATGTTGGCATCAGAACTGGTCTTTCCTACTCTCAGGTGCCAGGTGACTGAATATAATTTAAGTGGGAATTTCACTGAATTTATTTTTGGTAGTTTTCACCAAAAACTACCAAAACTGGAGGGTAGTTTTCAGCTAGAGATTGCAGGTGCCTTCAAGAGTGGGCTTTATCCCAAGGCTTAAGCATCATTTTCTTTTTCTGCTCATTGATTTTGAGTCGTGCTGATGCAGG
Organism: Pseudorca crassidens; assembly: GCF_039906515.1. Lineage (NCBI taxonomy): Eukaryota > Metazoa > Chordata > Mammalia > Artiodactyla > Delphinidae > Pseudorca > Pseudorca crassidens. Next base: position 148,885,984 of record NC_090296.1, on the reverse strand, counting down.
GTGTAGGGCTGTTCCTGGACTAGCTCTGCTGTACCGGAAGCAGAACAGCTTTTTCTCTCTTCATTCAAGCTGCTGGCCTGGCCTTGGATCAGGAGCCCTGGGTGGGGCCGCTGGGACCAGCTTACCTGCAGGGGAGTCCTGGGCCTGGCTGCGCATCACCTTTGGGGATCACCTAGAGCTCAGATGGGGTACCTGAAGCTGTGTGTGGCAGGGAGTGGGGGCTGGCTGATAGACTTGGGAGTCTTCCAAGGCAAGAACCGGGACTTTTTCATCTCTGTCATCCCTAGCAGGTGGCCAGCGTACTCAATAAATGTTTGTTCAATGAAAGAAAAGCAATAGCCGACATTTTTTGAGCCCCTGTGTAAGCTAGGAACTTTACGTTGTATCTCTTTAAAGCAACCCTTTGAGGTATGAAGAGTTGTTCTCATTTTACACATGAGGATGCTGGACTGAAACCACTTGCCCAGAGTCCCAAAGCTAGGAAGAAGTGGCATAAAGGTAAAAATCAAGGTCTGTCTGATGGAGCCTAGCGTCCTTCGCCACTTGGCTACAGTGAATGAATGAATTTCTAGGATGGAGTCCCTCTGCCTTTTGAGGTTGAAAGGCTCCCCTCCATTTTTTTTTTTAAACTGTACGCATGACAATTTCTGCGGGTTTTCTCCCGAGCCTTTGGTCTGAGCCCTTCCTGGGCCTTTTGCAGTGGGCCCTAGATGCCCACAGCTCCCTCATAAAGCCACAGACTTTCTACCTGCTGCCTGATCCTGGTGTCCTAGAGAATGCTTGAAGATCGACCTCTGGTTTGTCAAGTAACCTCCACTTGGATTTCTAAAATGCAAATATCTTTGTTATTTGCCCACTTGCAACACTCCGTGGTTTCCCCAGTGACTTTAGGATCAAAGCCAAACTCCTAACTGAGGGATTTCTAGCTAGTCTGGTCCCTCACAGCTCCCCGCATACTGCATTCCACCTGCAATACACCTGCACTGTCCCTCCCATTGCCATGCTTTCTTTTTCACCTGAGCTTTTTGCACAGCTGTGTCTTCTTGGACAGCTCATCCTGCACCCAGCTTTTCTCCCCACCTCCCCGGACTCTATCCTGGGTGGCAATCCCTCCCATGGGTCCCTGTAGTACCCCTTACTTCCTTTATATGAGTACTTACCAAGTTCTTGTAACCCTCTGTTTACTTACCCACATTCCCAGTTTGTATCCTCATGGGGCCGGGGGGAGAGTCATCTTTTTGTCTCCAGTGACTAATGGAGTTGCCTAACACATAGTAGGCCCTAATAAACATTTCTGCATGAACACATGTAGTGTTCATGACTGATATCAAGCTTTTAGAGGGGAAGAGCCCAGAAGGAAAAGATATCATTAGCCTTGCCCTTGGTCTAGGTCCCCTTAAGTTAGTCACCGAGTTCATCCACATTCTCCCTTCTAGTACCCTCAGTTTCTGTTCCTTTCCCCCAGTCCGGGTCCTCATTGGCCTCCATCTGGACGATGCTGCAGAACGAATCTCACTGGAGATTGGCTACAGCTTGGACCGCGCAGCCAAACTGCGCCTGCTTTTCCTCATCTCCCTGCCCATCATTCATGCCTTTGGTGCAGCAAATTTACACCCGAAACTGCACCTTCAAGTAGCCAGTAGCTCAACACATTTCTTGAGTATCAACGGTGTGCCACTGGACGGTTCCCACAGTGGACAGGACCAGGCCTTACTCAGGCTGTGGCCCTCATCTACCACCCCCAACTCAAGCCACTGTTCTAGCGTAAGGAATCTCAGGCCATCCCACGCACGCTTATTCCTAGCTCTGCGCTTTTGCTTTTGTTGGCCTCTCCGTGAAATGTCTTTCCCATCCTTCTGAACAGTTACTGACCCCTTGAGTGCAGACTGCTTCCAGGGTCCTAAGATTGGTACTCTTGAGTGCTGGATGGGTTGGCCCAGACATATCTGGCCTTTTGGAGACCCCCCCAGGGATTTGGGTGGATTCCAAAGGGGTGCTTGAGAGGCTCTGGCTGGACCAAACTCTTCTCTCTCTCTCACCTCAGAGCCTTAGCTGAGTTTGTGAGTGGCAGCCATGGGTGCTGACCTGGTGAGGATTCTTGGAAGCCTCCTCAGGGTGGTGCTGGGTCCAGTGGGGATGTGGAAATGAGGCACCGCCTGGAGAAGTGAGTTTGTTTGTTTGTTTTGTTTTTTCCCCACAAATGGACTTAGAACCATATTCCCTGGGGAGCCCTTGAAGCCAGCGTGAGAATTGACCGAGGGAGCGCGTTCTGGCTTTCAATCCCATAATTGTTATAATACAGAAATTACTCACGGCTTTCCATAATCAGGTTTGGGCTATAATAGTGTACTTAAGTACAGCTCTGGGGTGAGCAGACGTTCAGCGGCACCCTCTGCCTGCGTCCTTCCTGCCCAGGCTCTTGTGAATGGAGAAAAAAAAGCTGAAGCCTTAGGGAGGAAGAAGGAGGTGCTGCCCTGCCCCAAAGCCCCCTGGGAATGGGGGCCACTGAAAGCCTCAAGGGCCTCAATGTCAGCAGCAAACTGGCACTTGGGCCTTGGGGTTGAATTGCTATTTTATACCTGCCCTTTGAGTAGCTACATTAAATTTGATGTTTTTTTGCATTTGATTGTTGACACTTCCTAAAAAATATAAAATGATGGTTGTCATATCAAAATTAAGGGAATTGCTTAAAACAAAGACATTACATCTACCTACCTAACTTTTCCAGCATTGACATTCCAGTTTCAGTGGAGTAATACGCAGGTAGGGTTAGCACGACCACAGTGGATTGCCATGACAGTTTCCACAAAAACTGAACTGAGTTGCTCGTGTCCCCTTTCTGGTGACATGACCCGGATCATAAGAGCATCGGGCATGGCTGGACACTGGGGTGTGCCCGGAAGCCTTGCTTTTGTCACAAGCTGAGCGGCAGTGGTGTGGAGCCATGGTGTGAGGGTCACCAAGTGACCCTGCTTCTCTCAGACGGTGGGGTCAACTTTGAAAAAAATGCTGAGAAGACTAAGTGAAAAGAAGAACGATTTTAATGGTCCCACTTTAAGCACAATCTAGGGTCCTGTTCCCCCAGCCAAAGGAGGAATCACGATTCACAGTATGAAAGCGTGATTGTGATCGGGGAAGTCTGTGCTTTCTGTCTTTGCACTGCCCTGCCCACTCCCCAGACACTCCAAATATTTCCTATCCTAGGATGCCTGCATCCTGATCCTTAGAGATTAGCTCCTAGCAGCAGAGCCAGACCCACGGACCTTCTCAGAACAACCCCGCCTTTAATTTCTTGGAGGGAAGCTCTTCTCAGCTCACTGCCTGACTACCTAACACATGACTGCCTCTCTTTCTATCAAGCGGGTCCTTCTGATATGCCAGGCGCCTCTCCACTGCCAGCCTGGATGAGCTTGAGTCATGTCAGCCAGCAGCTCCCAGAAACCTACTCTGGGGTCAGGCATCGACGATACAAAAGTAAGACTCACTCCCTGTGCTCAAAGAAGAATGAATGCTTCTAGAACATAACTTGCATTTTGGTAGCGATCCCTGATTCTCTCAAATCCTGCAAGGCTCAGAGGAATAAATCTGAGGTGGTGTTTTTGGGGGCAAAACATATTGGAAAGGAAATCTGGACTCAGCAACCCTTGAATTGCTCAACTGACATTGCTCTGCCCTCCCTTTATACTTACAAACTCATCTCTGAGCATCGATTTCAGGGCCTGACCCCCACCCCCTGCCAAAAAGGAGGATGTCATAATTGGTTCCCAGACAGTCCACCAACTCATAACTGAAAGTGATAAAAAAAAATGATTGAGGTTGTACTTGGTGACTTGTGCCCTAGGAGAGATGTCCTTTGTCCCTTTAGTGGTGGCGTCTTCCTGGGGTGGCGGTGGGGAGTCGGACTGAGCATAACTTCTGTCTTTATAAATGGGCCTTACTTATGGACGTTCTTATCAACGTGCTCTGACCTGGTCATTGTTTTCAATATTGAAGATTGGGGAAATATGGGAATTATGCCATGGGTGAAATAGCTAAGCTTTGAGGCCTACATAGAACAGGGGCATGGGAAGAAACAAGAATTTGAGAATTGTAATAATTTAATGCTGAAGGTTACAGCAATGCTTAGACATTTCAACTTCTGGTACCATTTGGAAGGCTTTGGATGTTGCATAATGTCCTGAGGAATAGAGAGTTGACCTTAATTGTCACCTAGATCAGTGGTTGCAAGATGCTGGTTGAGGAACAGAGCCTGCCTGTGACAAAGATTTCACCAGTCTGAGCAAAACGGAAAAGGAGGACAGTGAAGTGTAAGGTTCCTAATAGGACTTTCGTTGACTTTTCTTTATTCTGAGATTATATCCTTCTTTTGTCTTTATTGTCAAAATGTCATCTTATGGAAATAATGGTGGTAGGTGGTGGTAGTCGCAATTTTAAAAAATATTCTTGCATTGCAAAATTGGCCATTAACCTTATTTTGGTCCTCCCAACATTAAACAAATATATATTGTGTGCTCAAAAATCTCAAAGTCTGAGAACCACTGACCTTGACCACCCATGCAATATTTTGAGTTCTAGGGTTTTTCTTTAGTAACATGTTTGAGTGAGTGCAATCATTTTTGAAAAAGTATATGCAAAAACACTTTCAAAGGTAAACCCAAGCAAAGAAGCACTTCTGAAGAGCCACGACATACCTTGTTATAACAAAACAACTACTTCATTTTATTAATACATTTATGGTCAATTAACCAACTTGAGGAAATGACTATATTACTCAAGACCAGGGGAACCCGGCCACTGGTTCTCAAACTTGGGCATGCAACAGAGTCACCTGGGGGGCTTGTTACACATGAGTTGTTGGACCCCACCCCCAGAGCTTCTGAATCAGTAGGTTCGGGATGGCGCCTGAAAATCTGCACCCCTAACGAGTTCCAGGGTGATGCTGACGCTGTGCTCGGGTCCACATTTTGAGAACCACTGGAGCAGGCCCCTGATTCTCAACCTTAGCTGCACGTTGGATTCACTCGGGGAGTTAAAAAAAAAATAATAATGGTGCCTGGGTCCTACCCGCAGAGATTCTGATTTAGTTGTTTGAGATACCTCGGGTACTGGGATTCTTAAAAGGGTCCAAATGATTGGCCGAGTTTGAGAACCACCGGACTAGGTAACATGTAACTCTGAAAATCTTTGTGACTTAACCACAAAAGTTTATTTCTCATCCTACGCGTCCAAAGAGGATGTAGAGAAGAGGGAAGTGTTCTGATTCACACAGTCCCTCAAGTACCCGGGCTAGTGTGGTCTACACCACTGGGAACTAATGACCTCTGTCCCTGCAGCAGAGAAAGAAGTAGGCTGCTAGTTCCTCGGTGATTCAGCCCAAGAGTGACACAAAGTGGCTGAGCAGAAGTCATCATGTGCCCTAATTGTAAGAGATCTGGGAATATAGAGGAGCACATGGCATTGGGGAAGGAGTAAGTTTCTCTGGTGCGTTGGTAGTTCCCTGGTAGAGTGAGACCTGATACACATACTCTTCTAAAAGCTGGCTTCTCAGTTGTTACTTTTACAGTGACTTTTTTTCTGTCATAAAATGCTTTCTTACTGTAGACAATTTAGAAGACACCAGAAAATCTAAGGAAAAGAAATCCCTACAGCCCACTACCTAGGGATAACCACTCCTTGTTTCTGGTGTGTATCTTTCCAAGAATTTTTTTCTATACACATTCTTTAACACGGTTAATTGTTTTAAAAAAATTATTTTGTAACTGTTCTTTTAACTTAGCATTTTCCCTTTTTTTTTTTTTTTTGTGGTACGCGGGCCTCTCACTGTTGTGGCCTCTCCCATTGCGGAGCACAGGTTATGGGCACGCAGGCTCAGCGGCCATGGCTCACGGGCCCAGCCACTCTGTGGCATGTGGGATCTTCCCGGACTGGGGCATGAATCGGTGTCCCCTGCATCGGCAGGCGGACTCTCAACCACTGCGCCACCAGGGAAGCCCTCCCATTTTTAAAAAATTAAGTTAAATATGATTTAAATACACTATCAATGCTATTGCATGGCTATGCTACCATATAATTGGTCATTCCCTCATAGTTAGATATTTTGGTTATATTTTGTCAGTAGTGTAGTACTTGCAGGTAGTACTTGCATGGACATCTTTATGAATGACTTCTTTTCCTTCATCCTTCTGGTCACTTGGATAGATTTCTAGAACTAAATGAACAGCTTTATTTTAATGATCTGTTATTGTACAGAAACTGTCTCTACACTTAGCAACATGTATTTAGTCAGTGCAAGGCATTGGTGGAGAAATTATTGAACTTGCTTCCTGCCTTCAAGCAGCTCAGAGTCTAGGTAGAGACACAACCGGCTCTGATCTTAAAGAGAAGGAGAACTATAGTTATCTCTACAAGTGGTTTCCAAAAAACCTTCCTTCTTAGGGCACGTGAACACCTAGAAGAAGAATTCAGGGCTCCCTGGGAGTCAAAGACAATGGTTCTAATCAGGGCTTGCCTTCACAAGGCTATGTGACCTTGGGTGAGTTTTCTTTTCTAGGCTTTGGTTTTCTCATCTTTAAATGAGGTCATTGGATTAGGTTACTTCTAGAGATGCTGTTTTATGCCCCTTAAATAGTTAAATGGTGTGGGTAAGCATGAGTGTATACTTTCCTTTTTTAGGTGTCTAATTATGTCTAACAATCTGGGACAGTTTCCGTGGGACTTGCTGGAAGGCATTGAAGTTGCCCAGGGTCCATTTCTGACTTGGGCTGTCTAGCATGACACCTTTGTACAAACCAAATTACTGATGAAGGAGCAGGGTCCAGGCTTCTTGCAAAGAGGAGCTGAGAAATGAAGAGCTTTTAAAAGGAGGAGCTTTTTAATGGAGGAGCAATTTAGTTGGCTTTGGAAATGGCTATTAATGGTAACAATATAGCTCTTACCAGCTGTGTGTGAGGTATATCCAAACTCATTACATACATTATTTCATTTAAATCTTCTAAAGCTCTGGGAGGTAAGTGGTTTTTTTCCACATAAGGAACTTGAAGCTCAAAGAGGAGATTTGAACTGCTTCAGGGTGTTGCCCCAGGGAAGGTGAGGTCATGGCCAAATGCAAAGAAAAGCAAAATAAGCTAATTTTGGTGTTTTGAGTCTGAAGGCTTAGGTCAAGGTCTAATAAGGGTATTTTATGAGATTTCTTTGGAAGGATAATTGTGTTAATAACAGCTTTAACCTTGGTGTTGTGTTTATAAAGTAAAAACCTCCCCCGCTCCCCTACCACCTCCTCTTAACACCAGTACGTTTTTTTTCTTCTGTCACAAACTTGTATCTTTTCCCTCCTGCAGTTTTTTGTTTTCATGGGCGTGCTTTAGGATGAGACAAATGAGGCCTTGACCCACAAAAATCACTGGTAAAAGTTTGGAATCTCAAGTACATTTTGCCTATGGAAAATGTACAAAAACAACTGCTAGGGATCCTGGGGCAACCCTACATTCTTGTTCCCCCAAATGTGACTGAGCTGTCGTAGAGGAGCCCTTCCCTGTGTTGACAGCAAAGGACTATGGAAATGGAAATGGCCAGGTTGCAGGGAGGAGCAGTGATTCTGGCCAGGCCCCAAGTTTGGAAATGGCAGAAATTTGTCTTTGGCACCACCTTGCTTGTCCCTCAGTATCTTTTGCCCCATATTCCCTAATTTCGTAATAATAACCAATCTGTCTATGATACTTACTATATTCTAGGCTCAGTTCTAAGCATTTATATATAATAACTCATTTAATCTTCATGATAACCCTATGATCATCATTCCCATTTTATGGATGAGGAAACTGAGCTCCAGAGAGTTCAAGTAGCTTTCCCAAGGTCTCAGTTGGCCAGTGATGAAGTTGGGATTTGAACCTGAGCAGTGTGCTGGCAGAATCCACAGTCTTAAAAATGCTGCTACCCAAAGTCATTCAGGGCAAGCCCCATCCGGCCCAGTCCTACCGCTCTGAATGGTCTGTGTTCCTGAATTAACCACAGCCTCCAGCTCCCAATCAAAACCCTGAGTCCCTTCTTGTAGCAGGTTTAATCTGCCACTGGTATGTGAGTGATGAATACAGAGACTTCAACTTCACAGAAGAGCTTCTATTTATTTATTTATTAACAACGTTTAATTAAAAAAATTTTTTTTAAAGATTTATTTTTATTTGGTTGCCCTGGGTCTTAGTTGCAGCATGTGGGCTTGTTAGTTGCAGCACGTGGGCTCCTTAGTTGTGGCAGGCGGGCTCCTTAGTTGTGGCACGTGAACTCTTACTTGCGGCATGCATGTGGGATCTAGTTCCCTGACCCGGGATCGAACCCAGGCCCCCTGCATTGGGAGTGCGGAGTCTTAACCACTGTGCCGTCTTCACTTTCCACTGACCATCTGAACCACTGAAACATCTTCACTTTTACCTCCCAGTTTTCATAGGGGCTTCATCGTTTGCAAGGATGCAGAGCAAAGGAAGCAAAAAGTATGTGGGAGGTTTTGCACATAGAGCGTTAATAAATTAAAGATATCAGGGCTTCCCACAAGCCCATAGAACATAATAGCTATTTATTGAGCTCTTGCCTCGTGCTAGGCTCTTTCTTCTCATTCTGCACAACACGTCTGTGAAATATGCACATTGTTATCACCATCTTTCAGATGAGCAGAGTCTCAGAGACTTTAGGCAGCTTGTCCAAGATCACACAGCAAGTGAATAGCAGAGCCAGAATTGTCCTGACGCCGGTGTTTGCATACTTAAGGACCCTTTCCCGGTCTGTTTTCTGGCTTGTGGATGTTAATTACATTCTGCCAGGAGCATCTGTGCAGGATCAGAAATTCTGTCTTGACTCCTATTGTTTGCATGCAAATTACGGCTTGCTGCTGTAGATTCGCTTCCTTTCAAGCTCAGCGCTGTGACTGCAACCAGGACAGAGTTTTTCGCTGGCTTCCCTGGCAGCTGCCCTGCCAGCATTGCCTCATTCGAGTCCTACTGCCGCCTGACCCGGGAGGGAGGGCTGAGAAGTGCCCAGCCCAGTTCCGCAGGCCAGGAACTGCCTGGCCAGTGACTCCAGCTTCGGTTCCCTGAAAAAGCGGGCTTTTCTCAGAGAGGCTTTACCCAAGAGGAAGGAAAAATATGGCAATTGAGCTTCGGCTGCCCTTAAACCCTGTGATTTTAGTCCCTGTCATTTAGTGAATTCCACACATTACTCAGCTTCTCCATTGTGTAGCTGGAGGAAATACTCATGCTGTGTCATCTTGAGTCGTCAGTGGGCAGTTTTCTCCCTGCTGAGTTTACTTTTTTGTGTAGTTTGAGGTTTCAGGACCAGATTGGGTGTCTGGGTACAAAAACAGTTCAGAAACTGTTTTCTCTCCAGCCCCTTTCAAGGAGTAGCCCCCCTGAATGTTTTGGGCAAGTAAGTAGGGATGTCCGACGCTCAGGGGAGGGAGGGATTAGATGAGGCTAAGGTCAAGTTCTCACCAGGAAGGTTAAAGAAATCTGAGTTGGTGCTTCTGGGAAGAATGAACAAAATTCTGGGCTTTCTCGCCTACTTGGAATGTAGGCAGCAAACACAGGAGGTGGGGAGACAATGAGGAAACCGTTTGGCTGGAGAATTGGTTCATTAGGGAGCACAGGGTGGACTAAGTTGGAAGGGACCTTGTGGCCTGATTTCATAAAGAGGACGGACTTGGGTGCCCTGCAGAGGGACTGGGTTTTATCCCGGACTCGATGGTGGTGCGGGCACTGCAGTTTTGAAAAGGAAGGGTCATGGTGAAAGCAGGGATGTAGAACAATCACTTTGGAAGTTGCTGGAGGGAGAGACAGGAAGCTGGGAGGCTAGCAAGGCAGCGATTTCATTCATAACAGGTCCGAGGGGCTGAGGCCCCGGCGGGGGAAGTGGCTGTGAAGTAGGAAGCGAGGAGACAAACGCCAGTCACATGGAAGAGTCCACAGAGCCGGACTGTGGTGAAGGCAGGGGAAACAGGACTCGGATGCCTTCCAGCGGCTGCTTTGAAATCATTCAAAGAAAGGAGGTTTTGATTTAGAGGGGAATGTGCAGCTTTTTCTTCTTTAAAGTAAACTTTTAAATTCAAATATAACATCTATCCGTGAAAAGTACACATCCCGTGAGTCGACACCCTGATCAATCTGCACAGTGAACACGCTTGTGCAACTAGCATCCAGGTCGGGACTCTGAGCATAGCCAGCACCCCAGCACCTTTCCCTCTGTGCCCCCTGCCTTTCCTCTCCCCTTCTGCCGAGGAGACCACCATTCTGACTTCCCATATCTTCAATTACGTTTGTCTATCACTCCATAGTTGTGAAATCCATTTATATGGTTGCATATAGTTATAGTTCAATATTACAGTCCCAATATACCACTCTATAAATTTAGCACAGGGACTTCCCTGGTGGCGCTGTGGTTAAGAATCCACCTGCCAATGCAGGGGACATGGGTTCCATCCCTGGTCCGGGAAGATCCCACATGCCTCGGAGCAACTAAGCCCGTGCGCCACAACTACTGAGCCTGCTTTCTGGAGCCCGAGAGCCGCAACTACTGAAGCGCATGTGCTGCAACTACTGAAACCCGTGCGCCTAAAGCCCGTGCTCTGCAAAAAGAGAAGCCACCGCAATGAGAAGCCTGCGCACCACAATGAAGAGTAGCCCCCGCTCGCCACAACTAGAGAAAGCTCGCGCACAGCAACGAAGACCCAACACGGCCAAAAAAAAATAATAAAAATTAAAAAAAAATAAATTTAGCACAATGCAGTTAACTCATCTACTGTTGCTCTGTCGACATCTGAGTTGTTCCCTGTTCAGAGCTATCAGGCCCAGGGCTTTCAGGAGCAGCCTTGTTTGTGTGCACACAAACACATGACTTGCTGGGTCATAGGGCGTATACGTGTGCAGTTTACATAGATGCTGCCAAACACGTGCTTGGGTTTTGGCAGGTTGAATTTTAAGTGGCAGCTCTAAAACAAGTTGGAAGGTGGCATTAAAGCTGCAGATTAGAGATGAGTTCAAATGTAGTGTCATGAAAGAAAGCCATAGCAACATCTTACTTTGGAGATGCAGCTCAAAGCCACTTTTGTCCTTGAGCAGCATATTGGAGCTGTCAGGCGAGGGGACCACACCCATCCCAGCAAAGAACTGCCAACAGTACTTTTAGGTTTCCTAGACTCTAAGCTACGAGTATCCCTAGGCCAAGTTTCTTTGCCCACCCCACCACCCGTCACCTCTGGAATATGTGCCAAAAAAAATTTTTTTTAACTTTTTGTTTTTCCTGAAAAGTTGGACTTTTCCCTGGGTTTATGACATGTGCTCCATTGTACTAATCCATTCCTCACAGTTCCATCTCTCAATTTGCATAATTGCTGTAATTTTAACATTTTGGAAATCATGCCGTGGGGGAGGGATGTGAAGAGATCAGACAGTTTCTGCTACAGCTTAGCTGATGACTGACTGATCAGGGTGCCCACAGATCAGTGCAATGACACGGAGAGCTGGGGAGTGCAGAACAATCTCTGGAAGAAACAGGGTCCAGCAGGAGATGTCTTCTGTCTCCAGGGAAGCTTTTGCTTTCAGACCAGAAAAGGAATTTTCAAACTCCTTTGCATCTTAGGGAAAAAAAAAAAAACAAGGAGTTGTGTTCTGTACAACTAAATACTTATGTAGCCCAGATGTTAGCTGGAGGCCTCCCTACCCCACAAGAGCTCTGTAAAATTAGCTCAAACCTCCACCAATTCCATGATCCACGAAAGTCAAAATCCCTCCCTAAGATTGCTCCTAAGTCTTGAGGAACCGAAGCTCTCGGGGCCACGTTGTCCTCTAAAGTTTTGTTATCCGATCTGGATCTGGAGACAGGCAGCATCGACGTCACCTGAGAGCTTGTTATGAATGTGGCCTCAGTTCCAACCCTAAGGTTTAGACCTACTGATTCAGAACCTGCTTTTCCACAAGGTCCCCAGGTAATTTGTGTGCATGGTACAGTTTGAGAAGCCTGGCTATAGGGGAAGAGAAGGGGCTCTGGAGTCGAACAGATCTGGGTTCAAATCCTACCTCTGCCATTTACTGTTAGGTGACCTTGACCTTGAGCCTGTCACTGAGTTTCAGCCTCCTCCTGAAGGAAAGGGAGGAGCATGATGGTTCCACCCCCAATGCCACAGCATATGTAATTCACTGGATTGCCAGTCGTGCACAAAGCCTGGCACATGGAGATTCTCCAGAAACATTCTCCCCGCTTCCCAGAATCACCCGGCCCCAGAAGCCATGGAATGCCTTCATTCTCCCACATCACAAGGCTTCTAGTGGAAATGTTCTGGAATATGACCCAGAGATGCCCTCTTGCCTGACTTCAGCAAGGCATGCGTTTAAATTGTTCTGGAGATGGTGACAGACGTGCAAAGCTGCTCACACACTCCTGCTTCCCCAGCTAGCTTGTCTTGGTATCTAAGATTGGAGAAGGGACAGAGCTTTCCTTCCCTTAATCTGTGGATGGGTTAATCCCAGTACTAGCATCAGCATATGAACGCAAGTTGTCATGCTTCTAATTTCCGCCGTGTTTAAAATGTTCCAATAATATCCCATGTTATAGGGAGGCTAGGGGCCTATCCAGAGAGGAGTGCCTAAGGCAGGAGAGGTGAGGCCTTAGAGAATGACTTTGGTCTCTTGGTTCCAGGCAACAGAAACCAAGCTTGAACGAGTTTGTACAAAAGGGGGCTGGCTCATGGTCTCTAAGAAAAGCAGATGGGTAACTAGGCCTCAGGAATGATCCAATCTTGGAGCCTCGAATGTTAAGGAACTTTCTCTCCATTGTACGCTCTGCATCTTTTGGTATGTTGGTGTCATTTTCTTTTTTTTTTTTTTGGTAGTACGCGGGCCTCTCACTGTTGTGGCCTCTCCCGTTGCGGAGCACAGGCTCCGGACGTGCAGGCTCAGCGGCCATGGCTCACGGGCCCAGCCACTCCGCGGCATGTGGGATCCTCCCGGACCGGGGCACGAACCCATGTCCCCTGCATCGGCAGGCGGACTCTCAACCACTGTGCCACCAGGGAAGCCCTCATTTTCTTTTTTAATTTTGGCTGCACCACTCGGCTTGTTGGATCTTAGTTCCCCAATCAGGTATTGAACCGGGGACCACGGCAGTGAAAGCGCTGAGTCCTAACCACTGGACCACCAGGGAAGTCCCAGTGTCATTTTCACTGAGCCCTGGATTCTACCACATGGTGAGAAACCTGACCACCATTTACAGTCCACATAGTGGGAAACATGTTCTATATCCATGTATGAATAAATATCTATATCTATGTCTATATTTATATCGCTACCTATGACAGTATAAAGTTGTTCTTCAAACCAAAAAATGAAACAAGCCTGGCAATTAGAAGTGCAGAGGGCAGCCCTTCCTTTGAGAGAAATCGGTTTACCTTTCATCTGTTCATTTGGGATTTGTCCCCAAGTTGCCCGTGGCTCAGATGTCTCTCAATGCCATTAGAAAGTAACCAACCCAATGAAAGGGTGAAGAATAGTTTGTAAATTTGGGGTTGTGATCTCTTAAAATGAAGAAGGGTGATGGTACTGAGACCAGGGCCCCCTGTGCAGTCTAGAGAAAGGAGACCTGGGGAGTTGGCAAAAAGAAAGTTTGGAATTTGAAAGTGACAAAACCAAAAGCTATAATCTCTTCAACTTCAATCAGCGAGAGCAGGACGGATAGTTTGATCCTGACACCTCCAATGGTAACTTACTTTTACTTTTAAAAATATTTTATTTATTTACTTTTTTTTTTTTCATTTTTGGCTGCGTCGGGTCTTAGTTGCGGCACATGGGATCTTTGTTATGGCCTGCGGGATTTTTCATTGCAGCGCGTGGGCTTTTCATTGCGGTGCACCGGCTTCTCTCTAGCTGCTGCATGTGAGCTTAGTTGCCCCGTGGCATGTGGGATCTTAGGTCCCCGACCAGGGATCGAACCAGCGTCCCCCACATTGCAAGGCAGATTCTTTACCACTGGACCACCAGGGAAGTCCTGGGAATTTATACTTAAGAAAAAAGAGCACGTAAGGGCTGAAGAGGCAAGTGGACCTTGGGAAGCCATTCCAATATTTGCACTTTTACTAAAATGCAACACTAAATTAGGAGAATGTCAGTAACATTTGGCATACGTCATAATCAGCAATGATAAGTGTTACATAAGTAATTCCCATTGATTTTTCCTTACTTGGTAAAAACTTTTCAGGATTTCTTTCCTCCCTGGTTTTAACAAGGCGCTTGTAAATTCATTGTGTTTTGCTGCTGAAAATATGTATATTATGCCAGCACCAATGGCAGTCTTCATACCCTTGACCGTTTAATACCTCCTTGTTTTTGAGGTATTGTTGAATTCTGTCTGCTAGTTCTCACTGAGACTCAAAGATCTTTTCCAGGGAACTCCCTGGTGGTCCAGTGGTTAGGACTCTGCTTTCATTTCGGAGGGCACAGGTTCAATTCCTGGTTGGGGAACTAAGTTCCTGCAATCCTCACAGCACAGCCAAAAAAAAAAAAAAAACAAAAGGTCTTTCCAGGTCTTTTCTCCCAGAGGTGAAGTTCCTGGGGAATATAGTTAAAATGCAGATTCTGGGACTTCCCTGGTGGCACAGTGGTTAATAATATGCCTGCCAATGCAGGGGACACGGGTTTGATCCCTGGTCCGGGAAGATCCCCCATGCTGCGGAGCAACTAAGTCCATGCGCCACAACTACTGAACCTGCACTCTAGGGCCTGCGAGCCACAACTACTGAGCCCATGTGCCACAACTGCTGAAGCCTGCGTGCCTAGAGCACGTGCTCCGCAACAAGGGAAGCCACTGCAATGAGAAGCCCGTGCACTGCAATGAAGAGTAGCCCCCGCTTGATGCAACTAGAGAAAGCCTGAGCTCAGCAACAAAGACCCAACGCAACCCAAAATAAATAAATTTAAAAAATTAATTCTTGGGCTTCCCTGGTGGTGCAGTGGTTGAGAATCTGCCTGCTAATGCAGGGGACACGGGTTCGAGCCCTGGTCTGGGAGGATCCCACATGCCGTGGAGCAACTAGGCCCGTGAGCCACAACTACTGAGCCTGCGCGTCTGGAGCCTGTGCTCCGCGACAAGAGAGGCCGCGATAGTGAGAGGCCTGCGCACCGCGATGAAGAGTGGCCCCCGCTTGCCACAACTAGAGAAAGCCCTCACACAGAAATGAAGACCCAACACAGCAAAAATAAATTAATTAATTAATAAACTCCTACCCCCGACATCTACTTAAAAAAAAAAAAAAGTAGATTCTGACTCAGCAGGTGTGGGGTGGGGCTGAGATCCAGGTAACACAGGGGCAGCTGGTGCAGGGACCACTCTTTGAGCACCTAGGCAGGGCTCCAGCATGACACTTTCCTTTCCTTAGTCTGCTTTCTCTCTCCCCATCCTTCAGCAGAAGCCTCTACTTCTTTGCCATCTGCTTCAATTCTCTCCCTAGCCCCCACATTCTTGTCTTCTAGTTATCCCCAACAGGGCCATCTTGCTTGAATCAAATTTCACTCAAATTTGACCAAAAGTGTATTCAGGAATAAAGTCAGAACAACTAGAGTTCCTCACCATTGAGAATAAGGAGTGAAGAAGGGAAAGTCTGGGAGTAACTGGACATAGAACACAGCTCTTAGGAAAGGAGAGTCAGCAAGAAATAGGTGTGGTCCTAGGGTCAGGGGATCTCAAGTGGTCCAACTGCTTAAGGACTGGGAGGGTCTGAAAAATGAAATTCTGATCGTGTGATTGTGAGTCAGCTTGTGGTACGAACTTCTTGCACTCAACCATAACTGCTCTCTTCTCCTTGGTACTCACTCCCCCCAACCCCACACAGTGACATGGAGCCAGGTGGCAAGTTCTGGCCATCGGTGTGTGAGTGGAAGTGATGTGCACGTGTCACACCCTGCTGCTGCATTTACCTCCTGGCGTGAGACCCTCAAATGTTCTCCTCCCCCGCTTCATTGACGAGAAGGCCACCTTGTCCCAGTGGTGCAGAACAGGACGATAAACCTTTGTCAACCTATTTTGCTGAGTCATCACTGACCCAGTGAACAAGAGTTAAACCATTGTTTGTTGTTGCTGTTAGACATGGGTGGCGTTTGTTACTGCAGCAAAAATGGGCTTAGCCTGACTAATACCCATCACAGTAAGAGAGGCAAGGGAAACTAGTGGGGGGCACAGAAGCTCTCCCTAGGCATAGATTTAGATCAAAGATAAAATGTGGAAGTGGGACGACCTGCAGAAATAGAACTGGGGAGGAGCAGAGCATTGGGGAAATGCTGAACTCATCAGAAGGGGCTTTTTAAGGTTCTGCCTAGATTGTGAGAAAGAATAAGACAAGGAAAAGCTCATTGCATAGAGGAAATGATGTAAAATGGTCAGGGGACAAAGAGGAAGCAAAACCACTCAACTCCTACTTTGATTCCATTTTCCACAGCAGGGGGAATCATCTTTAATCTAAAAAGGATGAAACAAGCGGCGCGCAACGGAAATGATGTTTATGACATTAGACCATGAGCTTTGTCTTGCCATCATCTAGCTAACACTGTACTGGCGTAGTGGTCTGACTCAAGAATATTTGTTGAATGAATGAATGAAGGTATCTGATGGCGTAGGCAAAGAGTGTCTAACTACTGTAATTAGATTCAAGTCTTTGGGCTCAGATGCATTAAATTCCAATGGCTTGAGGGGAAGTGCAGCTGTGAAAGCAGAAGCAGTGTTAGGAATCTTACAGAAATCAAAGGCAGTGGGAAAGGGAGGGGTCACATTAGAAATTAGAAATGGTCAACGTAGCTCTGAGTTCTTTTAATAAAGAGAGAAGAAAAGGGGGAATCTGGAAACTCTCTTAACAGTCAATTACTGTTAACTTCTGGTGCCTTTCTAAAAGGGTCTATAAAATTGATGGCTTATGAATAACTGGGAAATAAAATAGATATTACTGAGAGGCTACCTGTGTTTAGAAATTAGAATAGTTTATTTTTATTGAGGGCTTACTTTGTGTCAACCAGTGTACTGTGTGGATTGAGTCAGTGTTCATCATAAACCATGTGTGGGGTCACCCTTGGTCACCCATTTTTACAGTTGAGGACATTGGTCATAAAGAAGACGAGGGTCCACAACTGCTCTAACTCCAAAGATAGCACTCTTTTTTTTTTTTTTTTTTGCGGTACGCGGGCCTCTCACTGCTGTGGCCGCTCCCGCCGCGGAGCACAGGCTCCGGACGCGCAGGCTCAGCGGCCATGGCTCACGGGCCCAGCCACTCCGCGGCATGTGGGATCTTCCCGGACCGGGGCACGAACCCGTGTCCCCTGCATCGGCAGGCGGACTCTCAACCACTGCGCCACCAGCGAAGCCCGAAGATAGCACTCTTTACCATGTTGCCACCACCCTTCATTTGTCCAAACTCACCTCATTTCCTCGGGTTCCCCATCTGGCAGAGGAGCCTTTGGGGGAGGGGAGAAGACTGGGTAGAGGGTGAAAGTAAGTTAAAGTTTCTCCACCTGTGGCCACGGGGACCACTGTAGATGCTGCCCTAGACCTACTGAATCAGAGAGGCCCAGGAATCGGCGTCTGTATCCAGTCTCCCTCTTGACCAGGATGTTCAGAACTGCTGGAAGAGGATGGGAAAGGCCGTCCTCTCAGATCCATTTGTGTGAAAGGGGAAAAAAGGAAACTATGTTAGCTTCAAGTAGCCAGTTTCCCTCTTGTTGATTATTGTCCGTCTGTTTTCTTCCCTGTAGCCTTTTTCCATTAAGGGAAAAGCATAGGGCTTATTTGCCCAGAGGGAGGAGAGGACAGATACATAGCAGTTCATGGGGGAGGGAAGGAAGTGTGGGTAATTACTGTCAAGCAGAAATGGAGCATAAAAGCCCTTTGGTGCTCAGAGGAGAGAAAGATGGGCAAAAAGGTGAAATGCAAGTGTCCTGCCAGTGGCTCCCCTTCCCTCCCCATCCAAAAATATGACGAGGGTCTAATCCTTGAACAGCATGGTGGAGGGGGGCGGGTAGACACAGACACGGGTTTGAGAGAATCCCAAAGCTATTTGCAGCTACCCAGGCCATGACCTGGACAATCCCAAGCCCTTTAAGACCCACCCCTAGTTCCCCAAAGCCAATGACATATTAACATCTGGTCACATATAAGATGTCTAGCAAGTGTTCCAGAAGCCTCAGTGCAGTTCTAAGCTTTAAAAACTTCAGAAGTATACATTTAACAAACGTATCAAAGAGATGTAATAATTTACAGATGCAATGATTTAAATTTCATTTACACTTAAGGAATTTGTGAATTTGGAACAATACATTTTAAAGTTAGAAATTAGAAAAAAAGAGAGAGAGAGAGATTGGTCCTTCCTGCAGCTGGTAAGCATCGACTGAAACAAAAAATTTTAAATGCATTGTTCCAAATTCACAAAACTAAAAAGGTTTAAAGGAAACTTAATTAAAAATTCAGATTATTTTTTGGGGGGAGAGGGGTACCTTAGCAGCATTTATTTACACTTCTGATACGATAAAAGCTTAACACTGCACTAAGACTTTGGGAACACTGTGTCAGAAGGCAGTTTCTCATCTTTCATCCTGAACTTATGTTGCAGTCTGTGTCTGGAGGGAGCTACAGGGCTGGTTGCTGTGTGTTGCTTATCAGCGATCCACCAGGACTCCGAACTTTAAAATTCTATAATTACCGCCAAAGCCTCATACGTATTTGGGCTTTTTGTTTCTCTGGCTTTTTTGTTTTATAAATTTTGGGTTGTTTTGTAACTTCTTATAAGAACTCTGAGTGCTAGGTAAACCTATTCCCGTAGTGAGGCAAAGGACCTTTTGGGTTTGTTTCTTAACCGAGGAAGCTTTAAAAAATCAGAAGACCTAAATAGACATTTCTCCAAAGAAGATATACAGACTGCCAACAAACACATGAAAGAATGCTCAACATCATTAATCATTAGAGAAATGCAAATCGAAACTATAATGAGATATCATCTCCCACCAGTCAGAATGGCCATCATCAAAACATCTAGAAACAATAAATGCTGGAGAGGGTGTGGAGAAAAGGGAACACTCCTGCACTGCTGGTGGGAATGTGAATTGGTACAGCCACTATGGAGAACAGTATGGAGGTTCCCTAAAAAACTACAAATAGAACTACCATATGACCCAGCAATCCCACTACTGGGCATATACCCTGAGAAAACCATAATTCAAAAAGAGTCATGTACCAAAATGTTCATTGCAGCTCTATTTACAATAGCCCGGAGATGGAAACAACCTAAGTGCCCGTCATCGGATGAATGGATAAAGAAGATGTGGCACATATATACAATGGAATATTACTCAGCCATAAAAAGAAACAAAATTGAGCTATTTGTAATGAGGTGGATAGACCTAGAGTCTGTCATACAGAGTGAAGTAAGTCAGAAAGAAAAAGACAAATACCGTATGCTAACACATATATATGGAATTTAAGAAAAAAAATGTCATGAAGAACCTAGGGGTAAAGCAGGAATAAAGACGCAGACCTCCTAGAGAACGGACTTGAGGTTATGGGGAGGGGGAAGGGTGAGCTGTGACAGGGCGAGGGAGAGTCATGGGCATATACACACTAACAAACGTAGTAAGGTAGATAGCTGGTGGGAAGCAGCCGCATGGCACAGGGATATTGGCTCGGTGCTTTGTGACAGCCTGGAGGGGTGGGATGGGGAGGGTGGGGGGGAGGGAGACGCAACAGGGAAGACATATGGGAACATATGTTTATGTGTGACTGATTCACTTTGTTGTAAAGCAGAAGCTAACACACCATTGTAAAGCAATTATACCCCAATAAAGATGTTAAAAAAAAAAATACAACGAACCCCTGTCACCCAACTATCTCTATGATCACTTTTCCTTTTTCAGTTTTTTGCTAAAGTGTTCAAAGCTAATCCTAAATGTGAGATAAGTGTAGTTTTGTTGGGCTTAAGAAGACAGCTTCCACTGGGGAAATAGAATCAAATAGCATAAGGATAATTGGCAGGGAGAGAGAGACAGAGACAGGGACAGAAAGAGCAAGGGAGGGAGAGAAGAAGGCGGCAGAGACTGAAATAGAAGAGCATCTAGAATGAGATCACTATATTTATCCCTGTGCTCCTCTCCTGCCCCATTTCCAGTTTTCTCTACTTCCCACCTACTTTGTTCTTTGCTTTGAAACATCAATGACCTGGGTGACCAGAGGCATCTCTAAGCAGAGGGCTTTCTATTAGAGTAAAACAAAAGGGAGTCTGCACCCTTTCCTCCCTCCCTCCTGTCCGCCTCCCCTGCAAGTTCACAGTCTCACTGCCAGTCCTTCAAAGGACTGGGTGGCTTCCTTCTCCTTTTCTGCACAGAAGGAACTTGACTCTTAGTCCTGGAATGCAGCCATTTTTCCTTTGCTAGCAAGGCTTGGGAACACGGAGGGAAAGGAAGGGATAGAGAGAAAGGGATCTGTTACTCCTTAGGGACACCTCACCCTGGAACAGCATTTCCCCCAGACTCTAGTTCTATAAATGTCTAGAATTTTGAGTAATGAAACTAGGATTTCCACAAATAAAGATCCTCAAATTAGTGTGGGGCATATTCATAATAAATATTAGCCTATTAAAAACTCTGAGATGATTTACAATGATAATAACTTGACTTAACTCTGCCTTTTCCACTTTAGTAGCAGAACTTTTTTTAGATTACCTATTAATATCTCATGGGATACTAGCATTGTATAACGTGCAGTTTGGGAAAGGCTGAATGTCCTGAAATTATTCCTTCTAATCTGAAATCACAGGACGGGATACATTGCCTCTCCTAGCTTGTTGAGGGATAGCTCATTCCGTTTGGAGGGTCAGGGGTGATGGAATATCAGAAAAGAGAGTCAGAGCAACTAAGGGGATGGCGGGGTCAGGCTAGCAGGAGAACACATGGTTCCCGAGGGCCATTGTGGCTACTGGCTAATGCCGGCAAAGTTATCAGACAAAAAGAAAGAAGGGGTTACCTGGGTCCTGGGGGGCAGCTCTAGAGCTCATGTAAGATCCTTTAGAGACCTGAGATAGGGCCATGCAGACCATTATTGGTGGTTTAGGGCACAGGCTTCTCAGCAAGGATGACCTCAGACCTGCTTCTAGAGCAAAGACAACGTCATTCCTGAAAAAGGAATACAAAGACCACCAGCCCAAGGGAGTTACTCATTGGCCCAGGAGTTAGAAAAGCAAAAGGAAAAATAATCCAACATTTATATATGTACATAATAATTATTTTTACAACAAGCATCATCTTTAAAGAACTATCTCTTTACCTTTGCCAAATGTTTTAAAAGTAAAGCCAATCTCAAAAGACAGCTCAGCGTTTAAGTGATTTCATTGCTCACATTTAGTACTTTCAAACTATGTCTTTCCCATAGATCTGAACTTTGATTCATCCTCAGAATTTTGTAAACACCACTCTGTTCCTCGCTACATAATTTGTTTTCTTTTAAAAGCCTAGATTCTAAAAAAAAAAAAAAAAGAATAGATAAATAAATAAAGCCTAGATTCTTATAGAAAAATTAAGAAAAAGTTGAAAACCTATTAAACTTTTAATTTTGAAATAATTATAAGTTCACAGGGAGTTGCTAAAATAGTATATAAACTACCGTGTATCCTTCACGCAGCTTCCCCCAATGGTGACATCTTTTATAACTACAGTACAGTATCAAAACAGGACATCAACATTGCTACAATGCTGTTAACTAGACTGCACACCTTATTCAGTCACCAGTTTTTATATGCATTTGTGTGTGTGTGCAGTTCTTTGCAATTTTAGATTAGACTCCAATGTTTTACAAACCCTTTCCTTCCTTTGAGCCCTGTAATCGTTGCTTGAGTTCAGATCTCAGTGTTTCTCGCATGGAGGATTCCAATTATCCCAGCATCCTCTACACTTCCCTGTACTCTCTCTCATCTATCATATACTCTCCTGGCAGAATTATCTTTCCAAACTATAAACCCCATTTATCTCCCTGCTTTAAAGCTTTCAAGAACTCCCTTGTTCTTCCAAAGATAAAATCTAAACTGATTTCTGATTTTGCCCTTGGATGTCTGTCCCTGGCTCCATCTCTCTCTCACTCATAATCTGCACTCCAGTCTCACTCCTTGCTGCATTCTCACCAGGTCTGTGCCTTTGCACAGGCTGTTCCTCCATCCTGGAGTGCCCTTCTTGCCTCTGTGCATCTGAAAAATTCCAACTGCTCCATCGAGATTTGCTCAAATGGTACCTCTTCCTGCAAACCTTCCTCTTCTTTGCTCCCATAACTTGCTTTTGTTGCCTCTTAATTCAGCACTTCTTGCATAGCTGTTATACTCATGTAGGCATATGTCAAGAATATATTCAAGCCATAGACTCCTGACTATAAAAAGTGGCTTAAACTAGTGGGGGTTATTTTTTCATAATAAGGTATGCAAAAGCAGGCAGTTCACGGATGGGAAGTACATGCAACAATGTCGTCAGGAATGCGGAGACTTTCTAAATGACTCCACCATCCCCAGAGTCTGGCTGGTCCCCTCTTCCTCACAAGGTGGCTGCTGCGTCTTGCCTACATTCCAGACAGGAAGCAAAAAAGTTCCGTCTATATCTTTTCATACAATGTCAAACGCTTTTCCAGAACGCTGTTCAACAGACTTTTGTTTATATTTCATTGACCTTAACTGTATTACATAGCCATTTCTAGCTAGAAGGAAGGATAGATGAGTGAGTATTTAGCTCCCCAATCTCTATAGCAGAGGAAGGCAAAGGGAGAAAAGAGTTGGAATTAGGTGTATAGTGAGTCAGCCTACAAAACAGTACCCCCAGTAGACTAAGGACCATCTCCCAGAAGACAGGAATATTCTATTAATTTTTGTCCTGAATCCCTCGTGCCTAGAACAGTATTTGCCCTTGGAATACACTTATTCGAACTCTCACAAGTATTTGAATGAACACATGCATGAAACATACCAAGGTTTAAGGAAAACATTTAAGAGTTGTTATTATTATTATTATTTTTAATCAGGCAAAGAAGGTTGTTTCCCATCCAGCAATCTAATGCAATGCAATGCACGGGTATACAGGCACGAAGAGGTAAGGATTTGTGCTATAAGGAAGAGTTCCAGCAGCAGTCAGGGCATAAAGTCTCAGGTCCATTCTCTGCCTTTCTCTGTAGGTTACTGTGTCTTACTAGTGGGAGGAAAAAGGAGGGCAGATTATAGGGCAAAGCCAACAATGTTTTGGAGTATCCAGTGAGGGTTAGAAGCATGGAGGAGAAAGGAGGAGAGTAAACTCAGAGAGGGGGAGCAAACCTAGGAATTGGCATGAAACACTGGAAATTTCTTTCTCTACATTTTAATTCCCTTTCGTTACCCAAGCTCTTCAGTAAAATGAACCTTGCCTATACAGCCCTATGAGGTGGTGCTATGGGGGCCGCTGGGGTGAGTCTCTAAGGGAAGGTTGGGGTTCCCACCTCAACCTCCAGAAGGCCAGCATGGTAGTAGTAACACTGCATGGACATGGATAAGCCTGAACTTGCTGGGGCTGGACCAACTGAAGAGAGTGGTGGCCAACAGCACTGACAGAAGCAGGACGGTGCACCCTCTGCCCAAAGGATGACTAAGGACCAGACCTGGGACTTATGGCAAACCCTATCATCCCAAAATATACTCAAGAAGGGAGTCTCTGGCATGGGGAGTAGGGGTGGAAAGAGGGATGCTAGAATTCAGCTCTGAATCGTGACCTTCAGCAAGTTATCATCCTTTCTAAACCCCACAGGGCCTATATCCTAGGGTTAGTGTGAGGAGTAGATGAGAAAATACATGAGAGACACTTAGAATATATTTTGTGCTCAATAGTTACAACTACTGTCTTGGAAATATGTTAGAAAGTTCTACTCCTGTTCTTACCTTCATTATAAGCAAGGGGAAACTGAATGAAAAAGGTGTAAAGGTACAGCAAAATACTGCCACAGTGCTCTAGGATAGCTCTGTATTAGCCCTTAACATATTATTCAAAAATTATTTTTGTATCAGTTTCCGCCACTAAGACCATTATGTGGAGATAGAGGGCTGGCTAAGCCATCTGGTATACCCGATACACACAGCACAGTGCACAGCACACAGAATTGTCCAACAAAAGTTTGTGGAACTGCATTGTCACACAGCTAACCTCTTCACACTGCCTCTCTTACTGTCGTGACCTCTCCCCAACCTCCACCCTCCCTTCTGGCCATTTGGAGTGTCCTGGGAGCCCTGGAGCTGGCGTTTTCATTAAACAAGGACTTCCAAGGGACAACCACCCTTTCCCTTCCTGTCCATTCTTGGGCAAGCCAGAAATTCTCAGTTCACAACAGGAAACCAATAGCTTTGTGCTATCAGAAGACATTTCCTTCACAGCACAAAACGTCTGAGTAATAATTTTGAGCCAGGCTTCACCCATTTCCTGTGGAAGGAGGCAAATTTGCCTATCCCTGTCCTGCAGAGCCCTTACTTTCCAGTCCTGCAGTGATGCAATGCCTTCTGCACTGGGAAGATGGGCCGCTTTTTTCCCTTTGCCGCACCACATCCAGCATCCTGTCTAGCAGACTCATTTGGGACGGTTGTTCAACATTCATGCAAAACAGAATCACTGTGACTAATTTGTCCTGTTGCCTGAGTATGCTTCCTAGGCAGCTTTGGGAGTAAAACCTCCTGGTGTAAAGAAAGTCATCGCTGGGACTTCTCTGGTGGCACAGTGGTTAAGAATCAGCCTGCCAATGGAGGGGACACGGGTTCGAGCCCTGGTCTGGGAAGATACCACATGCCGCGGAGCAACTAAGCCCATGTGCCACAGCTACCGAGCAGGCTCTCTAGAGCCCGAGAGCCACAACTGTGGAGCCTGTGTGCCACAACTACTGAAGCCCATGCGCCTAGAGCCCATGCTCCTCAACAAGAGAAGCCACTGCAATGAGAAGCCTGCACACCGCAATGAAGAGTAGCCCCCGCTCACGGCAACTAGAGAAAGCCCGAGCACAGCAACAAAGACCCAACCCAGCCAAAAATAAATAAATTAAATAAATAAATAATAAAAAAAGAAAAAAGGAAAGAAAGTCATTGCTTTCTCTGAAAGTCAAGATCCAGTTTGGCAACCAGGAATTCACAGATGTTGGAGGCCATAAAACGTCTGTGGAACTGATTCTCAGTAGCTCCCTTATTACTGATTTGGTCTGTAGGGGAAAGTGGCCATTAGACTGTGGGGTAGAAATGAGCTTTGTTCATCCCACTGTCTCGGGGCAGGGGTTAGAGCACCTGGCACAGATGACACTGTATAGTCTAAAACCGCTAAAAGAGAAGACTCTAGTCCTCCTTCGTGATCACATTAGATCTTCTAATATTAAGGCTGGAAGAGTTGAGACATTCTTGTTCAGTTGCCCCCATTTTACAAAAGGGAACACTGAGGCCTGAAAAGGAAGATAACCTCCCCAAAGCTGCAGAGCAAATCAGTGGCCAAACCAGGTTAGAATTCAGGTTTCTTCATTTTCAGGACCATGGCATCCCCAAAGATGAATACTTTGAATCCCTTTCTTCTAATACTGTCTTACAAACTGTCTTATGTGGACACCAGGGCTCACGTACAAGGTAATAGAACTCTGCGTGTTTCTAAAAGGAAAAGCCAGCAGGAGCTCCCAGGTTCTAGAGAGAATTTAGACCAACCTCTTTCTTCCCACATCATCTTAGGCAGGAAGCAAAGGAGCAGTGGTATAGCTCTGGGCTTCTTCTGAGCATCCCTCACTGGAGATATTTAATGTTTCCTAGGAAGTGCTAATGACAAGGGTAGTTATCAGTGAGCTCACCTGGTAGAGGGTGACCCTGTCAGAAGGCAGTTAAAGCATCCCTCCTTTCCTGATAGCAGTGGTTCACCACACTGATGGGGGCTCAAGTTGGAAAGACAGAGTAGGAGTGTCTAGCAGCCCATTTATTTGTGCTAAAATCAGCATTGGAAACATTTAGCACAGATGGCAAGGATGCAGAACACGTAGAAATCAGTTGACTTAAAGAAGCACATTGGGCAGTGCAAAA
Source organism: Pseudorca crassidens (assembly GCF_039906515.1). Lineage (NCBI taxonomy): Eukaryota > Metazoa > Chordata > Mammalia > Artiodactyla > Delphinidae > Pseudorca > Pseudorca crassidens. The sequence continues at coordinate 148,859,898 of NC_090296.1, read as the reverse complement.
GCCAAGGCTAAAAGTCCATGATAAGTTCCCTGAAGCAAAAAGGGGATGTCTCGGGCTTCCCTGGTGGCGCAGTGGTTGGGAGTCCGCCTGCTGATGCAGGGGACACGGGTTCGTGCCCCGGTCTGGGAAGACCCCACATGCAGCGGAGCGGCTGGGCCCGTGAGCCATGGCCGCTGAGCCTGCGCGTCCGGAGCCTGTGCTCCGCAGCGGGAGAGGCCACAGCAGTGAGAGGCCCGCATACCGCCAAAAAAAAAGGGGGGGGATGTCCCACACCTGGTGGGACAGTGATGGTGTAGAACGCACAGGCCATCATATGCACTAGATCAGAACCATTCTTCCCAGACTGGTTACAGGGTCTCACCGGTCCCCTAGGGGAAGAAGCTTGTGCCATGGTTGGATATAGGTATGTACATACATTTTCTCTCGTTTTCAATTCATACAGCGGGCCTCACCATTGTCTTTCTTTTTATTTTTTGGCCGCGCTGCGAGGCATGCGGGATCTTAGTTCCCCAACCAGGGATTGAACCTGTGCCCCCTGCAGTGGGCTTCACCATTTTCAACATGTGCTTTTGCCTTTACATAAAGTCCAGAGATAAACGCCCATCCAGGTATTATTATTGATAAATACTTTATCAAGCAGGTTCCCAAGAGGGAACGAATGGAACACTCAAATTTGGATAATTTGAGGAGGATTTGATAAAGGGAGAGATTATATAGGGGTGGAGGTTAGGGGAGTGGTGCAGTGATCTGGGGCTTGTACAGCTCAAAGGGGCAAGGAAAGGGATCAGTCACAGGAATTGGAGGGAGAGGGTCTTACACAGAAGATGCTTTGAGAGGAGCAATGACTTTTGGTCAAGAGACACAGTCAATTGCAGGCAAGTTCAAAGGGAGAAACCTGGAGTACAAATACACTGACCTCACTCTCTTCCTGGGGTCTCCCACTGGCCAAACCCAGCAGGAAGGTAGAGGACCAGGGGGCGTATTGATGCAGTGCATACAACTCAGCTTCCTGGGCACAGATGAGGGTGGGGAATGGTGGAGGTCAGATCAGAAGGGCCAACAGGGACTTCCCTGGTGGCACAGTGGGTAAGACTCCATGCTCCCAGTGCAGGGGGCCTGGGTTCGATCCCCGGTCAGGGAACTAGATCCCACATGCATGCCACAGTTGAGTTCGCATGCCACAATTAAGGAGCCAACCTACCACAACTAAGGAGCCCATGTGCCACAACTAGGGAGACCTCCTGCCACAACTAAGACCCAGTGCAACTAAAGCAATAAATTTAAAAAAATAAAAATTAAAGAAAAAGCTAACAAGAGGCCTCTGGCATAATCACTTGGACTGGACAGTCTCTAGCTGACACTGGCTATTAGCTGTGACATCTGCCATGCCTACAAGTCTTTTAGCGAGATATGTGCAAGAAGGATGAGGCCAGACATGTTTCCCTTATTTTCAGTGAGGACCTTGGACCCAAATCCCTCTGTGGACCCTGGGGCCCTGGCAAGCTACCCAGGCCCACATGTGAGCCACAGAACTCTCCTGACTCCTCTGCTCTAAGCCAGAAGTAAATAAAGGCTGAGTAGCCTCTTTGGCCCCTTTCCCCAAGGCCCACACCCTAATCTTGGCCCTTGATATCCAAGGGTGAGAAGAGGCAAGGCAGAACAAGGAGGAACGTCTCATTAAGGGGAAGAGAGTGTTTCATTTCTTCCTAAAGTTTGGAGCAGCTGGCCTAAGCCGCCCACTGCTGTTCTTTCCTGGGGTGGGACCCCTCCCAGGTGGGAGACAGCCCCAGGCCCGTCACACTCCAGGTGCACCAGAGTCAACTTCTCCAGCGTGGAAAGCCCAAGAGAAAGACCAGGTCATTACAGAAAGTTAAAAAAAAAAAAAAAGGTTGAGCTAGTTTTATAAATTATAAAAGTAATACATGCTTGTGGTAAAATTTTCGAAATTAAAAATACAGAATGGTCTAAAACAGAAAGAAAACTTTTGCCTCTCCATCCTCCCGTGCCCAAGGCCCACTCACCATCCTCATTTCTTAGAGCTTAAAACTGTCCTAGGTTCTTATGTTTCCTTCTGTAACTTTATATATGATTTAAACATTTTTAAACATTGGCAGGATCATGTTATGCATGCTCTCCTGCATATTGTTTTGTTTCATTTTAGGCACCCGACCAATATCTAGGCTGCTAGAACTATAGTCACTTTCTTTCTTTTTAAATTAATTAATTGATTGATTGATTTTGGCTGCGCTGGGTCTTCGTTGCAGCGCGTGGGCTCTCTAGTTGCGGCGCGCGGGCTTAGTTGCGGTATGTGGGATCTTAGTTCCCTGACCAGGGATCGAACCCAGGCCCCCTGCATTGAGAGCGTGGAGTCTTAACCACTGTGCCACCAGGGAAGTCCCCCTGTAGTCACTTTCCGAAGGTGGTCCAGTCTTGGTGAGGTCAGGACGGCTGTGGTCCCCACTTCCTCATGTAGTCATCCACTAGCGCCTTCTTCCTCTAGCTGACCTCCGTGGGTCTTTATTCTTTGGAACTGAAGAAGGCCCCATTGATAGGAATTCTTATGAATCTTCCATCATCAGGTACAATCCATTTGCTTACCTACTCAATCCACAAGCTTGAATGTTTGCTATGGTTCAAACACTCTTCTAGACAAGGGGACTATGGAGTTAAATAAAGCCTAGTCCCTGCTCTGGGCTTTGTCTGAGGAGGGAACCAGACAAGTACGGGTGACTCTAATCCAGTGTGACAGGTGCCTTGATAGTTGCCCTGAGTGGTCTATCACTATCTTAGTGATAGTGAATAAGATAATATGAAAAACCAGATGTTGGGCACCTTATCTAGGTTGGGGAGGAAATCAAGGAAGGCTTACTGGTAGAGGTGATTCTCTGAGTTTTCTCTTAAAAAAGTAAGTGAGAATCAGCTGCAAGAGGGAAGTGGTGGAAGGGGCAGCCCTGATAAAGGGGTCAGCAGGAGCACAGGCCTGGAAGCAAGAAGCAAACCTATTGATGTTGGAACATAGTGTGCTAACTCGAAAATAGCAAAAATGAGTTAGAGAGGTAGGCAGGGGCCGGATCACAGTGGATGTTATAGGTCATGGTAAAGAATCTGCATTCTAACTAGTAGGTAATGAGGGAGATATTTAAGGATTTTCTGCAAAATAAATAAATAAATAAAATAAACGTAATGGTCAATATATTAGTCAAGGCAGACTTAGGTTATCCTATAGTAACAAATTAACCCTGACCAAGTCCCAGTGAGGTAACACGACAAAGGTTTACTTTCTCTTCTTGCCACCTGTCCAGAAAAGATCACCTGGGGGCTCTGTGCCATACAGTCACTCAGGGATCTAGGTAAAAAGAGGCACCGCTGTCTCGTAGCAGCACCATTTGGAACACGGTGGTCACATTGACAGGGGAAGAACAACTAGGCTTTTCAATGCCTGGAGCTGGAGCTGACCCGCATTCCTTTGACTCCCATTTTAAGAATTAAAACTAGTCACATAACGCTGCCCCCTCAACTGCTGAGAAATCACAGAGGAGCAAATGGAACAAGGAGGAGGAGCCACCAATTCTGCCACAAAGAGAATCTGGAATTCCTAAAACACAGTGATCAGAGTACATGGAAGATGGATTTCAATGGTTTAAACCCAGTGGGGGAGGAATTTGTGGCAATAACCCAGGAGAAAGATGGCAATGTCCTAAATGAGGGAGGCGGTAGGAGGCATGGAGAAGAAGGGAAGGAATAAGGAAATATTTAGAAGGTACAATTGACAAAACGTGGCATGTGATTTAATGTGCAGAGGTGAAGGAATTGAGGGTGACCTGCGGGTTTCGGTCCTGGGTAACTGGGATGGGAGTGAGGCCATTCCACGATGCTAGGGAACACTGAGAGGGGGCCAGCTGGTGGGAAGATGAGTTCAGTTTTGGGTATGTGGAGTTTGTGGTACCACTGGGATGTCTGGTGGGAGGCGGGCTTTCTAGCAAAATTGGATATATGGTTCCAAAGCGCAGAAGAGAGGTCTGAAGAGGAGCTACCTAGATGTTGAAATCATGAGTATAAGAACTGGTATAGGGACTTCCCTGGTAGTCCAGTGGGTAAGACTCCATGCTCCCAATGCAGAGAGCCTGGGTTTGATCCCTGGTTGGGGAACTAGATCCCGCCTGCATGCCGCAACTAAGCAGTCCACATGCTGTAACTAAAGATCTGGCGTGTCGCAAAGAAGATCCCACGTGCCACAACTAAGACCCGGCACAGCCAAAAAAAGAAAAAAAGAACTGCAATACATGACAGTCGGTGAAAAATACGTACGCACTGAGGATTTACTAAGTTGCTGATCTGCGTACTTTGTATGTATTATTTTATGCAAACTTAAACAATCCTAAAAGGTATGCATTATTATTGTCCTCATTTTAGAGTTGAGGTAACTGAGTCAGAGAGGTTAAGTAGCCTTCGCAAAATCACCCAGCACAGCAGAGCTAGGATTCACACCCTGGCATGTCAAACCCCAGAACTTGGACCCTGGGCTTCCCGAAGGGAAGGAGATTGATCTCGGTTGTAGTTGACAAATAGAGGACAAAGAAAGGCTTTTCAGATTGGGGCAATTGCATCAATAAAGGCCAGGAGCTGGGAAGGAGAGTGGCAGGGGTGGTGAGCTGGGGATGTCTGACTGAGGCTGCAGTTGAAGCTTCTTCTTGATTTTAGGCACATAGCACTGCTTGGCCTGAAACTCTGAACAGGGCCTCCCCTCCTCCAGCCATGGGCTTTTCTCATCATATATTTATAAGGCACGGTTCAACATCTCTATCTTGAGGGCATGTGCCAGGCAGTGTGTTAGGTGTTAGAAATGCAAAGAATGAGGTAAGATACCTAGTCAGGTGTCCTGCCTTGTATTTGAATCTAGATGCCAAAGTTTGTGTTCCCTGCCTCTCATGTAATCGGTTTGAGCCTGCATGGGGGTGCGCTACGTGATACAGTCACCCTCAGTAAAGCGAGTGCTAAGAGCAGGCCAGCTACAAACTCAATGGCTGGCAGTAGACATTCTCTGCAGGATGTATCGGAGGGACTTTTAGGTTTGGAATTAGGAGATGTGGCTCCCACGGGACGCTCTACTCCTCAGTAATCATGTGACCTTGAACAAGTGAGCTAATTTCTCTGCCTCTCTACCTTTGACTTGGGCATAATCACACTTACCTAAAAAGTACCGTTGTGAGTATTGGATAGGATGGTGTGACAACCAAAGCAGGGTGCAAAGAAGCCAGGGGAATCGGTTAAAGTCGTTGTTCTGCTCTTCTAATTCCGTACACAGGCCTCATGTGGGCTACTTGAGACCTTTGACTTCTCTGGGTTCTCAAATCAACACTCTGCCCGCCCAGCTGATGGTCATGCCTCCTAGTGCATGTAGAGGTGTGAGTTACAGTTTATACACTTACTGTAGTACCACTGAAAAATTTAACTGGAGACTGTTAAAAAATGATGTTAGAAGACAATTTCGGTGATACAAACAAACTTTATCTAAATTTCGTGAAGCAGTCACCATACGGAAAACTGCAAAATGGGGCGGAGGGTACAAGCTTTTACAGGATAAAGAATAAAGAACAAGGAAGAGAAAAATAGAAAATATCTCATTGGCTGGGGCCACACAGTCCACCTTGTTCGGGATGAGAAGGAAGAAGGAAATAAGCAAACAGTCCAGAGCTGGCTTGGCGTTTGGCGACTGGCTGACTGGATAGCCTGCGTTTCTGGTCAAGCGGAACATTTACAGCGACACGGAAGTCACCTAACTTTCGGTTTGCTGAAGTGGCACCCCAGGCAGGAGCGGCTCCAGCTTGGTGATAGAAATTTATTTCAACAAGGTGATGCTCAGAGCCTGCCACGATTTACTCAGAATCACATGTCCAGGAAGTAGACCAGGACTAAGCCCTCATCTGTCTGATGTCCAGCCTTTTTGAAAACAACTGAGGTATAGTTGATGTACAATTGACGTCTAGCCTTATCCTTTCTATGCCTCATCTACCTTGGCTTCCAAGTCCTCAGTTTCTTTTTCCTTTTCAGAGACAAATGTGTTCTGCTGGCTCTAAATTTCATCTCCCCTTGCTGACCCAGATCTGCTGAGTAAGTCTTCAAACTCCTTGGTCAGATATTCAAGACCTTTCAAACATCTACTCTCAATTGCCCTTTCTCCCACCATCACCTGCTATTTCCAGGTACACACCCACTTCTTTCGGGCTCAGTTCTCGGTATATCCAGGGACAGTGGCCAAGCCTGGCTTCCAAGGTGGCCCCTGGTGCTGGGATGGTATGTTCCCTGCCAGTGCCCTTCAGGGAAGAGCTGTGTGCATGGGCTGCCCATGTCAACTGCCCACAACCTGGGATAGTGACCATTTTCATCTCAGAATAGAGAGGCATGTCCTCCAGGCAGCTTTGCAGACCACCCATGGGCATGTGAGACAGTCTCTGAGGACCCTCGGGCAGCTCAGCCAGAGGACAGGGTTGGGGTAAGCTCTGGACTAAGATTCAGGAGTGTCCCTCGGATTTGTTTATAGTGCAGCAGAATAACAGAGCTGACAGGCCCCTCAGACTCTCTTGGTCCGACGTCCTTATTTTGTTTTTGGCAAAAAGGAAAACCAGAGAAGTAAGAGCCTGTTGTTTTTCAAAAGTTATTTTTGAAAGTCCTTTTATTTTTGCATTTATGAAATTGATCCTATTTGGAAATGACCTTCCTGGCCCATACCTGCCTTGGTGTTTTGTGTCAGTTAATTCCTTGGGACGTTGAAACTCTTCTGATCTCAGAGTCTGGAGACAGACAATTTGGTCTAGACACAGCTGCATTGTGTGGGAAGCTGAACTCAGTTCTCTCTACCCTGAGGCTTATGTTCTGGCTCCATTAGCAGCCTTTACCATCGCCAGGGTCTTCAGCTGTCTTTGGTCAGGTGAATCCTTATATGTAAGCACCTCCTAACAAGCCATCTAAGGAAGATCCTTCATGAAAACAAGTTGGGCAAATGAAGTGTTTAACTAATAACTAAACAGAACCTGTTTTTCTTGGACATTTCTCCATAAAGAATTTAAAAAGGACACCAATCTGACAAACGCTCCTGTAGCAATGCCTCTTTTGGGGGTATGTGCATCTCTATTCTGAGGTGAGAACGGTCACTGTCACAGGTTGTGGGCAGTTTACAGGGGCAGCCCATCCCCACAACCCTTTCTGAAGGGTACTGGCAGAGAATCCACGAGGACAGCCAGTGGAGAACAAGATAGCTTTTAGAATAAATAGCTTATTTTTAGAATAAATAGCTTAATTAAAGTTTGACTTTCAAATACATTTATTGACTTTCAGGAGGTGAGAAATTTAAGGTACCTCTTAAAGACCCGAGAAACCCATCTTCCTGTCGTTCCCTATGAATCTAGTCCGTGGAGCATGGATTAGCAGATGCCCTATTTTCCATTTCAGCAGGTACTTGAATTTGATGCCTTGTTCTGCTTTTTCTTTAAATAGATGATTTTTAAAAGATTGGCTAAATTATTAAACAGGATTTAAAACATTACATCTGGTACTGTCCCCATATTGTTTTCTGGTGGTAGACTGTCAAGGAGAAACCATGATACAATTTACAAAAATTTGCTTTGAAGACAAACTAGCCAATAAGAAGTATGCATCTCTTGGAGTTTGATGGGAGATTCTCTGGATGGGCTCCATCAGAGGCTCTGTGATTACAATGCAGGGTTTGTCCCTGCCCCCGAGCTCCTAACATATGTGGTGTTGGCCAGAAGGCCTGCAAAGGAGGCATCTGCCAGCTGAGTTTCTTTTCTGTGAAAATGAAAAGGGAAACAAGTGCTCTTGTCAAGCAGACACGCTTATTACTGATGCCAGTAAGTAGGGGTTAAAGGGGGGTTAGCTGTCTGGACAATAAACAGTATAAGATCATGTCAGAATGTAATAGTTTTGAGGAAAGGCCAAGCAGATAATAGGAATAATGGTGTTGCTTTAAGATTGTTTATAACCTCTCTTAGTTTTTTTTTTTTAATGACAGGAAAGTAGAAAATAAAAAGTATGGCTTTAGACATACCCCCCCACACACAAACAAACTCACAACGAATAACAAATAAAAATCTCGGAACAGATGGAAGAGTGTGGAGTATGCGCAAAGGTCCAGGGGTGCAGGTAACATTGTGAGTTTGAGGGAGTGAGATTGAGGCTGGAGTCTCGCTCAAGATAAGCCTGGTGGGGCTGGTAGACCACACTATGGCAGCATCTTATAGACCATGGTAAGACGTTTGAGTTTTATCTTGGACCAATGGGAAGCCTCTGAAGAGGTACCAAGCAGGCTGCATATCGGTGTAAAACAATCAGAATTTTCAAAATTTGCATTTTGAAAAGATGTCTCTGGCTGCAGAATGGGGAATGGACTTGGGATTGGAGGGGTGGGCAGGAACAAGAGAGGATAGAGGAAGTACCATTTAGAGGGACTTCCCTGGCGGTCAAGTGGTTAGGACTCCGCACGTCCACTGCAGGGGACATGGGTTCAATCCTTGGTTAGGACACTAAGATCCTGCATGCCATGCCCCAAAAAAGAACCATTTAGAGGCTCCTGAAATATTCCAGCCAGAGGTCATGCTGGTCTGGCTCAGGAAGACATGGTGTGAATTACTTAATCTGTTCCTTGCAGCTGGATTCTTTGGTTGTTTCCATTTATTTTGTCTTGCTTTTGCCTTGTTCTCTGTTATAACCGACTGCAAAACCGACATGAGCATTCTTACACACATATCTTGGTAATCTTTGGTCTGTGTAATAGTAGGACAGATTCCTAGCTGCAGGACATGCATGTGTTTCACAAATAAGTGAAATGTGGTAGCTATTGCAAAAGCGCCATTCCAAAATGTTGCATCAATTTACGCACTTGCGATAGGAGTACCAGTGTTCTCACACCCTTGCTAGCATTTGTATTTTCCCCAATCTGAAGGATGAAAAGTGGCATCTCTTTTAAAACATTTTCCTTTTTTAAAAAAAATGACAAATGAGGTTGAACACTTTTGTATGCTAATTTGGTCATTTGTATCTATTTTCCTGTGAAGCATCTCTTCACACCCTTTGCCTTTTCAGTCAGATTGATGAGCTTTTTAAAAATTGATTTGCGGGCTTCCCCAGTGGCGCAGTGGTTGGGAGTCCGCCTGCCGATGCAGGGTACGCGGGTTCGTGCCCCGGTCCGGGAGGATCCCGCATGCCGCGGAGCGGCTGGGCCCGTGGGCCATGGCCGCTGAGCCTGCGCGTCCGGAGCCTGTGCTCTGCAGCGGGAGAGGCCACAGCGGTGAGAGGCCCGCATAACGCAAAAAAAAAAAAATTGATTTGCATTCATACTTCATAAATGAAAAAAAATTAGTCTCTATTTCATATGTGCTCCAAATATTTCACCCAGTTTGTTATATATTTTGTTTTATTGGTAATTTTTCTTTTTGTTATATGAAAAGTCACACATTTTTACAAAATGATATGAACCAGTTTATTTTTTTCTTTCTTTATGGCTCTGGACTTAGTAGGTGTTCATCACTTCGAGACTATAAGACAATTCCCAATACTTTATTTTAAATCTTATGGTTTATTTTTTGCTTAGAGCTTTGATCTGTGAATTATTTATTTTGATATAAAGAGTAAAGTAGGGATTCAGCTTAATTCTCCCCAAAGACTTAGTTATCTCTACAATATTTTTTGAATAATTTCTAATTTCCCCATTAATTTGAAATACCAATTTTATTGTAAATTAAATTCTATGTGTAAAGTCTATTTATGAGCCATTTGTTCTAGTTTTTAGTAAAAAACAAATATATATATATATATTATCATAGCTTGATAATATATCTTAGGGATAGTTCTTTCCCTTCCCTCTACCAGTCTGTTACTCTTCTTTTTCAGAGATTACCTGGGTTATTCTGCATGAATATTTTTCCAGATACATTTTACTTCTTAAGTTTCGAAATAATCTTTTTGATATTGCATTTGGAAACTCATGACCACAGATGTAGCTCTAAGAAAAGAATAGAAATTTTCAATCAAAGAGCAAGATGTGTCTTTCCATTTACTTGTATTTTATTTCATTATATAGGTTCTGCACAGTTCCTGGCTAGTTTATTACCAGGTACTTTATCTTTTTAGCTGGTATTGTACATGGGAGATTTTCTCCCATTATAGTTTATTATTGGTTATTATTTCCACAGAAAACTACTAATTTTTATGTCTCAATTGTGTAACTAGTCATCAAATTCTATTTTTTAAAGAAATATTTACTTATTTATTTGGCTGCATCGGGTCTTAGTTGTGGCATGTGGGATCTTTTGTTGTGGCACGCGGGCTCTTTGTTGCAGCATGGGCTTCTCTCTAGTTGTGGTGCACGGGCTCCAGAGTACGCAGGCTCAGTAGTTGCAGTGCGCAGGCTTAGTTGCCCTGCGGCATGTGGGATCTTAGTTCCTCAACCAGGGATCGAGCCTGCATCCCCTGCATTGGAAGGTGGATTCTTAACCACTGGACCACCAGGGAAGTCCCATCAAATTCTATTTTTTAAAATTAATTTTCTTATTAAGATATGGTTCACATACTACAAAATTCACCCTTTTAAAGTGTATAATTAATTCAGTACACTTTAATATGCATAAAGTTGTGCAACTATCACCACGATCTAATTCCAGAACATTTTCATCACTCCAGAATGAAACTCAGTATGCATTAGCTGTCACTCCACACCCACCCTTCCATCCTCCCCAACCCCCGGCAACCACTAATCTACTTTCTGTCTCTATGTCTGTGCTGGACATAATAGAATCATACAACATGTGACCCTTTTAAAAAAATTTTTTAACATCTTTATTGGAGTATAATTGCTTTACAATGGTGTGTTAGTTTCTGCTTTATAACAAAGTGAATCATCTATACATATATGTATATCCCCATATCCCCTTCCTCTTGCGTCTCCCTCCCACCCTCCCTATCCCACCCCTCTAGGTGGTCACGAAGCACTGAGCTGATCTCCCTGTGCTATGCGGCTGCTTCCACTAGCTATCTGTTTTACATTTGGTAGTGTATATATGTCCATGCCACTCTCTCACTTCGTCCCAGCTTCCCCTTCCCCCTCCCCATGTCCTCAAGTCCATTCTCTACGTCTGCATCTTTATTCTTGTCCTGCCCCTAGGTTCTTCAGAATCTTTTTTTTTTTTTGGTTTCCATATATATGTGTTAGCATACGGTATTTGTTTTTCTCTTTCTGACTTACTTCACTCTGTATGACAGACTCTAGGTCCATCCACCTCACTAAAAGTAACTCAATTTCATTTCTTTTTATGGCTGAATAGTATTCCATTGTATATATGTGCCACATCTTCTTTATCCATTCATCTGTTGATGGACACTTAGGTTGCTTCCGTGTCCTGGCTATTGTAAATAGAGCTGCAATGAACATTGTGGTATATGACTCTTTTTGAATTATGTTTTTCTCGGGGTATATGCCCAGTAGTGGGATTGCTGGGTCGTATGGTAGTTCAATTTTTAGTTTTTTAAGGAACCTCCGTACTGTTCTCCATAGTGGCTGTATCAATTTACATTCCCACCAGCAGTGCAAGAGGGTTCCCTTTTCTCCACACCCTCTCCAGCATTGATTGTTTGTAGATTTTGTGATGATGGCCATTCTGACTGGTGTGAGGTGATACCTCACTGTAGTTTTGATTTGCATTTCTCTAGTGATTAGTGACAACATGTGACCTTTTGTGTCTGGCTTCTTTCACTTAGCGTAATATTTTCGAGGTTCATCCATGTTGTGGCATAAATCAGTATTTCATTCCTTTTTGATGACTGAATAAATAGTCGTAAACAGACCGAATAATAGTCTGTTGTGTGGATTGACCCCTTTGTTTATCCATTCATCTGCTGAAGGAAATTTGGATCGTTCTCACTTTTTAGCTATTATGAATGGCGCTGCTATGAAGATCTGTGTTCAGGTTTTTGTGTGGACATGTGTTTTCGTTTCTCTTGGGTACATACCTGGGAGTGGAATTGCTGGATCTTCTAGTAACTCTGAGTTTCACTTTTTGAGGAACTGCCAACCTGGTTTCCAAAGTGGCTGCACCATTTTCCAGTCCCACCAGCAGTGTATGAAGGTTCCAGTTTTCCACATTTTTGCCATCACTTTTTATTGCCTGTCTTTTTGACTAGAGTGGGTGTGACATGGCATCTCATTGTGGTTTTGATTCTCATTTCTGTAATGACTAATAATGTTGAATATCTTTTCATGTACTTAACTGCTATTTGTAGAAGTGTCTATTCAGATCCTTTGCCCAGTTTTTAATTGGGTTATTTGTCATTTTGTTATTGAGTTTAAGAGTTCAGGGCTTCCCTGGTGGCGCAGTGGTTGAGAGTCCGCCTGCCGATGCAGGAGACGTGGGTTCGTGCCCCGGTCCGGGAAGATCCCGCATGCCACGGAGCGGCTGGGCCCGTGAGCCATGGCCGCTGAGCCTGCGCGTCCGGAGCCTGTGCTCCGCCACGGGAGAGGCCACAACAGTGAGAGGCCCGCGTACTGCAAAAAAAAAAAAAAGAGTTCTTTATATATAATAGATACAAGTCCCTTACTAGATATAGCATTTACAATACATACATGTGTCCCAAGCTAAGTCAACTAGAATCCATCTTGGAACTTTCCTACTAAAACTGTGGGACGAGACATTCTTTCTTTTTTTTGCTACTCACCAACTTAATTAATTTATTTTGGCCACGCCATGCCTTTCAGGATCTTAGTTCCCTCACCAGGGATTGAACCTGGGCCCTTGGCAGTGAAAGCGTGGAGTCCTAACCATGGGACCTCCAGAGAATTCCCTCTTACAAACTTTAAATATGAATTAAGTGAGAGCTTCTTGCAGTCATCTTTTCTAGCTACAAGGAGAAACCCACATGTAGTTGGAGAGAATGAGGCCGACATGAAGAGAGTAGAGGTAAGTCATGGCAAACTAGTCAGTTCTGACCTGTTTAAGCTCTGGTTTCCAGCCAGGCCTAAAGCAAAGATACACCTGGACTTTTCACATATGTGAGTCAATTAAAAAAAAAATTCCTTTTATGTTTTTTTCTTATGATACTGAGTTGAGTTTTATCTCTTGCAATCAAAAGTCCCAAGCAGTCTAGGAAATTTAAGCATTTCTGTTCTACTAAGGGTTATTTTTGTTTTAAAAAATCAAGAACGTATATTGGAGTGTGTCAAGTGCCTATTGGGGTAGTCTTATGCTTTCTCTCCTTTGATCTGTTAATATAATGTATTATATTAATAGATTTCCTAATACTGACTAGATATTTATTCCAAGGATGGGTCCACTTGGTCATTTAAAATTATTCTTCTAATGTACTGCTAAAACATATTTGCTGATTTAAAAAAAATACTTTGGGCTTCCCTGGTGGCGCAGTGGTTGAGAGTCTGCCTGCTGATGCAGGGGACACGGGTTCGTGCCCCGGTCCAGGAAGATCCCACATGCCGCGGAGCGGCTGCGTCCGTGAGCCATGGCTGCTGAGCCTGCGTGTCCAGAGCCTGTGCTCCTCAACGGGAGAGGCCACAGCAGTGAGAGGCCCGCGTACCGCAAAAAAAAAAAAAAAAAAATACTTTAAGTCAATATCTGTAAGTACAGTTTGTCAATGGGGAGGGATTGGAAAACTGATGGATCATGATTCACATCCAGGTGGCTGAAAAATTTTGTTTGTCCTGTTAATATTTCAAAATCGGGGGGTTATGCATAAAAATCCAGCTCTTCTTGAAAAACCAGGTCGATTCTGTGAACCTGAGTCTCTGTATGGAAAAGACTGTCTGGGGATTGGAGTGGTGGCCACCTTAAAAGTGGACATCCTCTCCAATCCCTGCAGGACCCAGCACTCACAAGTGTGCGCTCCGTATTTTCAGGCAGTCAGTGTCACACATTTTAGTCACCTGTCTCGTCTGTGAAGTCATTTGAATTTGTGACTCCTCCGTTTTCTTTTTTTTCTGTCCTTTTCAGGTATTCATGGCTCTGGAACGGAATGATGTGTTCTTTGGAAGGGTGACAGAATTCACCTGTGCAAATATGGGGCGTTGGTGCTTATTATTAGTACCTCTTTTATTCTTTCCAGAACTTTTTCCCCTTCCCAAATTGTCTGAGCCTCTTGGCCTACCCATCATAGCTCCAGTCAGAGAATAGCTCACTGTGTGTCCTCTGGCTCTCTGTGGCCTGAGGGCGCAACGTGGGGAGGGAGATGTCAACTTGTGGGCAGCCTTGCCCCAAGGCCTGGACTTGACTTTGATCTGAAATGTTCACTGGACCTTTCCAGGGCTCACTCAGCAAGCAGGAGGGTGTGCATCTCTTTCCTGGCGGTGGGAGACCCATCTTTGACCTTCATGTCATTTTCCCAACTCAGCTCTGTGCCTGGAGACTGTTTTGGCAGCCTTAGACCTCTTTCCAGCTCCACTGGCTGCCCAGGTGGTAAGTCAGGGCTCCTACTGGCAAGGGTTTTGCACATTTTCCCCAGGCTATGCAATCACTGGCTTAGGTGAACTTCACTCCAAGTTGGAGGATATTAGTGAGAATTCTCAAGCTTCTCTGCAACCCACCCAGCTTTCTCTCTTTCCCACCAGCTTGGAAGGCAGAGGAGAGAAGTTGGGATTTATGCCTAATTGCTCCAGCATCTTCCATTTTTTTCCCTTTGTCATCATTTTTGGAAATGTTAAGGAAACTGAGTTTGTGGAAGTTAGTATAAAGGCAACAAATGATCATAAATGCTCTTCATGGCAGAGTTGCTCCCTGCATTGGTCTGGAATCAGTGAAGGAACGTTGACTTGTAATCTATAGCGATGACTTTTAGTCATCCTGTAACCACCTGAAACAATTTGTTTAGATAAAACAAATTGTCCAGACAAAGTGTTTTGTAAAAAAATGACTCAATTGTATAGATTCATGCCTGCTTGAGAAAGGACTCATGAGTCTCGGAGGATGGAACAGAGATGAAGGAATCTTGGATATTTACGAGATTGGACCCAGATCTTATGCTTCTGTGACCACTATAGCCAGAAAGTACAGTTCAGGGACCGGTGACTGTATAAACATGGGCTGTGACTGCAGGGAATTGTAGTGGACATCCACTGCTTTTGTCTGCTCAGCCCTTTTCTTCGTCGTATGCTAACAGAACTTGACCTCCTGCCCAAAAAGTTGGACACATGATCCAAGCCAGGGAAAACACAGTCCTCTTATGGGATTTTTCAAATGGGATCTGGAAGAGAGAAGCCTGATTTTCAGAGTGCTGTGGTCAATGTGAAAAGTGAATCAGAAGGGAATGAAACCAACATGAGAAGCCACGAGAGGAGAAAAAGAGTTCAGGGTTCCACTGATTTCTGAAGCTAGCTCCACCCTGCCTTTCCCATGATTTGACTATTGACTTGATAGATTCCAACTTTACTAAGCTCATTTGAATTGGGTTTGGAGAATCTGCAGAGTCCTGACTAATGGACTGCTCCTCGGGGACAGATGTGAGGGGTTGCATGTAATCCCAGATTTTTACATTGACTCCACACCTCTGAGTCCTAAAGGATTTAAGTCATTGCTTTGTCGTGGAAGATGTTAGAACAGATTCTCTGAGTTAGAATTTCAACGTGACTCCTATGGCTTTAGTGAGCATGGTTTTTATTTTTGGTATCTGAATTTAAAAACTGGTAATTCAGGTGGATGCTTGAGAGAACAAGGGAGCAGATGAAGGAAGGATTCATTCAGAGTTCCCTTGCAGAGGAGGATCCCAACATGTATGAGGGGTTGGCGGTGTGACGATGCTGTGACTAGCAAGAGCGCTGAGGAGCTAGTCTGCTTCTCCTCAAAGCCTTTGCAAACCATCCATGGGGACCCAAGCCAGTCCTGGTCCTCATGCTTGGTTGAGGAATCCCTCAAGGTCGCTCGGGCTTGATCACCTTGCCTTTGTTTCCTTGCCATGTGTATCTTTACTTGCTATTCCCCTAGGTCTTAAGCCATGGGGACGGTAGAAGCTCATTTATTGAGCTTGTCACCAACAGCACCGAGTCACGTGACTGGGCAGGGAAGTGTGGATGTGGTACCACCTGGCAAATACCGTTTTTTGTTTTTTTTTTTTGGGCGCGCCACGCGGCATGTGGGAACTTAGTGCCCTGACCAGGGATCGAACCCGCGTCCCCTGTATTGGAAGCGTGGAGTCTTAACCACTGCACCGCCAGGGAAGTCCCACAAATACCCTTTTACTAGAGGGGATCTGGGAAGAGATTTCTTCCACTGCCCGATTCTCCTGACCCAGGAGTGGCATATGACCCTTTAGCTATTGGTAGGGATGTAGTCATTAACCGGTAGGATAGTCTAACCAATTTGGGGAAGGTAGAGTCATGCAGTCCCTCTTCTTTATTATTTGCCTTTTTAAAAAGTTGTTATTTATTTATTTACTTATTTTATGTATTTATTTTTGGCCGCATTGGGTCTTTGTTGTGCGCAGGCTTTTTCCTAGTTGCGGCGAGCAGGGACTACTCTTCGTTGCGGTGCGCGGGCCTCTCGTTGCGGTGGCTTCTCTTGTTGCAGAGCACGGGCTCTAGGCACGCGGGCTTCAGTAGTTGTGGCACTCGGGGCCTAGCTGTTCCGCGGCATGTGGGATCTTCCCGGACCAGGGCTCGAACTCATGTCTCATGCATTGGCAGGCAGATTCTTAACCACTGCGCCATCAGGGAAGTCCCTATTATTTATATTTATTTCTACCTTATCTCATTCTAAAAATACGCAATAAAAATAGTAACAGACACCATGTTTGAACATCCACTATATGCTAGGCCCTTTATATGTATATTACTACTCCTCATTATGGTCTTGAAGAGTTGTTTTGCAGTTGAAGAAACTGAGGCTGAAAAGTGTGAAAGCTTACCCAAAGTCTCATTGTAGGAAGTGACAGAGCAGGGATTTGAACTCAAGTGGTCTGATTCCTAATCAGTGTTCTTTGTACTCATCCAATGATTCTCTCCTTTGGGGAGCTTTCAGATAACCCCAGTGTTGGGGCCCCACCCCAGACCAATACAACAGATTCTCTGGGAGGTGGGAGCAGGCACTGTTAGGTTTTTCAAGCTCTCCAGATGATTCCAGTGGGCTAGCTGGGTGGAGAGCCATGGTGCTATGTCATGCTATCCTCCCTCACTGCCATTTCCAGTTTCTCAGAGTCATCCTCATCTTTTCTCTTTTCCTCATACCCCACATCCAACCCCTGAGCATGTCCTGTTGGCCTTACCTTCAAACGTGTGCCTAGAATTGCATCCTGCCCGCAGTTTCCACTGCTACCCTCCCATATGCATCTTCTGGCTGGACCATTCAATTGCCTCCTCTCTGATCTTCCTGCTTTTGTATTTGCCTTCCTCCAGGCCATTGTCAACACAACAGCCAGAATGGTTCTTGTAATATATGTCAGATCATGCCATTCCTTGCTCAAAACCCTCCGAAGGCTCCCTTCTCTTCAGAGTAAAACCCAAAGTCTTTTCCAGAGGCTACAACATCCTTTCTGATCCAGCTTGGCTACTCTCTGACCTCAAGTCCTACCAGTTCTCCTCCTTACTTATTTCCCTGCAGCTAAATTGGATTCTTAGCTGGTGCTGAAGTACACCAACTGTTTTCTGTGATAGCGCCTTTGCACTTATTCTTTCCTCTGCTCAGATCAGTCTTCCTCCAGATAGCCTTGATGCTCACTGATTCAGTCCTCTCGTGCCTTTGCTCAAATGTCCCTTATCCAAGAGGCCTTCCTAGACCACCCACCTAGGATAGGTGCCTCTTACCACCTCCTTCACTCTGCATCCCCTCCCCCTTCCTCATGACACCTGACGCTACCTAATGCATTTATTATTATTTTTTTGCTCTGACTTTCCTCACTAGAATGTCAGTTCCATGAAAGCAAGGACTTGGTTTTGCCCATTGGCCCATCCCCAACCCCTGAAAGTGTGCCTGTTCAATGAATATTTGTAGAACTAATGAAAAAAAATAGAATGCAACATTTTCTAATGCAAGAAATTAGAAGAGGAAATAAGACTAAGAAAAGGAAAATAAAGCTGTGGGTGAAGATATTGTCCAGAATATGTTCCTTATATCTTGTATATTTTGCTCGAAGGTTGAATGCAAATTTGACTTTTGGTCTCATAATCAACCAATGCAAAAAGGAAAACAGCATTAAATATCCTGAAGAAACCCAGAAGGCTACACAGGTGGACCCCAGATATTCCTAATACTAAGATCTAAGACAAATGACCA
Source organism: Pseudorca crassidens (assembly GCF_039906515.1). NCBI lineage: Eukaryota > Metazoa > Chordata > Mammalia > Artiodactyla > Delphinidae > Pseudorca > Pseudorca crassidens. Next base: position 148,841,623 of record NC_090296.1, on the reverse strand, counting down.
ATGCAATCCTCATCAAAGGCTACAGTATGAGAAAGTGGACAATAGACATCCAATAAATACAGGGAACTTCACACATTCTCTGAGCTAGAATTTCAGTGTGACTCCTATTGCTTGTTTGAGGGAAATGCTCTACTTGTTGTTGACAGTACTGAAATATTTACATTAAATCTTTATCTAGCTTTTTCTAGCCGCTATTTTTTCAAGATTCCCATGATATTCAGGCCTTTGTACAATTAATCACCAAGCCCTTCTGAGCATCATGACGATGGCCTATCTTACTGCCAGAGGATTTTGGATCCTCCCCAGCGTGACCAACTGTCCTGGTTTTTCTGAAACAGAAGGGGTTACGGAGAGGTGGGACTTTGGTGCTAAAACCAGAAAGCCCGGGCAAACTGGGACAAGTTGGTCAGCCTGCCTCTTTGTCTCCAGACTGTTTTCTGTGTTCTTCTCTTGAGGAATTCACGGAGTTAAAGAGTGGGTTACTTTGATCTCTGTGATGCGAGGTATGTGATGTAGGTAGGCAGAGTTGTTGTTTTCTTTTTCTGACCTAGAAATAAATAAAAAGAGCAGAGTTTGAAATGTGGGATAACATTCCAGAACTCATGATCAAGAGTCCAAGGAAGGCGGGCTTCCCTGGTGGCGCAGTGGCTGAGAGTCCGCCTTCCAATGCAGGGGACACGGGTTCGTGCCCCGGTCCGGGAAGATCCCACATGCCGCGGAGCGGCTGGGCCCGTGAGCCATGGCCGCTGAGCCTGCGCGTCCAGAGCCTGTGCTCCGCAACGGGAGAGGCCACAACAGTGAGAGGCCCGCGTACAGCCAAAAAAAGAGAAATAAAAGAGTTCAGGGAAGTGGGTAAACTGAAGGGATTATCAGGAAGGTTTGAGGTGCAAAAGCCTAGAGGTCTGCTCCAGTTAAGGAAGACGTACAGCGCGTGGTGACCGGACAGCAGGGGAGAAACAGGGATTTAGGAAGCCAAGGAGGAGAGAACACAGGCCTCAGAAAAAGGGGCCACCAATCGGTTGTTGGTGGCCAGCTGGGGAGCTCTGGGGAAGGAAGCAAGCCTCTGTTTGAGGGCCTCCAGGCCATGGAGTCATTGCCTTTCTTCCAGCTGTGAACACAGATCAGCTCAGAGAGGCCTGTCTTTTTTTCTTTCTTTTAGTCGAAATATAATTGACATAGAACATGATGTAAGTTTAAGGTACACAACATGTTGACTTGATTCGTTTATTTATATGCAACATGCTTAGCTTTAGCTATCCCCTCCATCACTTTATATCATTATCGTTTCTTTTTTTTTTTTTTTTGCGGTACACGGGCCTCTCACCGCTGTGGCCTCTCCCGTTGCGGAGCACAGGCTCCGGACGCGCAGGCTCAGCGGCCATGGCTCACGGGCCCAGCCGCTCCGCGGCATGTGGGATCTTCCTGGACCGGGGCACGAACCCGCGTCCCCTGCATCGGCAGGCGGACTCCCAACCACTGCGCCACCAGGGAAGCCCTATCGTTTCTTTTTTTGTGGTGAGAATGATTCAGATCTAGTCTCTTAGCAACTTTGCTGTGCATTAGCTCTCTGGGACTTATCTATTAGTTGAAAGTTTGTGACCTTAAACACCATCTCCCCCTCCGCCCTCGACGCCCCTCTCCCCACCTCGCAGCTCCTGGTAACCACTCTTCTAGTCTCTGCTTCTCTGAGTTCGGCTTTTTTAGATTCCACATATAAATGAGATCATACAGTATTTGTCTTTCTCTTCCCGACTTATCTAACTCAGCATAATGCCCTCGAGGTCCATCCGTTTTGTTGCAAATGGCAAGGTTTCCTCCTTTCTCAGGGCTGAATGATATTCCATAGTATATACATAGCACATTTTCTTTATTTACTCATCCACTGATGGACACTTAGGTTGCTTCCATGTCTTGGCAGGTTGGGCAGAGAGGGAAAAACTGGGCTGTGAGTCATTCTCAAGAAGCCCCAGCCAACCCCACAGAGGCCTCTGAAGCTAGGGGGACCCTTCAGAGTTGTGAGTTGGGGTCAGTGACATACCTCTGCATCTAACAGTCATCAGATATGAGGAGCCCGAGGAAGGGAGTATGGCCTTGGACAAGGCAGCTGTCATCAGCAGAGCCTCTTTCAGAAGAGGGCTGACCACAGGCAGCATGTCCAGCAGCTGGGGGACTCAGTCCATCTGTCTTTAAGGGGCATCTGGGCTGCCTGTCTCAGCGTCCACTGCTTATCTTGTTATTTTTACTTTTCTTGTTAGTTGTCTTTATTTTACTGCCTAGAGGATCAAGCACTTTCTGCAATTTTCAAGGGGAACTGTGCCACGGATGGCTCTCTCCTCCAGCCCCTGCTCATCCAGGCTTGGGGTGTTTGTATGTCCACTGCAGATTTGATCCTCTTCCATCCTGGGAGTGCTTTCTCACAGGTTCAACACAATTTGGCCCTATCTGAACTGTAGATTGCAAGAAAAAAAAAAAGGGGGGCATTATTGGCATGTAAATTAATTGACTCATTCATTTGTTCCTTCATAAATATTTATTGAGCACCTACAGTGTGCCCAGGCATGGTTCCAAGAGTTGCAGATACAGTACTCAAAACTTACATTCTAGAGGGAAAGGCAGACAGCAAATGAACACACAAATATACAATATAGTGATAGATAAGGATCCATTAAGTGGGAAAAAAGTCAAATCAGTTTAAAGAGAGAACGGGGGAAGTAAGGAAGGGAATATTATTTTAAATAGGGACCTTTTCTGATAAAGTGACATTTAAGCAGAGACCAGAAGGAAATGAAGGTGTAATAAGTTTGAGTCTCTGGGATAAGAGTGTTCTAGGCAGAGGACGCAGCATAGGCAAAGGTCCTGAAAGCTTGGCATGTTCGAGGAGCGACAGAAACATCAGTATGGCTGGAGTGGAGGGAGGGAGGGATGGAGGGAGGCATAGCAGGAGATTAGGTCACACAGGTAGCCAGGGTCAGATCAGGTGGGGCCCCACAGATTCTCATAAGAAGTTTTGTTTTTCACCCTGATCAGGATGTGAGCCATCGCTGAGTTTGAGGACGCAAGTGAGACGATCTGACATGGGTTTTAGAAGGAGTGGAACATAGGGGGACCAGACTGGAGGCAGGGATGGCAGTCCAGGAAGACAGGAGACCCATCTGGGATGACGAATGCATCACATATAGAGCCCCAGGGCTGGATAGTCAGTATCGACTAGAGAGTCAGTATCGGTGGTAAAGGGGTCGGGACTGAGCCCTACAGCTCTCCAGCGCGTAGAGGCTTGATTCACTGGATGGAATGCTGCTAAGAGCTCACCTTTCCCAAGGTACTACTGCTCATGTGGTATTTCCCAGATTAAAGCAATGTGTTTTGTCATTTCTTTGAAAATTGGGGGAGTAGGAAAATTAAACGCAAACTCAAATCTTGTTTTTTTTTTTTTCTCATTAGTTGTCTGTTTTATACATAGTAGTACACATATGTCAATCCCAATCTCCCAGTTCATCCCACGCCCCACTTCCTCTCTTGGTGTCCATACGTTTGTTCTCTATGTCTGTGTCTCTATTTCTGCTTTGCAAATAAGATCCTCTATACCATTTTTCTAGATTCCACATATATGCGTTAATATACAATATTTGTTTTTCTCTTTCTGGCTTACTTCACTCTGTATGACAGTCTCTAGGTCCATCCACATCTCTGCCAATGACAAAATTTCGTTCCTTTTTATGGCCGAGTAATATTCCATTGTGTATATGTACCACATCTTTATTCATTCCTTGGTCTTTCTTTTTATTGAAGTATAGTCAATTTACAATGTTAGTTTCTGTGTACAGCAAAGTGATTCAGTTGTACATATATATGTTCTTTTTCATATTCTTCTCCATTATGGTTTATTACAGGATATTGAATACATTTCCCTGCACCATACAGTAGGACCTTGTTGTTTATCCATCCTATATGTAATAGTTTGCATCTGCTAATCCCAAACTCCCAGTCCATCCTCCCCCATCCGCCCCCCCCTTGGCAACCGCAGTCAAATCTTGGTCTTGACTGGGATGGTTAAATAAGATTGAAATGAATTGAATTACTTATTTTGAAGAAGGAGGTCAGCGTACTGGGCTTTTCTTTTCTTCAGACCCTTCCAAGGATTCTACATGTCGGTTTCAAGGCTCGTCCCTCCCACAGCAATGCCTGCCTTTCCATTTGGGGGGTTTACAGACTCTACCATTCCTTCATCCTTCTGGCTGCACTTGTTCATGGCGTGGCTGTTTTCCTTTGCTGCGAACTACCTGTGTTCACTAACTCTGTTGTCCTCATCTTCACATCCCTCATGGCTGGAGGCCAGTTTCCCGTCCTCCGTGGACTCTCATTTTCTGTGAAACGTAAAATTTTCTATTCCTGAACATAATTTTTGACTTTATTAAAATACTGTCTAATCCAGTTTTTGGCAGAGGACTCTCTGGGCTGTATTTATTGGCAATATTATTATCTACTTAAGCAAAGGAGAAAGAAATCAGAGCTATTTAATGAGGTCCAAAGCCAAGGCAGTCCCTGGAGTTCCCTTTGGTCTCTGCCTTTCCAAATTACAATCGAAACTATTATTGTGTGTAAAGAGAAACAGAACACAGGATCCCTTTGAAGAAGGGAATTGCTGTGTTTCTTTTGGGATGTTCATCAGCGTCTGTCATGTGGGAGTCAAGAGCTCCCCTGTGTCCTGTCAGGTGTTAAGTTCAGCCCCTGAAGTATTTGGAAGAGTTTGTCTCTGTTTGGAAGCTATAACTAGCCTAACTCATCCTAAGTCTGGGGCCAAGAGTCACGTTTCTCCAGACCACCCCTCCTACAAGATTTCTTTGCAAAGAATTGTTCCCATAAGGTTCAATTTATTCTGTTTGGTCAAACTGCATAGTTCCCCGGCAGGTTAAGAAAGGGGGAGAACAGAGCTTCAGGGCATGCATGGGGAAATTATAACATTAGACTTCGGGAAAGTGACTGAAACCCTCCGTATACATATACATATACGTTACTTTATATTTTTGTAAAGCTCACCAGTGCTCTCCTGCCCTCACATTAGGAAATATATTGGTGTCCGTTTAAGACAAAAACTGTCTGCCTTCTTGGAGAGTGAGTGGCATGTTTCATAAGAAGTCATGATTGGGACTTCCCTGGTGGTCCAGTGGTAAAGAATCTGCCTCCCAACGCAGGGGACGCGGGTTCAACCCCTGGTTGGGATACTAAGATCCCACATGCCGCAGGGCAACTAAGCCCGCGCGCCACAACTACTGAGCTGGCGCGCCTCAAATAGAGAGAGAAAACCCGCACGCCACAGCTAGAGAGAAGCCCACGCACTGCAAAGAAGGGCCCGCACGCCTCAACGAAGATCCTGCATGCCACAACTAAGACCCGACGCAGCCATAAAAAAAAAAAGAAGTGATGATTTCTTTGGAGGAAACACCTTGATGAGATGAAGTGGAGAAAGGCACAGCCCCCTGAGCACAGCCTGGGTGGCAGGGATGAGTTGAAGGAAGCAGCGAATTGCTCTGCCTGATCATGTGGGAGAAATTTGGGTTTCCTAAGTTATCCCCAGAAGGAGAGAAGAGCAGGGGGGCTTATGTATACCTGCAGGATTCCTTTGTCTTGTTCTCTGCTTGAATGTACTTGGCACATAGTAGATGCTCAATAAAATGTTTGCTGACTCAACGGAAAGAAGAGGGGGTTGTGAAGAACTCTTGGGGAAGGCCCTGATTGACTTCTCATAATTTAGGGTCTGGGAGCTCAAGCCATTCAACTTGAATATCAGAGGAATGAGGGACCCAGAAAAGTTGGAAAAGACTGGAATTGGAAACCTTTGGCTTACATTCATTTTACAGATATGAAAGCTAAGCTCAGAGAAATGAAATGATCTGCCTAAAATTATTATGAAATTTGAGTAGGAGCATTAGGGTCTGACCCAAATCACCCTTCTCTGAGTTTTGTCCTGATTATTTGTTGCACAGGTGGTCACATTTTGTCTGTCCCTTCCTAAGCTCTAACTACTTTTTTTTCTTTTCCATTATGGTTTATTACAGGGTATGGAATATAGTTCCCTGTGCTACACAGTAGGACCTTGTTGTTTATCCATTCTCTATATAATAGTTTGCATCTGCTAATCCCAAACTCTCAATCCATCACTCCCCCACCCCCTTCCCCCTCAACCACCACAAGTCTGTTCTCCATGTCTGTGTGTCTGTTTTGTATACGTTCATTTGTGTTGTAGTTTAGAGTCCACTTATAATGATATCATATGGTATTTGTCTTTCTCTTTCTGACCTGTTTCACTCAGTATGATCATCTCTAGGTCCATCCATGTTGCTGCAAATGGCGTTATTTCATTCTTTTCTATGGCTGAGTAGTATTCTATTGTATATATGTACCACATCTTCTTTATCCATTTATCTGTTGATGGGCATTTAGGTTGTTTCCATGTGTGGCTCTTGTAAATAGTGTTGCAATGAACATAGGGGTGCATGTATCTTTCTGAATTATAGTTTTGTCGGGATATATGTCCAGGAATGGAATGGCAACTCTATTTTTAGTTTTTTGAGGAGTCACCATATTGTTCTCCATAGTGGCTGCGCCAGTTTGAATTCCCGCCGACAGTGTAGGAGGTCTAACCATTTCTTTTGGGGCCATAGTGTCACTTAATTGAAGAGTAAAAGGAAATGGAACCATGCGGTGGGTTCCAAAGTGACTGAACTATTGTGAAGGCTCTGTTCTCCAAGAAAACTGTATGTTTTAGAAGGGAGTAAGGTATCAATAAAGTCAAGTGGCCATGGATTGCCCATGATCTATTTCAAGGGGAGTCTTGGCATGAAATATAGATCCACACCAGCCCCTGCTGTGGTTCATTCGTCTCCTAATAGTCTCTCAGTCTCAGTGACTGTTAGTGAGTAATAGGTGTTATTTTCATGCCTGGTAAGTGATTCCACCAGATCTCAGGGCCGTGTCCTACCAGGAGAAAGGGACCAACGTGCTTCTCAAAAAGTACATTCACTGGGGCAGTGGATAAGAAATGAGAGGAGTGAAAGTTAGCTGTGATTAGGAAGTTGCTCAGAGATATGGCCCAGAAATTCTAAGGATGTAAGGATGTTGACTTGTGCAGGTGTCCCATTAGCCTCCGGCTGGGTTCTTGCTGGGTGAGGGAGCAGAGGTGGCAGACGCTTGGACTGGTACCGATTTGGGGCTCAGCAGTTCCTGATGAGCGAGCCAGCTGTGTGGCTGAGGACAGGGCTCCAGCAGACTAAGGAAAGAGGTGACGCCTAGTGCGAGCTCTCGGGGCCTCACGGTCTTGGTGGGAGAGCTGGTGGGAGAGCGGGGAGAGCTCAAGAGGAGGGAGAGAGTGGCCTGGATTCAACCTGAGAGAAAAGAGACAAAGTCGGCGAAGGGGAGCAATTGAAGGGCGGGATGCTGGAGGGTGGGCACTGGAGAAGAGGCAGGAGGGAGGGATGAGGAGACTGGCCCAGAGAGCGAGGAATTCTGAAGTGGAAGAGGGGAGACGGTTGGAACGCTGCCAGATGGAACCCCGTGGTGGATGCATTCAGATGGCAGGACAGCCAGGCAGCACCGTGGGACCACCCAGCCAGGCACTGGCCAGTGTTCAGATCCACAGTGTATCCAGACAGCACTGTGGATTTCAGTGGCTTTTCCCATACCCTGAGGTAGCCTGAGCGGGGTGCAGAGAATAAACGTGGTTAGAAGGTCAGGGACGCTGGGACAAGATGGCAACAGGGTCCGTTTGCAGGGGCTTTTCGTGCGTGGTGCAGCCACCCCTACCATGTCTGGCCTTCCTCTAGGGCCTGTTCTTTGTATTGACAGAGATGAGCATGGAGGAGGCTCCAGAGCCTTTTTTTTTTTTTTTTTTTGGACTTGCCAAGCGGCACGTGGGATGTCAGTTCCCCGACCAGGGATTGGACCCACACCCACTGCAGTGGAAACGTGGGGTC